>NW_006921655.1:11690278-11759738 GCF_000298275.1 Orycteropus afer afer | reverse complement strand
AGAGAAAATCAACAAAACAAAGAGCTGGTTCTTCAAAAAGATTAATAAAATCGATAAACCTTTGGCAGACCTAACAAAAGAAAAGAAGAAGACCCAAATCACAAGAATTGTAAATGAAAATGGTGTCATCACAACAGAACCAACTGAAATAAAGAATATTATGAAAAACTGTACACCAATAGATTTGAGAACCTAGAAGAGATGGACAAGTTTCTAGAATTACAAGACCTCCCTAAATTATCCCACTTAGAAGCAGAAAACTTGAACAGACTCATCACAAGGGAAGAAATTGAACAGGTCATAAAAAACTTCCCACAAAGAAAAGCCCTGGCCCTGATGGTTTCACTGGAGAATTCTAATTCTATCAAATATTCAGAGAAGAGTTGACACCTATGCTACTCAAGCTATTCCAGAACATAGAAAAAGATGGGGTACTCCCAAACTCATTTTATGAAGCAAGCATAACACTAATACCACCAAAACCAGGGAAAGACACAACTAGAAAGGAAAACTACAGACCAATATCCCTCATGAAACATAGATGCAAAAATCTTTAACAAAATTCTAGCCAACAGAATCCAACAACATATCAAAAAATTAATACACCTGGACCAAGTGGTATTCATACCAGGTTTGCAAGGGCGGTTCAACATCAGAAAATCAATCATTGTAATCTACCACATGAAGAAAACAAAAGAAAAGAACTATATGATTATATCAATTGATGCGGAAAAGGCATTTGATAAAATCCAACATCATTCCTGTTTAAAACTCTTAGCAAAATAGGGATAGCAGGGAAATTCTTCAACCTAATAAAGGGTATATATGCAAAGCCAATGGCCAGCATCATTATTAATGGAGAAAGACTCAAGGCATTCCCCTTACAAATGGGAACCAGACAGGGATGCCCTCTATCACCACTTCTATTTAACATTGTATTGGAAGTCCTAGCCAGGGCAATAAGGCAAGAAAGACAAATAAAAGGCATACAAATTGGCCAAGAGGAATTAAAACTATCTTTATTTGCAGATGATATGATTCTATACATAGAAAACCGAAGGGACTCAATAAAAAGACTACTGGAACTAATAGAGAGGTTCAGCAAAGTGCAGGATACAAGATCAACATACAAAAATCAGTTGGATTTCTCTACACCAGCATGGACTCCTCTGATAAAGAAATAAGGGAAACCATACCATTCACTATAGCTACGAAAAAGATAAAATATCTAGGAATAAACCTCACCAGAGACACAAAAGATCTATACAGAGAAAACTATAAAACACTGCTACAAGAGACAACAAGGGTACTACATAAATGGAAGAACCTGCCTTGTTCATGGATAGGTAGACTAAACATTGTGAAAATGTCAATACTGCCTAAAGCAATCTATACATTTAATGCAATTCTGATCCAGATTTCAACAAAATTTTTTAAGGACATGGAAAAACTAATTACTAATTTCATATGGAAAAGAAAGAGACCTCGGATAAGCAGAGCACTTCTCAAGAAGAAAAACAAAGTGGGAGGCCTCACACTCCCAGATCTTAAGAACTACTGTATAGCCACAGTAGTCAAAACAGAATAGTATTGGTACAATGATAGACAGATAGATCAATGGAACAGAATCGAAAGCTCAGACATAGACCCGTCCATCTATGGATAACTGATCTTTCACAAACGTCCAAGACCCATTAAATGGGGAAGAGACAGCCTCTTTAACAAATGGTACTGGCAAAACTGGATATCCACCTGCAGAAAAATGAAACAAGTCCCATACCTCACCCCATACACAAAAACAAACTCAAGCTGGATCAAAGACTTAAATGTAAAACCCAAAACTACAAAATTCATCAAAGATAAAATAGGGGCAAATCTGGGAGCCCTAATTTACGGCATAAACAAACTGTCAAGCATAACTTAGAATGTGCAGGAGATAGAAGAGAAGCTAGATGACTGGGACCTTTTAAAAATTAAATTCTTGTGTGCTTGAAAGATTTCATCAAAAGAGAACCTACAGATTGGGAGAAAATACTTGCCTATGACATATCTGACAAAGGACTTATATCCAAAATCTACAGAAAACTTCAACACCTCAACACCAAAAGGACAAATAACCCAATTCACAAATGGGCAAAAGACTTGAACAGACACTTCACCAAAGAAGATATACAAGCAGCTGACAAACACATGAGAAATTGCTCACGATCATTAATCATTCGAGAGATGCAGATCAAAACAACAATGAGATACCATCTCACCCCAGCAATAATAGCAAAGTTCAACAGATCAGATAGTAACAAATGCTGGTGAGGTTGTAGAGAGATTGGAACTCCTTTCACTGCTGGTGGGATTGTAAAATGGTACAACCACTGTGGCAAATGGTATGGCATTTCCTTAAAAAACTGAAAATAGAAGTACCATTTGACCCAGCAATTCCATTACTAGGAATATATCTTAAAAGAGGTGAGAGATAGTGCACGAACAGACATATGTACACCTATGTTCATTGCAGCACAATTCACCATAGCAAAGACATGGAAACAACCTAAATGCCCATCAACGGATGAGTGGATAACCAAATTATGGTATATCCACACAATGGAATACTATGCCACATTCAAGAACAATGATGGATATGTGAGTCATCTCGCAACGTGGTTGAACCTGGAGGACATTATGCTGAGTGAAATAAGTCAATTGCAGAAGGACAAGTGCTGCATGATCCCTTACTGTAAAAAGACAGAGAAGGCTTTGCTTGGGAAAGGGAAGTCATCTGGTAGGTTACCGGGATGTGGAGGGAATTGTTGTTGTTGTTGTTGTTGTTTGCCATTGAGTCGGCCCCGACTCATAGGAGGGATTAATTTAGGGCTAGTTGGGGCTTACACATTGACATGGGTAGGGGGAGGGATATATGGGAAAGATATATGACCATCATGATAATTTTGGGAAATGAGAGGACACCGAACTGTGCACATAAGAGATAGACAGCAAATGCTAAAACCAACCAATGTGTCCACAATACCACATTGCCATTAACACCAAACACTAGGCTATACAGATAAACACATAAACACCTGAGATAATCACACAGGGGTCAGTGAATAGAGTTATACTCTAGACTAAGGATAGACTCAGCTGAGGCTAATCTTGTACAGACACCAGTGATAGAAAATACCTGCAGTCCTTACAGAAACAGTAGAAGACAGATACAGAGTAATCCCTCACAGACACTCCAACACTATGGGAGAGAGATCCAGTAGAGCTACTACCTCAGGACCACAGTACTGGGGGGCACCGGACTCAACTGGCACAACAAAATACATAAAAGCGTTGCTCCACATCCTACATTGGTGAGTAGCGACTGGGGTCTTAAAAGCTTTCAAGCAGCCATCTAAGATCAGCTAATGGTCTCCTCCTAGCATCGGAAGTGAAGAAGAACGCCAAAAAAAAAAAGGCATTTAGAAGCAATCAGCCCTAGGACACGATGGCCCTCAAGACCAGAAGAACTGGATGGTGCCCTGCTACCAATGCCAACCACTCAAGAAACGATCAAATGTGGAGATCTTGGATAGAGTGGGAGGGAAAACGTGGAACAAAATCCAAAAACTCAATTATGACCAGAATTACTGGTCAGATGGAGTCTGGTGAGACCCCCCAATACTATGGCCCTGAAATACATTGGGCACCTGGAGTAAAACTCACCCCCAGGGGTGGGCTCTCAGCCCAATAGTTAACAAGATGTACATGCAGACCACTCAACCCAGAATGCCGCACCCACACACTCAATGGTAATACATCCCTTAGAGCAATAGACCATGGGACACCAGAGGCCCAACATTCAAACTGAGGAGATGCATAATTATGAGGGGCACGGGGGGAGGATTGGACATGTGACATTGAATGTAAAACAAGTTCTTAATAAAGTGCTCAAGAGCAACGATGTCTCTTTGAAGACTAAAGTGTGCCTAACCCAAGCCATAGTGTTTTCAATTGCCTCATATGCATGTGATGCTTTTGAGTTGTGCTGGCAAAGAATACTAAAACTAGAATAGACTGGAAGAAGTATAGCCAGAATGCTCCTTGGAAGTGAGAATGGCCAGATTTTGCCTCACCTACTTTGGTAATGTCAGAAGGGACCATTCCCTGGAGAAGACCCTCAACAAGATGGATTGAAACAGTGGCTGCAATGATGGCCTCAGGTATAGCAAGGATTGTGAGGCTGGCACAGGACTGGACAGTGTTTTGTTCTGTTGTACATGGGGCCAGTATGAGTCAGGGCCAACTCGATGGCACCTCACAATTTTATATGCAAAGATATCTCAGATAATCAAAGCACTACTGTAAGAGATCGCACACTCCCAGACCTCAAAACCTACTAAACATCCACTAGTACTCAAGACAGCCTGGTATCAGTCAGCTGATCTTTGACAAGGGGCCAAAATCCATTAAATGGGGTTTTTTAAAAAAACCTATAAAGATCATGAAAGGAAAAATGTGGGCAATCTACTTCCGTAGTGATACTGTTTCGGAAACCCAAGGAGGGGTTGCTATGAGTTAGGTCTGACTTGACAGCACATAATAACAACATCATCCATAAATTCGGGCCCTTATCAAACATAAACCAAAATGCACAAAGAGCAGAAGATAAACTAGATGACAGGGACCTTCTAAAAATTAAATTCTTATGCACATCAAAAGACTTCTCTAAAAGAGTACCTACAGATTGGGGGGGGGAGAATATTTAGAAATGATGTACCCAACAAGGTAATGTCTAAAATTTATAGAAAACTTCACCTTGACATCAAAAAGATAATCCAGTAAGAAATGGACAGAGAGGATGAGCAGACACTTCACCAAACAGATGAAGAAATGTTTGTGATTGTTGTTGTTGTTGATATTTGCCTTTGAGTTGGACCCGACTCATAGCATCCCCTCCTTGGGTTTCCGAGGCAGTATCACTACAGAAGTAGATTGCCCCATCTTCCTTCCGAGGAGTGGCTAGTGGGTTTGAACCGCCAGCCATCTGGTTAGCAGTCAAGTGCCTTAGCCACTATGCTGATCATTAGAGAGATGGAAAACAATATGACACTTCCTTAAAAAGTTGGAAATAGAAATACCATTTGATCCAGCAATTCCATTATTAGATACATACACACCCATGTTCATCACCGCACTGTTTACAATAGCAAAGAGATGGAAACAGCCTAAGTGCCCATCAACGGGTGAGTGGATAAGCAAACTATGGTACATAAATACAACTATGCAACATTATATTATGAAGAACTGGTAAAACACTTCATAACGTGGATTAACTTGGAGGACATTATGCTGAGTGAAATATTTCAGTCACAGAAGGACGAATTTTGTATGAATCCACTATTGTAAAAAGTCAAGGAAAGGTTTACACATGGAAGGAAATGTTCTTTGTTGTTCACCAGGGATGGGAGGGAAAATTGGTAACTAGGTAGGAGACGAGTATTGATTGGGGTGAAGGGAAAGGTAATACACCAAAAAGTGAGTGACCAGCAGAGTAACAGTAAAGAAAAGGAAGACATGGAGAAGTACACATAATAAAGGTAAATACTTTACACAATACTGCATTATCAGTAATAACAATCCATCTACAGGTGGATACATAGGTAGACATGCAGGATGATCAGGTACATGAATGGGACTATGACCATGACCATATATAGGTTTGGCAAACAGTATTTGTATATACCTTTTTGTATGTGCTATAAAAATATCTATCTATAACAGAGCTAATAGGGTAAAGTTATGATAAGTTTTTAGCCACAACCAAACACCTTGAGGGAGTGGGTCCATCAAGCTCAACTGGCATATCATACTTCATGAAAACATTGTTCTACATCCTACTTTGGTGAGTAGCAACTGGGGTCTTAAAAGCTTGCAAACAGCCATCTAAGATGCAACAATAGGTCTCTCCTTGTCTGGAATAAAGAAGAGTGAAGAAAACCAAAGATCCATGGAAACAATTAGTCCAAAAGACTAATGGACTACAGGAACCTCAGACCCTGAGACCAAAAGAAATGGGTACCTGGCTACCACTGCTAACCACCTAGAAAGGGATCAAAATTGAAGATCCTGGATAAAATGCAAAAAAACGTGGATCAAAACTCAAAATCATTAAAAAGATTATGTCTGATAGAGACTGGTGAAACCCACAAGACTGAAAGTTCACCACAGGAGTGAGGCCAGTCAACAATAGGCCTGTGACACGAACAAGCACACCAGAAAGGTGCACTCCTTAGACCAATCAACCATGGGAGAGATCAGAAGGGTAGTAGTAGTGCAGGGAGAAAGGTCAGAGGGTAGAACTGCATAGAAAAGAAGGACAAAGGGAAAAGGAAAGCACAGTGAACGGGGGAAGAGAGCTGTTACACTGTGGGAATTGCATTCAACGTCATGAAACAAAATATGAACTGTTGAATGGAAAACACATTTGCTTTGTGAATTTTCACACAAATCACAATAAAAAGTTTTCTTTAAAAATGGCATCAGCTATATAACATAATTGCTTAAATTATTAATCATACTCACAAGTAGTTGGCTAAGTTGTGCTCTTGTAATGTATGTGTTTCAAAACCATGCGGGGTTGTGTCAAAGTAGTCATTGCCAATCCCACAGATGAAACATTTAGTCTACAAAAAATAACAAAGGCAACAGAAGTGTGGCTTTACAGGTGGGAAAGTGAGAAACATGGAAAATATCTCTCTTTAGCTATTAGTCATTTACTCCACAGTGTCACACACCTAGCTCTTGGCTAGCTGAGGATACCCCTCCCTCCCACATGTGGAACAATGGCAGGCCTGGGAGTAGCATGGAGGGGGGTGTGGTGGAGAGCACAGGGTAGGGGGCGGTGAAGAAGGAAGGTGCAGAACTGGCAGATGAGCACAGAGAAACGTGGACAGGCATGGAGGACTGGCTTTGTTTGTAGTTTTGCCTGAGGTGGCATAAGTACTACTAGAAGCTCTTTTTTATTTAAAAAAAAAACTTGCTACGGGGATATCGAGATAGATTTATGATTGTTAGTAGTCAGAAGAACATTACCTCCATATCTTCTCGCACTTGTTCTTGCTGGTCTCTTAGCTCTCCAAAAGCATCAATAATGAGACCTAGGATTTTAACGATAACAAACAAATCACCTTAAATCATCTGTTTGGTAGTCAGGGTAGAAGGGAAGCCACTTTGCTTGTGTAAAAAAGTGACTCAAGAATAATGTGGAGCAAAACTCAAAATTATTAAACAGAGCCTGATGAAACCCCTGAGGCTGTGGCTCCTAGCTGCTCTTCAGGTCTAGAATTGAACTCACTCCTGTGGCTTCCAGCCAAATAGAAGAAAGGCATATGGGCTGAACATTTACCTCAGGTAGATGCACTCCTTGGAAAGATCACTCATGGGAGAACAGAAGGGCAATGTGTGCACAGGGAGACCGCTCAGGGGGCAGGAGTGCATGGGAGGGAAGGACACAGGGAAGAGTGACCATGGGGAGGAAGTGGGAAGAGAGCTGTTAACATTGTGGGGCATTGCAGCCAATGTCATGAGACAAAATGTGTGAACTGCTGTATAGAAAATGAATTTGCTCTGTAAACTTTCACCCAAATCACAATAAAAAATTTTAAAATAAGTGAATCATGATGCTGAACAATTAAAACAAAATTAGAAAAAAAAATAGTTGTGTGTTTAAAATGTTGCATTCAGTTAACTGTTTAGCATTGCTCCTCTAATTTAACTTTTCTGCAATATATTATCTGCTGTCAATTACTCACTTCTCCTTGAAACTTTCTTCTCTTGCCACTTCTCCATCTTGTTTCCCTATTTCATTTGGCCATTTGTTTTCACTCCTCCTTGTGGGCTCTTCTCTTAGATATCTCTTCCACACCCCACATTTTTCACCACTATACTGCTGAATCCCAGTTCTGTCATTTTATTAATTTTCATATTTCTCTATATTGATTATTTCTATTCCATCCCATTCCTGACTTGTGCCTTAAAAGATCCATTACACTGCTTCTTGGACCTCCACACCTGGATGTCACAAATCAAATGAAATTCACCCCATCATTTTTTCCCCAATTCCTGATCCACTATTGGCTAAAATATTAGTAGTCCTGCTGTCATGAAGAGAAAAAAATGTCATACTCCCATAGCTCATCTCTGTACTTTTGCCCCATTTAGAAGGAAAAAGGGCAAAAATTGTGAGGCTGGCCCAAGACTAGCCACAGGAGAGAGATCCAGGATGCACCATGGTGACATAGTGGGAATTGAAAGGAGGGAGTAGTCTATAAGGAGTCTCCAGTTTCTTCTATCAGTGCTGGGTGTATCTTTGGCTCTTTTCACGTAAATATAATCAAGGCCTTGTATTATAGTAGATTCTTAATAAACGCTTGTTGAATTAACAAGTAAATGAATTCACAAACTTCTTTAGAGAACTATTCGGTCATAAATGCAGTAAGGTAGAAAGAGCTAGATTTAAGTGTCAGACCATGTTTATACTTAAAATAACTGGCAACCATACCTTGAATGATGGCCAGCAAGATGACAATGACAAAGAAGAAGAAGGTAATGTCAAAGACAATGCGGTACATTTCATAAGGGTCACCAGCAGGGTCTTCAATTTCATCACCGATGCCGCCCCCGGCTCTCACTCCCACATACATGTGGAAAAGGTAACACTAGAGAAGGAAAATAATGGTGACTCGGGTAAAGGTAGCAGAGGTTTGTTTTTACCCAGATGGTTAATCATCCACATGATTTGATCAAAGTATGACAAGTTGAAAACAACCATGGTATAGAGAGAAACCACCATGTCAGAAAGGTACCAAAGATACCATTTTCATGTTGCTAACTGCAATCTACTATTCCCTCTGGTCAGTTTGATGTCTATAGAGATGAAAAGACTGTTGTCACATTTAAGCTTTAAAAGATATATTTTGCCCATTAAAAAGTTTTCAACAGTATACTTAACATACATAAAATAATTTATATAAAACATAGGTAAGTTAAAAGACCTTTAATTCTTGATGAGTATTATGCCAGGCACTAGTTTTCCCTTACTTAATTTTTTAGAGTGTCAGCTTGGGCTTCCGGTAGGATAAGGTCCCCTCTACTTTTCCTCCTGGCATCTCTGGATGATACAAGTGCTTAAATGTTCAACTTCTAGCCAAGAGACCAATGGTTTGACCAGAGATACCTTGGAAGACAGGATAGGCAATCTTCTGAAAGGTCTCAACTTTTAAAATTCTATGGAGCTGTTCTACTCTGTACACACGGGGTTGCCATGAGTTAGAATGACTCGACAACTTCTCCTACATTCCCTGTCATGTGGTAGGGCAGAGATTCCTGCACCATATTAGATAGAGTGTCTTCCCATGCTGTATGTTTAGTCCAGTACAGTAGTCCCCCCTCATCCCTGAGGGATACACTCCAAGACCCTCAGTGGATGCCTTATAGCACTGGGTGTCCAAGGCACACAGCATTAACCTGTTGGATGCCTACACAAGGCACGATTCAGCCTCTTACCAGCTCTGTTTTCCAGGCTCGCACCCAGTGGAGGAGGAGAAAGAAACTGGCTCCCACAGGGAGCAGAATGGCATGAGATTTCATCATGCTACTCAGAATGGCTTGCAATTTAAATATTTTCATGCCACGGAAAGCAAAACCTCAGATGAGGGAGACTACTGCGTAGCCTCACCAGTCATCTGTCAGTTTGTCATACTATGGCAGCTTGTGTGTCACTGTGAGGCTGGAGGCTTTGCCACTGGTATTTGAAATACCAACAGGGTCACCTGGTGTGGAGAGGCTTCAGCAGAGCTTCCAGATGAAGACAGACTGGGAAGAAGGACAGGGATTTTGACAGGGGATTTTGTTAAGGAAGTTGTCAGGGATTTCATTTTACTTGGATCCACAGTCAGTTTCCATGGGAGCAGCCGTCTTATTGCACTAGGCAAATCTGCTGCAAAAGACCTCTCTCAAGTCTTCAGAAGCAAAGATGTCACTCTGAAGACTAAGGTGAGCCTGACCCATGCCATGATATGTTCACTAGCCTCATATGCATGGGAAAGCTGGACAATGAATAAGGAAGACTGAACAAGAATTGATGCCTTTGAATTGTGTTGGTGAAGAATACGGAAAATACCACGGACTGCAAGAAGAAAGAACAAATCTGTCCTGGAAGAAGTGTAGCTAGAATGCTTCTTGGAAGCTAGAGTGGCCAGACTTTGTCTTACCTACTTTGGTCATGTTGTCTGAGGGACTACTTCATGGAGAAGGATGTCACGTTTGGTAAAATATGACAAGTTAAGGGTCAGAGAAGAAGAGGAAGACTCTCAATAAGATGGATTGACACAGTGGCTGGAATGATGGGCTCAAGTATAGCAAGGATTGTGAAGATGGCACAGGACTGGGCAGTGTTTCTGCTGTACATAAGGTTGCTATGAGTCAGAGCTGACTCAATAGCACCTAACAACAACTATATAGCCATCAGGTTACTTGCTTACAGTCCACATTGATCCTTACCACCCTTTTGCCACAGAACAGGTTGCTTGCTGCTCACTCTGTCTCACCAACTTACTGAATGTTAGATTGAGAGGATAATCAAAAGCAAAGGGAAGCCTGAAGATGGGTACTGGTCACACTGGTGCTTTAGTGACTGTAGATTGCTGTCCCTTGAGGATACTTACCCCAAGAAAGCATAAGGAGAGTTTTTAGCCAAGAAGTGTTACCTCTCTTATAGAGAAATTAATGCAGGCTGGGCAGTTTCCCTTCACTGCCCCTGACACACAAGTTCTTTTCCTGAAATCTCGTTGCCATCAACATCTGGAGATGGTACCATAGATGTGCCTTTCTTTGAAGCCATCACCCTGACCTGGCTGCTGTATGTTCCTCAGACTCAGCCTATGGTGGATGTTCCCAAAGAAGCCCTAATAGGTTGCTGAGATAAATCAACAAGAAGATTCATGAGACTTTGCTTCCAGTCCTCAGAGAAAAACAATCAAACCTTGACTTCCATGAAACTTAGATATAGGTCCATTCACAAAGGTATCTCATCCCTCAGACAGATTTAAATGAATGATAACCCCACTCTGTGGTATGCTTTTCTTTCCAACTAAGACAAATGGTAATGGAACATAGATCCATCACTTCTCCCTTTTTGACATGACATCTGTATTCTACTCTATTCTACTGTGTAACTCTGCAGCTGATTTAGTTCTCCAAACCTTGCAGAGCCCTTCGTTCCTAATGAGGACGTGCCCAGGTGGGCCCCACAGCAGGTTCTCACCGTCATCATGTCATCACACTTCATATCGGGTTCATCGTCATCTTCGCTTTTGTTGTAGAACTTGCGGAAGAAGTTGAAAGCCACCACGGTATAGAGATAAACCACCACAGCCAGGAGACCTACAGTCAGAACCAACTGGGAATGGGAAGAGAGAGAGAAGGAAAATGAGGTGGGCTTTTCTCTACCTTAAAAGGTGCCTCTGAGACTCAAGGAACACAGTAGTGGCAATGAAAGCTACCATACTGTGGGTAGAGAAGGAATGATCACACCATAAGGAGAAACAGCCCTACTGGGGGAATGATGGGGTATTGGTTGCGCATATGTAAACACAATAGGTTTTTGAAGATTAAATAGTAAAGGTGCTTTGAAAAGGTTTTCTTTTTTTAAAGTAAGTACCAAAGGCATCACAATACTCTAAGTACCAGAGGCATCATAATATTCTAAAGCTGCTTCTAAATAAAGGTTCTTCTAAATAAAGGTGGTGGGTGTCCTTATGTTACGCTATTTTATAAAGAACATGGATGGGATAATTATCACAGCTTTGAAGTTACTGTAAGAATTATGATGGTTGAGCAAAGTGACATTTTTTATAGTCAAGAAATCTGCCTAGAACCTTTGCAGAGTTCATACCAAAACACCAAAACCAATGTCATTGAATCAGTTCCAACTTATAGCAATCCGCATTGGGTTTCCAAGACTGCAAATCTTTATGGAAGTAGATTGCCTCATCTTCTGCCTATGGAGAAGCTGGTGGGTTTGAAGCACTGACCTTCAGGTTAGCAGCCAAATTCCTTATCCACTATGCCACCAGAGCTCCTTTTGCAGAGGTTATTGTTATTGTTTTTATGTGCCATCGAGTAAGACCCAACGCATAGCGACCCCTCCTGGGGTTTCTGAGGCGGTATCAACATGGAAGTAGATTGCCCAACCTTCCTTCCGAGTGGCTGGTGGGTTTGAACGCCAGCCTTCTGGTTATCAGTCAAATGCCTTAGGCATTCCCAAGCTTTTAGTGATAAGAGGTCAGCACCATAAATGAGTAAAACACAGAACTTGCTCATCTGGCCTACACAATGGACCAGGTAGTGAGCTTGGGAGATGAAATGAAGATCAACAAGATAGAATCTTCGCCCTTAAGGTACTACACAAAAGGGGGTGTGAATGAGCTCTGAAATAAGTACCAGCATGGAGGTATTCAGTGATCTCTTGAGGGATTAGTAATGATTTACCAAACCTTGGCTAGCAGACCACACAGAAAGCAGTTGGCTGAGAAAAAAGAATCTGAGGTTTGTACCAGGGAATAAACAGGGTAGAATTTAACCTCTGCCACTTAGCTGCTACACTGTCTTTGAGTGAAACACTGCCTCCCTTATCTATAAAGTAAGTATAACATCACCTTATAAGGTAGTCTGAGGCTGTTCTGGTACCTGAGACATGGAACTTGTTTCTTCTTTTCTCCCTCTCCCATACAAAGTCCTAGAGATGGGTGGGAGTAAGTCTCATCCATGTAATTGAGGAATGACATGCTAAGGAGTTTGAATTTGTAAATGAGGAGGAGCCATTCAAAGATTTTAATCAAGGGAGTGATCCTTCCAGTATTGGAGAAGACAGACTTGATATTGATGAGATTAGAGAAAGCAATAGATATTAATGTAGGTCTAAATCAATAGTTCTTAATTGGAGGCACATATCAGAATTACCTAGGGAGTTTTCTAACAGCATCTGCTTATTTGTTAACCTCAAGTGAATATATCAGAATGCACAGAGGAAGGGATAGACCTAAAAATGTCTCCAAGGTGATTCTGATAAGACTATTACCACCTGTTATCACCTACCAACCAGCCTCCCATCCCGTTTCCCTCTTCCCTGGTTGTAAACCACTGATCTAAATGTTAAGTGTTTTTGAATGAAGTCCTTGTGCTTTGCAGGTGATCGCTGCATTTAAAGGCTACAATATTTCAAAAACAAGATTAATCCAGGTATTTGGTTGGCTAAGCAATGTGTATTATATACTATGACACATTCCTTCTCATCATACACTAGCATACTACCTGTTGTTATTACTTTTAGCTAGTGTTGACTACTAACCAGAAGGCTGGCGGTTTAAACTCACCGGCCACTCCTCGGAAGGAAGGCTGGGCAATCTACTTCCATAGTGATACTGTTGTGGAAACCCAAGGAGGGGTTGCTATGAGTCAGATACGACTTGTCGGCAGTGCGTTGCGTTGTGTATTCATATCTATGTCTATTCTATTCCACATCAGTATAAACTTAATACCTGTTTGCCATTGTGAGTTACAGATGACAGAATGGTCCGCAATGTCTTGAAACCCATTGCAATATCCAGCAGATGAGCAGCAAAGAAAAAGTTATTGTAGTGGCCAAGGAATGACATGGTTGTATACCAGGCAAGGTAGAGAAAGGACTGTGAAAACAGAAGGAATACAGGAGCTTTTCCAGCATTCATGTCTCATGATGCAACCATTAAACCATTTGTTCTCATCTGTGTAGACAGATAGTAAAGACAGGATTTAGGTGCTAGAGCTTAGCTAAGACTTAAAATACTGATATGCTGTGAGCTAGCCCAAGAATAGTCAAGTAAGTGAAACTCCATATGCCTTTCACTATTACAAGAGAGAAGTGTTGCTCCAGCACCTTTATCTCTTTCTTAGAAAAACAATCCCTGAATCTTTCTGGAAATCCTCTACACTTTCTTTGTAGCATCTAGCAGCATCCCTGAACCTGTATACAGAATCTTGTTTTTCCAGATGTGATACTTACATTGTCAGTGAAAACAACCCCCAGCTTCCAAACATGGTACTTCATGTCAATTGAACTTAGCCTGAAGAAAACAATATCAAAACTTACAAACATCGAAAGTTAGTTAAGGGCTTAATAAGGGGAAAAATTAAAGGCTCCCCTCCTCCAATGGTTTAATAATATGACTACATCTCTGAGCTTTATTAAGTTACATGTGTTTCCTCAAGAGACAGAATGGTTGAATCACACATTTTGGAATTTTAATTAATTTTTATCTTTCAGCTGTATTGGGCATAACAATGGATAGGTCTTTAAAATTTTAAAAGCAGTGTTCTCCCAATATGTTCTCCCAATATGGTATGAAGGAATACCAAAGCCAGACCAGAGCCTAGGGCAACTAAGACCCTGAAGATGGCTGGAGAAGCAAAAGATCTACTTTAATCAGACTTTTTAACCCCTAAGCTCTGTACCAGGACACCAGAGAAGCCTCCTCAGCTTTTGTCTCTTCTACTGGGCTAAAGTCAAGGGCATTTTTGTCCAAGCCAAGGAGTTCAGCAATGCGTTCTACTCCATAGAGATCTCCATACTTGTTGATCACCTACAAGCAGAGAGGATGACAGCATGACGTGGGCCCAGTGTCTTCTGGGCTTTGTTCAATTCTTGGCTCTTCCAAGGAGTTTAAGACATTATTCAAAATGCAACAGGAAAATACAGACAAAAGACTATCCCAAAGGAAAATAGAAGTGATAAAGACAATTAAGTGAAAAGTGCTTGTTTTCAATATTTGAATATCAAGCTGTTATGTTATCTTTTTGGAAGAGAGAATGCCCAGTGTGCAGAAAATGACAATGGTTGTATTAGACTGTTAAAGACAAATGAGTCTATGACTGAAGCCAGAAACCTACACATGTTCATATACAACCCCTTCTGTGACTCATTCTTCATGATACCATCAAGAAAAGTAATAGCAAAGCAATTTTTTTTCATGTTTGTATATGGAGAACTTAAAAAATTCTGTTACAGTGGCCACAAAACTTACCCACACTGACAAAGCATACCTTTCTCTTTACAAACTTGTCCCAATAGTTATTAGGAAAAGATCTGAAAAAGAAAATGAAAAAGAGAGGTTCTTAACATCAAGGCAGACAATAAACTTTCCTGTTTGGCTGTCTGGATCTTGGATCTTTTTGTTTTTTCGTCCTGCCCATTGAAGAATTCAAGCCCTGATTGAAGATCAGAGTCACCACAGGTGCATTCCCAAACATAATGCTGAACAAAAGAATGACAAGACAGTGTTAGTTGTTGAGGTGCCACTGAGTTGGCTCTGACCCATAGTGACACCATGTACAACAGAACAAAACACTGCCTGGTCCTTTGCCATCCTCACAATCCTTGCTATGATTGAGTCCATCATTGCAGCCACTGTGTCAATCCATCTTGTTGAGGGTCTTCCCCTTTTCTGCTAACCCTCTATTTTGCCCCACTCCTCAGAAGGAAGATGGGGCAATCTACTTCTGTAGTGATACTGCCTCAGAAACCCAAGGAGGGGTCGCTATGAGTCGGGTCCGACTCGATGGCACGTGACAACAACTACTACTTTGCCAAGTATGATATCCTTCTTCAGGGAATGGAGATAATCGGTACAGTGCATATAATATGGTTCCATTTAAGTAAAATTAAAAATAGGCAAAATGAAACACATATTGTGTAAGGACATATATACCTCAGTGGTAAAACTATAAAGTAAAGCAAAAGAACAAATACCACTAAGGTCAGGAAAGTAGTTAGCTGGGGATTGACTGGTAGGAGAAAGGTTAGGAATATGGCCAGGGAGATAATACAATGAACTTCTAAGCTTCTAGCAATGTTCTATTTTTTGATTGTTGTGTTTTATTATACTCTAAAATGAATACATACATTTTATGTAGTCTCTCTATATACTTTTTAACAATATAAAAATAAAACGGAAAAGCTGTCCATGGCATGCAGTTGATGGAAAAAGCAGATTACTAAGCACTATATGTACTACAATGCCATTACGATAAAACAAAGAAACAAAAATGTTGGTGTATCGAAATATTTTAACCAGCTATTCTGTTTTTTATGATGTATTCTATTAATGGACATTTACACCAATTCACATACTATTGCTATAATTTTTTTTTTTAAATTAAAGAATATCCTTTCTGGGCCATTTTAATGTTACTGTCCCTTTACTGGGACTTTTACACATTATCTTGTGCCACTGACCCAAGCATTATGATAGAAATCTTACGAAAGAATTAAATTATTTAACAGTATCCACAATTTGTATAATATAATGACAGAGGGTCAGAAACAAGACTCAATAGTTTCCCTTATTTTTCTTTATGTGAGGAGATTGGCAGGTAAAGACTTTTGATTTGCAGGATTACTTTTTTCCTTTTTTGAAGAGAAAAGCCTTTCTAGAGACTGAAAAATGCTTAGCTGTATGTTTGCCTAATCATCTTTGGATAAGTAGCAATTTTCTTCCCCCAGGGGTCAAGGTTGTTGTTTCTAGATCTGCACGTCTTAATTGGCACAGCCCAGAGTTTCAATACAATCACTTTTGTTTATATATTTAGCCCTGTTTCTTTACTTTTTTTTCTAACACATCTTCTTGAAACTCTCATTTTGACAATTGTGAATAAACTGGCATCAGAGTATTCATTTGCTAACAGTTATGGCTATCTTTTGAAAAGCTGGGGGAAGGGAAGGACTAGAACTTGATGCCTACCATGTCCCCAGGTACTGTGCTAAACATCTGAGAAATATTCATTAACCCTCCCATGACTATAGGAGATGGTATTCTCCTCTCTCTCTTACCTTTTCTAAACTAAAGGCTTAGAAAGTGTGCATATCTCACCCAAGTTCACAGACCACTACGTAGCAGAACTGACTTGGTATCCCAGTTCTCCATGTCTGGAATCAATGGTGTTTCCACCCTCTCAGATGATCATCCACTTAAGCTGCAAAGCAGGCTGTTTTTCAATATTATGTTAGGAGGAGTTCTATTCTTACAGGCTAATTTTTAAGCAGACTTCAGATAGGGTACAGTTATAGGACTGCCGTGCCATCATATGGGGACTCTGAAGAAGTTGATCATCTTGGTCTCTGAACCCCTGTGCAAGTTAAGCCCTCAACTTACTCTGTATAACTCAAATATGAAAAACTAGTTTAAATAATATTGAACTGTACCCTCTGGTCTCAGTCAAATATGCTCAGCACTTCCTGATAATAACCCCCCTCCTAATAAATCTTTATGGATACATACAAGTTTTTGAGGGGCAATGGGCTATTTTATTGAAAAGGTAAGGGAGAAAAGTCCTAGAAATCTAAGGAATATTTATGTTAATCAGCTTTCAAAGTTAGTGAGGAAAGAGTTACTCTATTTATACCGATGGCCACACAGTCAATTCTGACTGATAGCAACTCCCACTTGAGTTTCCAAGGTGGTAAATCTTTACAGAAGTTGACTGCCTCATCTTCCTTTTGCAGAGTGGCTGGTGGGTTTGAACCACCAACCTTCAGGTTAGCCATCAGATGCCTTAGGCACTGCACCACCAGAGCTCCTTTATTATTTATAATAGTCTCCTTTTCCTTTTGGGGATGGGGAGGGACACTTACGGTGTGTTGATTACCAAGCGATCCCATTGGCCTTTAATGTCATCTTCTGACGGCTGTTCAGTGATATACAGGCCATCAAACTCCAGCTTTCTGGCAATTTCTTTTTCTCTTTTGAATACTACCAAAGGGACCTAGAAATGGGAAGAGTGTGTTACTTAGAGGAGGCTTTCTGATTAGGCCTTCTGTCCCAGGCATTTAACAAATAAACTGTCCAAATTTGGGGCAAAAGTCTCTCTGTAGTAGGGTTTTGGGGGCCTAAGTTGTGGGACCAAAGCTGAATAAATCACTTCTCACTCCTTTGGCTCATATGCCCCATCTCTAAAAGCTGAGCTGATGTGGGCCACTCTTTATGATTTGGGACAAACAACTGATATTAATACAAACTGGACTCCGTGACACATCCTACTAAGAAAGCCGTATTTAGATGAATCCCTGGGCCAAATGATTTAGGTTTCCTAAGATTCCTAGGCTGGAGTTGAGTAAGACTTAGAAAGGATAATAAGTTGTCCTAGAATAGATTTTTCAGCCACAGGAATATGTTGAAATGATCCAACCTTTTTCAATGGCTAGAGTCATATTAATTTCATAGTTACTGAAACATGGCTTGATAGTTACATTGAGAGGACTCATTGGATTCTGTATGTATAGTCTTTGGTATTGGAGTTTTCTTCCTGAGATTCTTTCCTAGAAAAGCTCCTGCCAGGCAGCCGAACACTTCCTTGCACCCTACTGTCACCCCCCATGTTCTTAGGACTGTACGTTTGATTTTAGACTAGATACAGTGGTGAGGCTACAAAAACCTCCCACCAGAGAGGTGTACAGAAAATGATCACCCAAGCCCAACCATCAGTAAACACACACACTTCAAACATGAGACAAAATGGGTGAAGTGAGAGGATACTACTGAAATTCCAGAAAATGAGAAGTCAGAACAACTAGAGCTTCTCTTGCTAGAAAAGCTAAATATGGGCATGGTATCCCTGACACCTTTGTTCCCAAGTTTATTTATTTATTTATTTATTTAATTTTTCATTGTGATTTGGGTGAAAGTTTACAAGGCAAATCACTTTTCCATTCTACAATCTACACCCATTTTGCTTCATGTCATTGATTGCATTCTCCTCAATGTAACACAATTCTTTTGAAAGTTCATGATATCCCTGTGCCCCATGCTGCTCCTTTATTTCCAAAACAAAAAGGCAAAATTTAGATAAAGGTTTGTAGAGAGTTACATCTTGCCCTTTTTTCCTTTACCTAGGAAATAAAAGACTAATGACAGGAAAGTGGCAAATACACCTATAGGCATTGCATGCTGTGAAGAAATCAATGGTTGCTGTTGGCTAATGGATAGTGTGGGAGGGGAAGCCAAGACTAAGCTACTCTGGCTAATTTGAAACAACTCTGAGTAACAACAACATCAAGCCATAGAACACTACTGATGTCTGGGACGTCCCCCTTCAGTCTTCTAGGAGTTTGTACAACCTCTAAGTGGAGCTTACATCTTTTTATTCTTTTTTGTTTAGGTTATCATCATATCTCACCCATTCAACAAGTTGAGCTCTAGGATTGTGAACTAAGGAATAGCAGCTAAATGCTCTAACGTTTCCTATGTCCAGCACTCTAAGTATTTTTATGTGTATTAATTCACTGAATCTTCCCAGCAATCTCATGGAGTTGGTCCTAGTATTGTAATAGTCATTTTTACAGATGATAGAACAGAGGAAATATGAGGTTAAGTGGTAAAGCTATGAGACTAACCCAGGCAGCCTGGCTCTAGAGCTTCCGTTTTAATCATTATAATGGAGTCTGTAATACAGTCTAGGGCAGATGGTCTATTCAGGCAAGGTAGCTGAACTTTCTATAAGACAGTGTAGTTCATTGCTGGAAGTGAGGTACACAAAGACAGGAACCTATTTTTTTGATTCTTCCCAGGAAGAAGTGGCTTGGTGGATAGTGTATAGCTAAGGAGACTTCTTAGGAGAAGAAAGAAAAAATGTTATGAGAAATAATGTAGTGTGGTGGAAAGAAAATTGGACTTATAACACTAAGAATTGAATGACTGAAGACTGGCATGACTGTAGTAGTCTCCAAAGATAGCATCCTGGTATTCATGCCCTTTTGTGGCCTCTCTTGTACTAGGCAATAATGAATCTTGTCCAGTTTGGTGACTTACTTTAATCAACAGAATGCAGTGGAAATGACACTGTGCCAGTTCTGGGTCTAAGCCTTGAGAAAGCAGGTTCCATTTTTGTGCTTTTGTTGAAACCCTGAGCTGTCATGTAAGAAGTCTAGCTATCCTGTTGGAGAGACCATTTGGAGAGGCCACATAAAAAGGAAGATGTCTTGAGTCTATATGGAGAAAAATACAGGTCTAGCTACTTCAGGTGAGCCCAGCCTTCCAGTTGTCCCTCTACACTGGTGCCAGGAAAGGAGTGTACCTCTTGGACACTCAAGCCCAGCTGAGTTCTCAGAAGACTGCATACTCAGCCATCTTCACATGGAGAAGAAATACCCAAACGTGCCAAGTCAACCCAAAGATAAAATTATTGTTTTAAGCCACTGTTAGGGTGGCTTGTTATGTAGGAATAGATAACCAAAAGAGTAACTCACCAATAAGTTTTCTTCTGACATCTGAAATAGTTACAACTTAACTTTTGAAAAAGAAAAAGGTATTTTTATAAAAATTCCAACAAAAATTCAAAGATGAGAAGAACTTGTCACCACTAGCTACATGTGACTCAGCCTGATTATTGCTAATTCTGTGAAATTCAACAAGAGGTGCCTGAAGTGTGATTCCTAGAGCAATGTTTCTCAAACTTGAATGTGGACACAGGTTACCAGGGGATCATGTAAAATTGTAGATTCTGATTTAAAAGATCAGGGTGGGGCCTGAGATTCTGCCTTTTTAACCAGCTGCCCAGTGATACCAGTGCTGCTGTTCCACTAATCTTCTCTATTGATAAGGTCTTAGAGAACAAAGTGCTGCTGGGATCCAAATACAATGGCTCTCTTCCTCAAGTAATCACCCATGGAAGCAGCAGTCAAAAAACCAGACATATCGCACTGGGCAAATCTCCTGCAAAAGACCTCTTCTGTGTTAAGAAGCAAAGCTGTCACTTTGAAGACTAAGATGCGCCCAACCCAAGCCACGGTATTTTCAATAGCATCATACACATGTGAAAGCTGGACAATGATTAAGGAAGACTGAAGAAGAGTTGATGCTTTTGAGTTGTAGTGTTGGTGAAGAATACCGAAAATACCATGGACTGCCAGAAGACTGAACAAATCTATCCTGGAAGAAGTACAGCTGGAATACTACTTGGAGGTGAGAATGACTAGACTTCGTCTCACCTACTTTGGTCATATTGTCAGAAGGGATCATTCCCTGGAGAAGGGTATCATGCTTGGTAAAGTAAAGGGTCATTTAAAAAAAAGAAGACCCTCAACAAGAAGGATCGGTACACTGAACAATGGGCCCAAGCACACAAGGATTGTGAGGATGGCGCAGGACTGGGCAGTGTTTTGTGCTGTTGTACACAGGGTCACTATAAATCAGCCTCAACTCGATGGCACCTAACAACCACCACCACCGCCTCACGTAATCAGATCAGATTCAGAGGGGCAAGCAACTCACCTTCAGGCAGTAATAGCCCACCACACAGACCAAGGAGATGATGGTGTGGATGATGGCCAGGGCCCGCAATGTTGGTGCCATATACCCAGTGCTTTCCTGCAGAACAAAAAACACCATCGCTTCTTCCTCTTCCTCATCATTGAAGGAATTCCACAGATTTGCAACATCCTCTGTCTCTTCTTCTAAAGGTTCTTCGGTGACCTAGCCCAAGAGATATAATCACTTATAAATATCAGAATAAGCCTGTAGCCACTGGCCTCCCCCTACATACATTTCTAACACATGTTGTATAAATAGTAGTGACTCAACATTTCTGAATAAATTAAGTTTTAGGTAAGTTATTACTAGGAATCCCCCAGTTTCTCCAATAATTGCAAACTTTTTTTTTAAGAGACTCAAAAACCTATCTATTGAAAAGAAAGCAGATTATTAAAATTTGGGAAGTTTTACTACTTATGTTATAATCCCTGTGTCACAGGGAGTAATTTTTGAGATGACTGAGGCTAAGACACATACACCAATGACCAACATTTCCCGTTCTTTCTGAGATGCTACTTACTATGGCTTCAACTACCCTTCTTACGTAAACAAACCAAACTCACCACTGTGGAGTCAATTCTGACTCATAATGACCCTATAGGACAGAGTAGAACTACCCCATAGCATTTCTAAGATTGTAAATCTTTATAGAAAGCAGACTGCTACATCTTTCTCCCATGGAGAAGCTGATAGCACACCTTTTAGACTTTTAGGTTAGCAGCCAACTGCTTTAACCACTGTGCCACCAGGGCTTCTTCCATTTTTACATAGATGACCCCCAAATCTACACCTTTATGGCTTTAATCCTGCAGCTCCAACTGCCTGCTTGCTATGTCTGCCTGGAAAGCTGTTCTGCCATCCCCTCACCTCAATATGTTTAAAACCAAACCTTGCTACACCCCTCCATAGACTTCATTTTTATTCCTGCGGACAGCTGGAACTCATTGGTTGTTGAGTGCAAGGTTGATATGGACAAGACAATGTTTTCAAAAAATCAGATTGGTGGTTTTAGATAAGAGGCTTAGATATGCAAGGAGAGAGGCAAGAGATAGCAAAGTTAGTTGAAGACTATGTCAGGAATCCATGGCCTGCCACTCATTAATTCATTCACTAACATTTATTATATACCTACAGTATATAGTACCCAGTTACGAACATTCAAATATTCATTTATCTTGATTAGTCCTGCCTTCCTAATCTAGTAACAGACTCCTGTTAATTCTTCTTTCATAATGGTTATTAAAAAAAAAAGACTATTTATTGTGACTTTGATGAAAGTTTTCAGGGAAAATTGATTTTCAATTCAACAATTCATATGTATTTTGTTTTATGACGTTGATTATCATCCCCACATACAATAGCACTCTTCCCACTTCGTCCCTGTGTTTACCATTCCCCTTTATCCTTCTTTCCTATTTTCACAATGGTTTTCTATTCAATAAGGTTAGTTTATTCCTGAAGGTCAGGACCATATTTATTATTCATTTTGAAATACCTTATAGTTCCTAATATAGAACCTAGCACCTACTAGATAGCCAAGAAATATTTAAAGAATTAATTAAGAAATGATTAGAACAGGTCTGATCTATTGAAATAATCCCCTGATTTCTCCTGCCAGAAGTTTCTCTGTCTTTTCATTGCAAAAGATCATCTTTTTTAGAAGCCAGTATCTTAGAAATTTCCTTGTTGTTGTTGTTGTTGTTATCGAGTCGGCCCCGACGCATAGCGACCCCTCCTTGGGTTTCTGAGGCAGTATCACTACGGAAGTAGGAATGCCCAACCTTCCTTCCGAGGAGTTGCTGGTGGGTTTGAACTGCCAGCCTTCTGGTTAGCAGTCAAGTGCCTTAGCCACTATGCTACCAGAGCTCCTAAAAATTTCCTTAGGTATTAGAATTTTTACTAAAATTAAGAGCATAACTTCTGTTATACGGTAATATATTTAGTAAATAACATCTGAATGAAGTATCACCTTGTAAAAGAGCAGGATGAAGTTGATAGCAAAGGCTACAAACAGAGCAAGGAACCTCAGGTTGTAGAAATTCCTGGCCAGGTAATGCTGCAAAGAAAAGGACAGGAAGAGGTGGAGGAGCTTTGCAAGGAAGAGAAACCTCCTTTTTCTCACACAGACAATCTCTCCTCATTAAAATTTACACAGAATTAGTCTTATTCTTGGTAACATCTCTTCTTGGAGGAACCAAAAATGCTGATTTTTTTTTTTTAATGTTTAGAATGTTGCTTAAAAGACCTTTCTCTGGCTTATCCTTCAAAGAAAAAACCAAAAAAACCCAAAATTCCAGATGTCCATACTCATGCTACCAGCAGAGAGGACTCAAATATTGCTATGAAGTTGTCCTTTGTGTGTGTGTTTTTAAAATGGTTGCTCCATACAGGAAGGAGTCTGTTTGGAAACTGTGTGTGAACTAAGCCCACAAAAGACCCCTGCAGCTCCCATTCTGCACACTGCCAAACTGTGGTGAGTCCCTTTGTAAGTCAAAAGTCCCAGAGCCTCTTTCTCTCCCCTTTTGGCAGGATGGGGTGGGATACAATGCCCATACTTAACTGCCATTGTACTCAGAAAAATCAATACTTAAAGACAGGAATATTAACTTTTGGGTGAAGGTTCCCCATCTCTCTGTGGAGGAGGCTCTCACTAATGGTGGCCAGGAAAGGTGTAATACTGCTATCAGCAATCGAATCTCAGTGAATAATTATTAAAGAAAATGACAATTTGGACTAAGGTTGAGTGGATAATAAAGCTTTGGGGGACTAGTGTGGAAACTTAACCTAAGAAAATTCTTTCTGCATCCCATATAATCAAATTATTTTGAGCTTTTTCAGCTAATAGCACACATAACACACATAAAGGATAAGCTAGAAAGAGGTGTTTCTGCTCTCCTGGAGAGAAAATAGGTCAGAGAGCGCATTCTGCTGCTGGGCCAGGAGCTCCAGGACTGAGTCTTTTTCCATGTTATCCCTTTTCCCCGCCCCCCAACACAAGAAAATAGCAGATATATGGTTAGAGGGAAGGAATAGGAATGAGAAAGAAGACAAAGCATAACTGACCAAATGGTGAAACGAAAGGAGTGGTTGGCTCTTTGAGGTTGGCCCAGCATCTGCAAGGCAGGAATGGGGCTAAGGCTGGAGCACTTACCAATAATTTGGTCTGATAGATTTCCAGCCCTTTAAAGAAGTTGGCCATGAAAGCTTCAGGCTTCTCAACTTTCTGGTCACGCCGTCGCGTCTTCTTTTTTGTTACCTCTGCCCAAAGGTACTCAGCTTGTTCTTCTTTTTTAGCCTTGTCCTCTTTCTCCCCATCTTCCATGCTGCAGGAATGAGAAACATACTCAGCAGGTGAGAAGGGAAGTAGGTCTGGCCTAGAAGGGGAGATCAAAGTAAAGAGAAAGCTGAGTTGTAAATGGTGGGAGATAAAATTATAACCCCATAGTGCCTGGAAGGCAAATTTGGATTTAATCAGGGAGCTCTGGTGACGTAGTGCCTAAGGCACTTGACTGCTAACCAGAAGGCTGGCGGTTCAAACCCACCAGCCACTCCTCTGGAAGGAAGGTTGGGCAATCTACTTCTGTAGTGATACTGCCTCGGAAACCCAAGGAGGGGTCACTATGAGTCAGGTCTGACTCGATGGCACACAACAACAATGACGACCCATAGTCATTGGTGTAAGAGGAAAGGAATAGGTGTGAGAAAGAGGAGGACTTGTGTGTGTTATATAAAATTTGCACTCTTCTGAAATCAGGCCTACCAATCTTTTTTTTTTTCTCTTCATTCTAGTTGTCTTTTCTTTTCTAAGCCTTCATGGGAATTACCAATACTACCTGATCTTCTAGGTTTGCAATACTCATGTTGTTGTATGCCAGTGAATCAATTTCTACTCATAGTGACCCTATTTGACAGAGTAGAACTGCCCCAAAGGGTTTCCTAGGCTGGAATCTTTATGGCAAAAGATCACTAGGTCTTTTCTTCCATGGAACAATTGGTGGGTTTGACCCTCCAACTTTTTGGTTAGCAATTGAGTGCTTACCCATGGTGCTACCAGGCTAGCACTCATCCAAATCAAACCCACTGCCACTGGGTCAATTTTTACTCATAATGACACTACAGGATAGAATAGAACTGCCTCATAGGCTGTAAATCTTTATGGAAGCAGACTCTTTCTCCTGTGGAGCAACTGGAAGGTTTGAACCTCAGACCTTTTAGTTAGCAGCTGAATGCCTTAACCACCGCACCACCAGAGCTCCTGGCAGCATTCACAGGTACTCTTACATGACATAAAAGAGCTTTAGCACAGGCCCTAGCATATAGTTAAGTAAACACTAGATCTAATCATCATTAGCATTATGTGAAGTTGCTAAGGGTGGGTATTTGATAATTTGTTTGACCAGACTGTGAAACTCTGACCTACTATTGGAATTATAAAGTTAACAAGGGTTAATAGATGCTACAGCCCTCAAACCCACACAATGTGTTTATTACATCCAAAACAAAAACAAAAGAAACCCAAACTCACTGCCACTGAGTCAATTCCAACTCTACCAACCCCCATTGGGTTTCTAAGGCTGTAAATCTTTATTGAAGGAGATTGCTCTGGTTTTCTTCTGCAGAACAAACAGCTGGTGGGTTCAAACTACTGACCTTCTGGTTAGCAGCCAAATGCCTTAACCACTACACCACCAGAATCCCTTGTGCTTACTATATAGTTAGGGTTAAAAATAAATCACCCAGGATTTGAACAATGTCCATTTCTTAAACTAACAGAAATCAATTATAGCAATAAAACAGTGGATGCTATCAGGTAGATACTAACAAAAACTATCTAACACAGCAATTAGAATACTAGATGTGATCAAGAACTTACTCTGCCTTCTCAGATTCTACTTTTCCTTCTGCTTCACGTGCTGCTTTCATCTCTGCTGCCTAGGCAAAAATAACAATCGTCAAGAAGTCTGCAAAGAATTGAGTTCAGGATGATGATCCATGTCATTGGCCATTTTCCTCTTGGTCATAAATCCCAATGGCTTTCTCTTCTTCTCCTCTCAGGAACACAGAATGTTAGTTTCCTGCTATATCAAGCTACTATGGAGAGATGTCAAGAAAAAGACTTCAAACTTGAAAACTCAGTAGCCCTGTCATTATTCAATTCAAAGATAAAACTTGTGCTCAGACATTCTCAGTGTTCCATGGTGATGGTCTTACTGCTCCATGAGGTCAGGGAGAGATATAACACAGATCACACCAAGTCTAATCCAGAACCTGCTTCTCTCTAACAGGCTTACGGCCTTGTCTTCAGTCATCCTACTGCTACCTCAACTCCTCTGGCTGATGACCATATTGCACTTAGAATAAAATTCAATCTCCTTACCAAGACATACAAGTCTGCCACCAGACTCTCTCTCTTCATCTCAGATCGCTTGATTCGTTTCCCACGCTCAAACACCCAAGACCTTCTTTCTTCTCCTAGAAGATTCCAAATCATTCCCACTTACCATATTCTCTTCCTGGAGTATGACTGCCCTGGCTTTTCACATGCCTACCATCTTATTTTCCTTCAGCACTTGAATCAGATGACACCTCTTCAGAAGCTTCCTTAATGAACCTATTTATAGTAGGACCCAAGTACACTCCATAACACATTACGTCATTCATTTGTTTTAGCATGCATCATAAATTATAATTATCCTATTTATTTGTTGTCTTCTCTGCCAGAAGTTAAGCTCCATGAAAGCAAAAATGTTGTCTCCCTTGTTTGGCAATTTATCCTTCAAATCCTAAAACACAACCTGGCATATAATGGTCCCTGAATGGGTCACTACTATGTGTCAAACTTTGTTCTAGGCCCTGGGACTACATCAGAGAACTAAACAGAATAAATAATATTGTAAGAACGTGTGTGTGTCTGATGCTTCCTTCCCTGATTCTCCAGCTCAGGTGAGAGCTTCCTCCTACACATTGCCACAGAACCCAACATTTCTCCTTCATAACATTCTGCACACTTGTCATGGTTTTTCCAATGTCTACTTTCTCCAATAACCTATAGGGATAATGCATTTCTCATTCACGACTGTATTCCCAGAGCATAAAATAATGACATGGACATATTAGCTACTCAATAAGTCTAGATGGAATGATAAATGATGGAAAAGCACTCTTTAGGTTAGAATTGCCTCACATTTCCTTCACGCTCTTTTTGGTGCCACAGTGATACTGTTGAGTTGGATGCCATAGAGAGAGAATATATCCAGAACCTTCTGTGACCAAGGAGATCTGAAGTACTTCCATCCAAATCACTTAATCTGGTTGGCAGATTCCAAGTGCAAATTGGATAGTGGGTACATCATAAGGATAAAAGTGCCCAAAATCATGCTAAAACTCTCTGGGAGGATAGACTAAATCATATGATATCATCTGGACCTTAAAGATTCTATAGAAATACTGTGTTCAAAGAAAGGTCTCCTCTTGTGTCCTAGTTTCCTATGCTTTCCATTCACTAAGTGAACCTGTGCACTAGGAGAACTAACCTTGTAATAAAGGTATGGAAGCAAGAGGGCCACAAACCATCCTATTTGAACCCTGCAGTGTAAAATGGAAAACTACTCACACGAGACAACTATCTAAGTCTTGATCTCCCCAGACATGACAGAACGGGAATGATAAAGTCAACATAATCAAAGCAGAGATAGTGTCTAATACAGTGTTGGCTTCTAGGTGGTTGGTGTCAGTACTGATTGCAAGACACAGTGTCAAGTCTTTTTCTGGGGATAAAGAAAGATAGAAACACAATGTGCTTACCTGTGCTTTCCTTTTCTTCTGTACAGTACTTTCTAACGTAGGGGGTTCATCCTTGCCAACAATCTCAGAGAGGTCACCCAAACCTACTTCAGGCCCATGCTTTAAGCTGCCTTCTTTCTTTGAGTGGAGTCCAAAGAGATCTGACATAATGTCCACATCTCCCTTCTCACCTTTTACGAAATGTACTAGTTCAGTTGTAATACCTGGCTCAGTCACTTCTGCCCTCTCCGCCTCCATAACATCATCATGAATTCCAAATTGAGTTGGGTCAGGCATGTCACCCAGGATCTTAGTTACTCTGATGTTTTTTGCTCCTTCTACCAGGCCCCCTCCAAATACTGTATTCCAGAGAATCTGAAAGATTCCTCCCAAGATAGCGAAGAACAACTGGAATAGCCCTACAAACAACATCCAGAAAAAAGAGAAAAACACCTTTACTAGTTCCTTCATAGTCATCTTTTTCACCTTCCTGTACTGCTTCTTGAGATTTTTTAGGGTAGCTCTCTTCAGAAAATTGGTGACATTTCTCTTCACTGAGTCACAGGCCATAGCAAATGCAGAGACAGACTCAAAGGACTTATCTTCTTCCTCGTCATCCTCAATTTCCAACATGTAAGAATTTTCATGTTCTTCTTCCTCCTCTTCTGGCCTATCAGCTGAATCAGATTCAGAGATCTGAGATGCCAACTGCATTTCAAAGATTGTATCCTCACAGAAGTTCACAAACAATTCCATCTTTTCTTGTTCCCCACCTTCATTGACAACATCAAAGATGAACTGTCTCTTTGATTCCTTCACTTGAGGCTTCTCCCATTGAGTTCGACTGGATTCACTGATTTCAAAATAAACACGCTCAATTTTCTTGGCCCCACCCATGATCTCAATGCGTCCTAGGTATGGTTCGAAATAATTCAGCACACTTTCTGCTGGGTCCAACAGACACTTCAGACGAGAATCATTTGGCATATGTTCAGAAAGATTTGTCAATAACACTGCCACGTTAAACCCTATGTCCTTGGCCGGCTCATGGAACCGGTCTACAAAATCAATGTAATTAAACATATCATTCTCATCAGCTTCTGCACAAGAAAGGAGAAAGTCAATCTCTGACTGTGTGTACTGTTTTTGCCCTTCCATGGCCTTCTGGAATTCTTTCTTGGAGATAATCCCTTTGCCATCTGGGTCATATTCCTTGAAGGTTTCTGAGCTGGTTAAATCTTTAAGTTTCAAGAACATGTCAAAGAATTTCAAGATCATTTCTACATTTGTAGATGACTCTACTAGTGTGTCAACCATCTGCTTGCCAATAGTTCCATTTACCACATTCCCTGTGAGGCAGGTTCAAAAAAGACATACACATATATAAATAAATCCAAGCCATCACATAACAGGAGAGGTTGCTACTTTTTAGAAGGCTTACGTGCCAAACTAGTCAGTCTTTTCTGACCTGGAAGATTTGGAAATGGGTAGGAGGGAGCAGCAAGCCATAAAGACTACACCACTAGGAGCCAAGGGAAGAAGGATATGGCCACACCACTGCCTTTTGTCTGGCATGGGGCCTGGGAAGTGGTTTCATTATTAGATTATTGGGGACACATAGGAATAAGTGGTGCCCCTCTTATCCCCTTAGACCTAGGAGGGTGTCCAACTAGATGGCTGGCATACACACTGGCAGCCAGATGTATTGAAAAGCAATGGGGAAAGGGTAGGGATAGGGAGGAGCAAAGCTTGGAGGTTTTCCCCAGTTCATTCTGGCTTTCCTATAGATAGAAAATGAGTTCGTTTCAGGCTTTGTCCATCAGACCACGTGCCCCTCACTTATTCTTATTTATTTATTTATCTTTGGTTTCTGAAAATTTGGCTTTCTAACCAATGTGATACGGTATCAATGACCTGCCAGAAGGATAATCTGCATGATTAGTAAGGTTAGTGCTCAGACCAATTACAGTTGTGTGAATGCCTAGTTATACCAAACAGCCCAACCTTCCAGGAGGGATAGAAGCATCACCACCATGTCCTGAAGGAGATCCAAGAGTTCCTTCAGCAGCTCGATCTGACTGGAATCCTAGAACAGAAACAGGAGATACCCCTGAGCTATCTGATGCCTCAGCAAAGTACAGGGAAGTGAGCAAGAAGAGCCTGCTCTGGAAAGGTTAGGTGAAGGCAGCACCAATATCATGAATGAGCTCCCTTCTCATTGTGAATGAGGATGGTTCAGCCACGTTTGTAGCACCAGAGACTCCCTATAGCAGGACTCATCCATTACAGCCCCTTTACATTTGTCCTTTTATTGGTACAAGGTGGCAGATAAACCAATTGTGGTCCAAATTACTGAATAATCCCATTCACCAAAGGGCCTGTAGATATCTCTAGAAGTTTATGCTACTGTTTTCTATACTGGAGAATTACCAGTGAGCTTTATGGGAATAATAATGCAATCTGATGATGGTGTCAAGGTTATATTTGAACCCAAGGGGGCTCTCCTTTCTTTCTGGATTAATTTAGGTTCTCTTCATTGTAACTGGTGGTGATCTGGGTGCCACTGGTCCCTTAAAATGTTACAGAATCAAGGTTATTCCTCTGGATGGTTTTGATACTAGTCTGTTTGGTTTCAATTTCAGCAATGCACACAGGGCATTGCCAAGTTAGCTCTGTGCTTTATCTGCTGTGTCCTAGGAGGAAAATGATCCATGAAAGATCCGAAGTGGGCAATCTGTGGGTAAGGCTGAAAAACACCTTCTGGGTCACATTTCTTTAACAAACTCTCTCTCAAAAAGACATAAATCTTTGCCTAGTCCTTCAAATTTCAGAGGGATTTTTCCCACCTGTGCCTTGTGTCATATCTATACTCAAAATACAGAATATTAGAGCTTGAAGAAACCTCAGAGGTCATTTATTCTCACTCTCAATATTTTATAGATGATGAAACCAAAACCCAGAAAGAGGAAATGACTTTCCAAGTCACTAGTGAAGAGGTGGCAGAGCCAGGCTCTGGTTTCCTGAGCCTCACACCATGCTGCCCTGGCTGAGACAGGAGTAGATGTATGACTGCCAGATTTGCAGCCCACCCAAGAACTCTCTCCTCCTAAACTCTCTCCTCCTACAAGGCCAGAGTCAAAAGGGGAAAAATGAAAGGGTTAAATAACACATTCCAGAAGAGAGAAGAGGCAGATGTGATAGCCTTGAAAATTTTAGATACACATTATTTAAATTAGTACTGCAAATGTTACCCTCATCAGCCTGAAACACATCCTGAAATTCTCCCTCATGTGTTGCCATGGAGAGATGCGATCAACAGCTACGTATGCTACGTTCATTTGTCCATAATAAACGCTCTGAGTGGTTCTGATTCTTGCCAGAGAGATGGGGAGTGAGGAGAGACAGGGGAAAGCAAAGGTGAGGAAGGAGGGACATATGGATTACAGAGACATGCAGACATTTGACAGATTAGAAGGGATGGGATATAGTGTTTATAAATGACAAAACGATGACAAGGAAGCAAAAATGATTAGCATTATAAAAAGCAAATGTTGAGGCAATTATGTAAAGGGCAGGCTGATGGGCACAAGGAAGGAAGCTGCAACCATGCAAAAGCCTGTCTGGGACCCCCTGGAACCATTCCTTCCTCATCTCCCATTTTGGTCCTTAGTTTTAAAAAATGGGACCTAATCTGCATGGCTATTCCAGCCATTTGATCCAGCAGCCACATCCAAAAACAGGAATACTAAGGGGTGGGGACTGACTTAGCATTTCACACCAATGACATGTGCAGGGAACGAGCCATAGTACCTGAGAGAGTTTCATCTGCATGTTAGCAAATACATGGAGGAAGCCGACCACTGCGTCCCACAGCCTGCTGTGAGCCAGGCTCTGCTGGTTCCCAATGCAAGGGCCCTACGGAGAAGAGCACAGCCTCATTTCACTTAGACAGCATGGGTTTCTCTGAAGCCTGAAGGGCATCTGACGCCTTCTTAGGTGTCCAAACCACATTTCTCAAAAGTCACGTATTTTTTAGCTCAATTTTTTCTCAGGATACTACTCTCCCCGCCCCAACCATAGGCTGCTATGCCTAGGAAGAACCACTAGGGCTTTCACAAGCTGGTGATTTTAAAAACTTCTTTCAGCATCAGAATGCATTCTTTAAAAGGAATCTTATATCAAAGAATGATATGGAAAGAGCGAAATGCTCTGGTTGAAACAGCTGAAGGGCATTCCTGACCACCCTCTTTGGGTTAAGAGGGTTTCTTTTTCTTCTTTTTTTTTGGGGGGTGGGTGGGTAGGGATAATCTCAAGGATTCTACGGGGCACAATTTCAAAACCTTGTCTAATCTAGCTATTGCATCAAGGCAAAGCCACACATGCGACTATCTACTCCATTTAAAAAAGGTGCATAATAATCCTAGCATTCAACTACTTCTAAGATTTTATCATTAACCTTAACTTCAGGTATAATAGCATCTCTATCTTTTCCTGAAAGCCTAATAAGGGATGACTTAATTGCCAGTTTCCATTTTCCATGTTAATAACCATTCTTATTTTTGGAGATTACGGAGCCAACACTTATTACTATCCTCTACTCTTCCTTACAGTGTATTTTTCTCTACCATTTAATTAAGGAGCCCTGGTGGTGCATGGTTAAGCACTCAGCTGTTAATTGAAAGGTTGGTAGTTTGAAGCTACCCAGCAGCTTCAAGGGACAAAGACTTGCTGATCTTCTTCCATAAAGGTTACAGCCCAGGAACCCTATAAGGCAGTTCTACTCTTCACATGTGGTCGCTATAAGTCAAAATCAACTCAGCACCTTTAACAACAACCCTTTCATCCATTTCTTTACATTTTTGTTGAATAAGAAAGTTCAAAATGGGACACTGATACTATCTCAAGGGCTTGGCAGCATTCCCAGGGAAGAGGTCAGTGGGAGAAACTGCCTGAGTCTTCAAGTCATGAAAGCTTGTTTAAAAATCTTTGTTCATATATATTCAGTGTTTGGTCTCTAAAAGCCACTAATTTCTTTTGGAACTCATAAAAGAAGCTCTCTTTTACTTTTGAGTTAAGTGCTCTATGGGAAATTCTGAAGGTTGGGATGAGTTCTGCAGACAGCACATCAGATGCTTGTCAAATATATTCAATTTCACAGCCTGTGAAACTTCAGGCCAGTCACCTGTTTCTATGTTTCTCTCTCCTCTGTGTCCTTACAATTCCCAATTGACTGGTATCATTCTCTCCATTTAAAACCTCCTTTTCAAATTTATATTAATGAGCAAATATGATTTGAATGTGCCAGTTGGCTCATCTTATGGATCTTTAATTAGATGAGAATGTAATGCCTCTCGTAGGACAAATTTCAGGTCAGTCACTTCACATGTACAAAGAGCCATTCAACACTATTGGGCTTTTGAAATAGAGAATGTTCTTTGGGAAAGAAATGAAGATATATAGAAAAGGGGATGAAATATTCCCTGCTTCTTTCTGTTTTGCTTTTCTGTGTCAGCAAAATTGACATAATTGCTGAAATTATTCCTCATGAAGCCACACACAATCTTATCTCTGCAACTATTTCAAACAACTGACCCAGCATGTATTTCCTCCTCCGAATCTGGCCACATCCCACATCCCACAAAGACTCTGAGCCCTTCAGTTCCTAAGAACCTTGCCTTCCTCTGAACTCACACAGTGTTTATGAGCACATGTATGGTTCTAAAGCAGAGAGTGTATGATTATCTTGCATCATGCATGACCATCTGATATATTATTTTCACATGTATATGTATTTTCTCAATTGCACTGCAAGCAACTTGAGAGCTTACTTCTTTTAAAGAACCACAGTACTGAGCATAAGAGAAGTGTTTTGTTGGATTAATGAATACATAAATGAAAAAGTCTCATCTTCTGATTATGATCATTTGAGGATGTAGTATTATTTTTGCTTAAAAAAATCTTGTATTAGATCACAGAGGTCTGTGATGTATTTTCACTGAACACCCAGTTATGCCTGGATACATCCTTTATCCCCTTTCATCATTAGCTAGACCATGGCAGGCAATGAACAGAGAGATGAGCAGATGTAGAATTCAATCTGAAATTCACTTACAGGTTTGAATGCCATTGCACATAATTTATGTAGTTCCAAAATTACATTTTCACAAGTTAATTTCTGACAAATTAGTAGGATCCCATGAATTATTATTTTTTTAATCTTAAGACTCAGTATCATTTACTTCTTCATTCTATCAAAATCATTTCTCCATTCTACAATTACTGAACTCCTATATGTACAGACATTGTACTTGCTATATTTTTTTAAAAAATGAGATTAAATGGGAAACTTCCTGTCCTCAAAAAGCTTTTGGTCTAGAATGAAAAACAAAATGTAGCTAGCCCACCTTCTGCCATCAAGCCAATTCTGACTTATAGTGACCCTATCAGACAAATTAGAATTGCCCTATTGGTTTTCTGAGGCTATACATCTTTAGGGAAAGGAGCTCTGGTGGCACCATGGTTAAGGCATTTGGCTGCTGACCAAAAGGTTGATGGTTCGAACCCACAAGCCACTCTGCAGGAGAAAGATGAGACAGTCTGCTTCCATAAAAATTTACAGCTTTGGAAACCCTATGGGGCTTCTACTCTGTCCTAAAGGTTTGCTATGAGTTGGAATTGATTTGATGGGAGTGGGTTTGAAAATCTTTAGGGAAGCAGACTGTCTTATCTCTCTCCCACAGACCGGCTGGTGGGTTCAAACTACCAACCTTTTAGTTAGCAGCTGAATGCTTTAACCAGTGCACCACGAGGGCTCCTTTGTAGCTAGATAAAAGTAAATTACTAGTAAGTTACAGTAGGGGTTACAAGCTAGTTTCTGATAGAGTAAGTATACTATTTATTGTTCTTGTTCATAGATATGAAAGAAATATTGTCAGCATCAGCATGACACTGGATACATAGTCCACTCTGTACATTCACATTTTCTGTATAAAAACCAAAACCAAACTCACTGCCATCGAGTCGGATCCGACTCATAGCAATCCCTCCTTGGGTTTCTGAGGTGGTGTCTCTACGGAAGTAGATTACCCAACCTTCCTTCCGAGGAGCGGCTGGTGGAATTGAACCACCAGCCTTCTGGTTAGCAGTCAAATGCCTTAGGCACTATGCCACCAAAGCTCCCCATTTTCTGTATAGAATATATAATATAGGAATTATATATGCACTCTACAGCACATACCTGGATGTATTCTGTGAGGGAATTGAAAATCTGCTTGGTAACCACCAGAGCTTTGGAAAAGTTGTGTTGTCCAGATTCATCAATAATTTCCTTCCCTGAGTAATACCAGTAGAAATCACTGATTGATTCCTAAGAACAAACAAGTAGAGTTTAGTACTTCTTCAACTTGTTAGTGAAGCTAAACTCAGTGTTCAGGAAGAGAACAAGAGAATCCTAAATCTCTTTGCTATGGAAAGAGCCCAGAGACTCTGTGAAAATGTGTGGAGATAGTCCTAGCATCATTCCTCCCCAGGAAAGAACAGATAGGAGAGAGGACTGTTCAGCTGGAACTGGGTGACTGTGATATAGGATAACTTATTTAAAATGAAAAATGTACATTAAAGTTAATAAAGATCATCATCCAAATACTTACAATAACAACAACAACATAACAGTCACCATTGTAACAGGAATTGTTCTGAGCACCTTTCATATATTAAATCGTTCAATCTTTACTATTGCCCTAGGAAACAGGTCCTACCCATTTTATAGATGAAGAAACTGGAACACAGGGAGGTTGAATAGATTACTCATGTCACAAACTGATAAGTGGCAGAACCAAGATGAGGAATCAGCAAAGAGAAAACAAGAATCTTTTCTTTACTTTCATGTAGATCTTCTCAACGTAATTTTGATTTTCCTTCCAACAAATAAGCCAAGAGACTTTTTAGCACTAAGAACTTGTAAACTAACTCCCACCACTTTGATTGACAACTTTTTCCTAGTGAAAAAATCTGTCCTCTTCATCCACAGGTTGTTTTGCAGCTCTTGCTCACTGAAGCTAGGTTTTCACCCACAAAACTAAAGCAAGCCAGGATTTTATGATTATTGGCTTGGTATGTAACCATCCCACCCCCTTCTTCAGTCTTCAGCTATACGTTTCAGGCCTTTGACTTACAGTAAGTATGTGGACATAGTTTACAGGGCCTTCCTTATTGAGATTTAACTGTATCCTGGGCTCTCACTGATCCTGTGAAACTGTCTTCAGCTTTTCAAAGTAGATGTGGGGAATGCTACTCTCCAAGGCTCTTCCCCTCCTCACCTGCAGACGCAGAAGGTAGTCCACAGTACTGATGATGATGTTCACAGTGGTGGTGTTGCCCATCTGTGTCCGCAGGAAGTTCTGAAAGTCTGAAAGCACCAGTGTTGGGTCAGAGCCCACCTACGTCATGCTGAGGGAGCTGGCCATGACCTCTCAGCTGAGCTCAAAAGAGATGTACTACGTACACAGCCTTACAAGGGCACCGTGTTTGGGCCCCAGCAGATCTTGTCACAGATCTCTGTGCTACTCACTCCCATCCCAGTGACACCAGAATCTGATAATAAGCTCTAAGGGAATGGACAGAAAGGGTTGGGTGTTTAAGTTCACCAGCTGAATATTATGGAAGGAGCTTAGCCTTTGTGGCACTGAATAACATTAAGTATGAAGCAAAGGGCTTTTTAGATAGGGTTTCTTATTTAGGCAAGGATTAATAGATGTATTTGGCTTAGCAACTAGTTTTATTAAATAGGGCATCCTGAACTGAATAATAATTTTGCACTTGACTGTTACTCTCCCTTGATAAATTGATCTGTTCCACTCACCACTGTTATGTCCTTCACAAAGTAATTGTAGGAATCTAAAGAGATCTCTTGTAAACTCGTCATTCTGGAGCACTTTTTCACCTTGAAAATACAGAATACTGGTGAGCGTTTGTTTGGCTTCTCAACACAGAACACCTTCCAATGCAAATGACTGCAAACATGATAAAGGACCTGGGTCAGAAGTGTTTGAAAAGGAAACTTTGGATGAGTGGTAATAAACTCAAACTTGAGCTGAGGCTGCCAGAGAACAATGCCCAAGAAAATTAAAATATTTAGCTCCAGGCATTTGTAATCAAAACAACTAGGTTAACTGGCAGTAAACAATTCACAGTCTATAACCCTGTGCTTTAATTAAGCATCAAACTGCTAAGTTAAACTTGACATGCAATTAACAAGCCTAAAGTGTGTCTTCACAGAGGCAATTAAGTAAGATCTCTCAGGATTCACAGCACATTGTAGGAACTCAGGCCAGAAACTCAAACTTACCACGTTCACGAACAATGACTGGCAATCAGAGAAAAATAAAAGAATACAAAGTCAGAAAACCATCAATAACATGACAAACTATCTTTATTTACAACTGGTTCTATGAACACATCTAACTTGGACACTGGCTTTATCAAAACTACTGATGGAAATGCTTTGCTGAAATGGAGCAGATTAAGAAGCAGTAAATAGGGATTCTAATCATAAATAGTTAATTGAGATTTTAGTCAGGAAGACAGTGACCTTCACATTCATTAGTTAGTTACTTACGTGTTCCTTCTTCAGTAACCATCCCCAGGCCTTCAGCTTTATTCTGTCTTTCAAATGCATTCAAATCAAGGACACTTTTAATAGACAAAAGAAAACAAAGTTCAGGGCTATACATACTAGGAGAATGGATTCCTAGCATCCATTTTCCTATTGACTGTGAATATGCTGTCCTCGTATTATGCATAAATGGACTAACATATTCATGGCTAAATCCTTTTGTGCCAAGCAATGTTGTCCAAGAGTGTAGTACCTCACAGACCTTGCCACACACACGGAGAGGGGTCATAAGCACTTCTGGTGACTATGACTGTTTGAGGCTTTTCTTATGGATGAAGATTTATAAAGACTTATCAAAAAGGGTGGAAAGAGTCTGATTCTGAGATTTCTCAAAAGAAAGTTTAGTTTTAAATGGACTGACTTATGTTTGCCTTCTACTTTTAGCTATTTTCTCTAAGAATCACAAAGATTTGTGGTTTTCCAGTGTTTAGGATCAGTACAGATGGAAAGAGCTACACATTTCCAGATTTCAAAGTGAATCTATGATCTTTGCATCATTCAGGAGCTAGTAGTGACTAAGATTAAGTTTCAACAGACTGGGTGTCGAGGTGCTTCTGAATTGGTAACAAGTTGGTCTTAATTATGCTCTCCACTTCCCCCAGTCTTCCCAATCAAAATCTACTTAGCCAAGAATTCCTGAACAACCACAAGCTTGATATTGAGGGTACTGTGTTATTTCTAATTAGGGCTCATTGTATTTCTCTAACAGGGACTAACTCCTTCCCTAACATGAAGAGTTTCATAGAATATAAGAACAAGAACCTGAGCAGTTCTTAGCAGAGCTTATGAGTGAGTCCATTAAGACTCTGCAAAATGTTGCCTTCCTTCTACCAGTGGGCAAAGGAAATGACTGTTAGAATGAAAAGACATTGGGGAAAAATCCAGCATCTCTTTTCCCCTTTAAGGAATCACACACATTCTGTAATTTAGATGAATTTTAAAGAGAAGATAGAATATTTCTATTGCCATCTGTAATAGATTGAATTACATCCCCCCAAAATATTGACCAAAGCAAGCAGAGAGCAGGACTTCATACTACCAAGAAAGAAGAGTTGGGAGCAGAGTGCATCCTTTGGAGTTGGGGTCCCTAAGCTGAGAACCTCCTACACCCAGAGGAAGACAGATGCCAAGACACATAGAGATCTCCAAGGGAAGCCCAGCCCATAGATGTTGAAAGGAGACAAGAACTTTCTCTGAGAGCTCAGAAAGAAAGCTTTCCAAGAGAGCATTCTAAATTCAGACTTCTAGTCTCCTAAACTGGGAGAAAATAAATTTGTTTACTAAACCACACATTTACAGTATTTCTGTCATAGCAGCACTAGATAACTAAGGCACCATCTTTTATGGGTTTTCCCAGATCCTGTTGTAAAAAGGGCATGCTCAACAACACAAAGCTATCCTTCTATTTTGGTTTTGCTGTCAAGGGAGTACAGCATAGAAAGAGGACATGGGGATGTCACTGTTTTGAAGCATCTGTTTTGATTTAGGAGACAGTCTGTGTAACAGATATTCTGATCCTTACTCCATCCCTAAATATCCATTTTAAAATATTTTAATTTCTCTATTGCTTAAATATTTTAGAAGTATGTATTATTTTTTATAATCAGAAGAGGAAAGGTATCTTAAAATTTCTGTTAGAATAGAACTAGGTTGGCCTCTGTGGGTTTGTCACCTGCCCCCCAAAACCATCCTTATATAGAAGTTTAGCAATATGAAGTATTATAGACTCCCCAGAGAACTCTCACAAATTTAATTGAGAATTTTATGTGCAATATGGAGCTAAGAATCAGGGATCACACTGCAGCTCAAATATGCTCTCTTTCATTCCAGAGTACGATATTTACCCAATGAAATAAGGTTAGCAAAATTATGAAGCCCATCAAAAGAAAGGATGCCCAATCTCCAAATTTCAAATGGAAAACATAATGCCCCATATTTAAGCATATTAACTGGAGGCAAAGGAACTTAATATCTGTTATTTTCATTTATTTTATATTTCATTGCAGACTATTCAAAATACATGTGAATTCTCAGACACTTTTCATAATGACATTTTTCTTGGAAACACTGCTGGCTCATTTTTGAAATGAGTAAATATGGTAAGTTTATGACTTCTGGTTATATATGGTTGTCTGTTAGGGGTTAGCTCAGCCAGCAGGTGAAGCTTACATGACTTGGTCATATAAACTGCAAGTTTAATGCTTTGTTTTCCAGGCTATGTCAAAATGTTTTCATGTCTTGATGTACCTGTCAAAATGGATGTATCAAATATGTACCCACCAAACACTTTTTCAGAGTCAAAGAATTGTTGAGGATAAAGACTAACAGTGTCTAATGAATCTAATGAAAATACAACCTTGAGTCATAGTGAATAGTGAGGTATGTCCTTACTTTTCCATACTTTACTGCATATATGTTTGAGGAGAAACTCACTGTGTATGCTTAGCCTCCACTGAAAACAACAAAATAAAAAAGGAGGGAAAGGCTATTAAAAAAAAAAATAGGGAGGGTGTGTGTTTGTGGTATGTGGCTTTTGGAGATTACATATTTTTTCCTCTGAATTCTATTTTAATGCAACCCTGAAGGCTGGGAGAACAGCCCCTACCCATTTAGTTTTCACAAGCACTCTTTCAATAATTGCACAATAAGCTAGTTATACTGTGACCCTCTCCTTCCTTTTCCCTTGAATAGTGAAGAGTTAAAAAAAAAAAAAATGCCATGGGTAGTTGCCCCATATTTACCTGCAAGACTGCATGAGGCCAGAAAGGCTTTGAAAGAATCCAGCATCCTTCTTCTCCTTTAAATAATCTAGCATTTTCTGAAAGGGAAAAACAATGGCAACTATTTATGCCACAAATGCTGACCCTTACAAATCATGATGGAGAAATGGAAAATCCCTAGCCATGCAGATGCACTGAGCCAGCCACCGGCCAAGTATCAAAATAATTTGTGGACTTAAAAAAAAACATCTGTATATGCATGAGCTCACCTTCTGCTTCCAAACAAACAAGAAAAAAAAAACCCAAAAAACTCACTATTGACTTTATGAGTTTATGACTCAAAGAGACCCCCTCCTTGGGTTTCTGAGGTGGTATCTCCAGGGAAGTAGATTGCCCAACCTTTCTTCCAAGGAGTGGCTGGTAAGTTTGAACTGCCAGCCTTCTGGTTCCTGAATCACAATCTCTTACGGTGGACCATGATTATTTTATAAAGGTCCAATGACATTCCTGAAAAGACAGTAGTCCAGTAGATATTTGGTATTTGTGAATTTACTGTTTGAAGTTTCTCCTACTTAGAAGACCATACTAGAGTAATACTTGATATTGCTAAGGGAAAATCTGGGAGCTCTGGTAGCATAGTGCCTAAGGCACTTGACTGCTAACCAGAAGGCTGGCAGTTCAAACCCATCAGCCACTCCTTGGAAGGAAGATGGGGCAATCTACTTCCGTAGTGATACTGCCTCGGAAACCCAGGAAGGGTTGCTATGAGTTGGGTCCGGCTCGATGGCACATAACAACAACAACAAGGGAAAATCTGGGAGCTCTGACGGCATAGTGCCTAAGGCATTTGACTGCTAACCAGAAGGCTGGCGGTTCAAACCCACCAGCCACTCTTCAGAAGGAAAATGGGGCAATTTACTTCCTTAATGATACCACTCAGAAACCCAAGGAGGGGTTGCTATGGGTCGGATCCAACTTGATGGCAGTGAGTAAGAGAAAATCTGAATGGCTTATGCTATGAACTTGGCACACAGGAGTAAGGACCCTCACTAGTTGAGAATTTAGTATCTCCTTCACAATAACACTGTTTGCTCTGTTTTACTGGGAAGTCAGGAGTTTTGCCTGAAATAACGAAAAGTTTGTTGGTTTAAAAAAGAAGAAAACAAAAAAGTCCTGCAAAAAATCCAACAGAGAATGCTCATAATAGAATAAGGGAAAGTAAGAAATGTCCTACAAAATGATAATTCTTAATGAGAAAGTCATTGGGAAGAATTAAAGACTAGGAGAAATTCTGTGGTAATCACAATTTTGGAGATTCTTAAGGCCCTGAGATATAATTCTCATAATGTCAAAGGTCAATTTGAAATTTCACTTTCTTGGTACACAGATACTTTTCAGCAAGAGCCTGGAGACAACCATGCATGCCTGTCTTTATGTTGCTGTTGCTGAGTGAATACCATGTACCAGACACTCAACTGTATGCTTCTGTGCTTTCTCCTATTTAACTCTTACTAACGCTGATGGTTCAAACCCACCAGCCACTCCTCGGAAGGAAGATTGGGCAATCTACTTCTGAAGAGGTATCGCCTTGGAAACCCAAGGAGAGGTCACTATGAGTTGGATTTGACTCCATGGCACTGAGTTTGGTTTTTGTTTTGGTTTTTTAGAATGGATACAAGGAACCCTGGTGGCACAGTGGTTTAGGAATCAGCTTAGAACCAAAAAAAAAAAGGTCATCAGCCTCACTATAGGAGAAAGATGTGGGATTTTGCTTCCGTAAAGATTATAGCTTTGGAAATGAGGCAGTTCTACTCTGTCCTAGGGTTGCTATGGGTTTGAGTTGACCTGATGGCAATGGATTTGGTTTTGGTTTGCAATGGAGGCTGATTATTTACTGCTACACCCCCACCTCCTAGAACATAGCGTGGTTTTAGTAATTAATTGGCAATCAGTAAATTGTCGTTGAATGAATGAATGAACAAAAAGCAATGGAGTAGGTGAGTAGGAATATCAATCCCACTTATCAGACAAGGCTCCTTGCTCATAGCAACACAAATAAATGAAAGGACTAAATTAAAAAACTTAAGGTTTTAGACTCCAATTACACAGCTGCCTGGCATGAAAAGGAAACGTCTAGAGTATGTTTCTGTAGAAAATCATCAAATGATGAAAAAACTAAACATTTTTTTCTTTAAACTCTGGGTAAAACCTTTTTACCACCTACACACAATTGTCTGTAGACTCCCAGCCCTGTTCCTGTCTGCACTCCCAGATATTGTGATAACTGGCCACCAGGCAAACTTGCTAGCTGCCCTCTGGAGCAGATTAAACACCTCTTCTCCAAAGTATGATGTCTGTCAACTTTAAATACCCCAGGAGCTCTGGAAAATCTCTGTGAACCCCCATTACCTGTTGTACACTAACGTTGCCTCCATTCAGAATGGCAATGCCCAGTTTCAGAGTCTCAATCACCATGGGGCTCATCTCACCTGTCATAGAGAAGATTCAATTGAATCACCAAGGAAACAGAAGTTCCATCATGCCTATGGGCTTTATTAGGGCTAATTAATAATGATGTATGTCACTGTGTGATATATGTGTAGTAGTTCATGAGGCTAGCCAGGAATCATGGAGATCACCTTTGCTGGCACTTATCATCTGAAGAACCATCTCAGCAGCACCGCGCTCATGCAGCCGGGCTTGCTGATAAAGGGTTTTCTGTTTCTCCATCTCTTTCTCCTGTGCAAAAAAAAAAAAAAAAAAAAAACAGGGAAAAAATCTGTTAACCTCTTCCTCATTGTAGTGAGGCAAGTTGAGAGACAGAATCTTTAGTTTCCTAAGGAAAGCAACAATTTAATTCTGGAGAAATTACATCTCTGATACTTATTTCCTGATACTATCTAGGTTTTCAAAACTGTCGTGGTTAGGTGCTGTCAGGTCGGCTCCAACTCCTAGTGACCCCATGGACAACAGAAGAAATCACACCCTGGTCCTCCACCATCCTCACAATCCTTGCTATGCTTGATCCCATTGTTGCAGCCACTGTGTCAATCCATCTCATTGAGAGCCTTCCCCTTTTTTGCTGACCCTCCACTTTACCAAGCATGACATCCTTCTCCAGGAATCCTTCTAACCACGTGACCAAAGTAGGTAAGACAAAGTCTGGTCATTCTCATGTCTAAGGAGCATTCGGCTGCAATTCTTCCAGGACAGACATGTTTGCTCTTCTTGCAGTCTGTGGGATTTGCAGTATTCTTCACCAACACCAAAATTCAAAGCCATCAACTCTTCTTCGGTCTTCCTTATTCTGTGTCCAGCTTTCACATGCATATGAGGCCACTGAAAATATCATGGCTTGGGTTAGGCACACTCTAGTCTTCAAAGTGACATCTTTGCTCTTAAACACTTAAAAGAAGTCTTTTGCAGCTCAATTGCCTAGTGCAATATGCTATCTGATTTCCTGACTGCTGCTTCCATGGGTGTTGATTGTGCATCCAAGTAAAATGAAATCCCTGACAACTTCAATCTTTTCTCCATTTATCATGATGTTGCTTATTGGTTCAGTTGTGAGGATTTTCATTTTCTTTATGTTGATAATCCATACTGAAGATAGTAGTCTTTGATCTTCATAAGTAAGTGCTTCAAGTCCTCTTTTCTTTCAGCAAGCAAGGCTGTGTCATTTGCATATCTCAGGTTGTTAATGAGTTTTCCTCCAATCCTGATGTTGTGTCCAGCTTCTTGGATTATTTGCTCAGCATACAGATTGATTAAGTATGGTGATACATAAAACTCTGATACACACCCTTCCTGATTTTAAACTATGCATTATCCCCCATCTGTTCCAATGACAGCCTCTTGGTCTATGTACAGGTTCCACATGAGCACAATTAAGTATTCTAGAGTCCCTATTCTTCTCAATGTTATCCATAATTTGTTATGATCCACATAGCTGAATGCCTTTATGTAGTCAATAAAACACAGGTAAACATCTTTCTGGTATTTTTTGCTTTCAGGCAAGATCTGTCTGACATAAGCAATGATATCCCTCATTCCACATCATCTTCTGAATCCAGCTTGTATTTCTGGAAGTTCTCTATCAATATACTGCTAAAACGATTTTTTGAATTATCTTCAGCAAAATTTTATTTGTGTGTGGTATTAATATTATTTGAAAATTTCCACATCCTGTTGGATCATCTTTCTTTGGAATGCACACAAATCTCTTCCAGTCAGTTGGCCAGGTAGCTTCCAAATATGTTGGCATAAAAGAGTAAGTGGCTGTAGTGCTGCATCCATTTACTGAAACATCCCAATGGGTATTCCCTCAATTCCTAGAACCTTGTTTTTTGCCAATTCCTTCAGTGTAGCTTTGAGTTATTCCTTCAAAACCATTGGTTCTTGATCATATGCTACCTCCTGAAATCACTGAACATTGACCTTTTTTTTTTTTTTTTTTTAAAGTACAGTGACTTGTGCATTCCTTCCATCTTTCTTTGGATGCTTCCTGCACCATTCAATATTTTGCCCATAACTTTTGTCACTGTGTGATATATCTGAAGTAGTTCATGAAGCTAGCCAAGAAGCATGGAAATCACCTTTGCTGGCACTTATCATCTGAAGAACCATCTCAGCAGCACCATGCTCATGCAGGCGGGCTTGCTGATAAAGGGTTTTCTGCTTCTCCATCTCTTTCTCCTGTGCAAAAAAAAAAAAAAAAAATTACAAGGAAAAATCTGTTAACCTCTTCCTCTTCAACACTGCATTTTGAGGCAGGCATTTTTTTCTTCCTTCAGCTTGAGAAATGCTGATTGTACTCTTCCTTTTTGGTTTTCTAACTCCAGATCTTTGCACATTTCATTATAATACTTTACTATGTCCTCTCGAACTTCCCATTTGAACCTTTAGTTCAGCTCTTCCGTATTGTCATTTCTTCCATTTGCTTTACCTACTCTCTGTTCAGGAGCTCTGGTGGCATAGTGCCTAAGGCATTTGACTGCTCCATTCAAGAGCAAGTTCTAGAGTCTCTTTTGACATTCATTTTGGCCTTTTCTTCCTTTCTTGTCTTTTTAATGCAGTTTGCTTTCTTCATGTATGATATTATTGATGTCATCCCAGAACTCATCTGGTCTTTGGTCACTGGTGTTCAATGTGTCAAATCTGTTCTTCAGATGGTCTCTAAATTCAGGTGGGATGTAATCAAGGTTCTATTTTGGCTCTCATGGACTTGTTTTAATTTTCTCCAACTTCAACTTGAACTTTTATATGTGCAACTGATGGTCTATTCCACAGTCAGCTCTTGTTTTGACTGAAGATACTAAGCTTCACCTGTTTCCACAGATGTAGTTGATCTGATTCCATCTGCCGAGGCCCCATGTATAGCCAGCATTTATGTTGCTGAAAAAAGTATTTGCAATTAATAAAATCACTGGTCTTGCAAAATTCTATCATGTGATCTCTGGTGCCATTTCTATCACCAAGACCGTATTTTCCAACTACTGATGATTCTTCTTTGTTTCTAACTTTTGCATTCCAATCACCAGTTTTAAGTAATATATCTTGATTGCATGTCTGGTTAATTTCAGATTGCATTAGTTGGAAAAAGTCTTCAATTTCTTCATCTTTGGCTTTAGTGATTGGTGCATAAATTTGAATAGTAGCAGTATTAACTGGAGGAGCTCTGGTGGCATAGTGCCTAAGGCATTTGCTAACCAGAAGGCTGGTGGTTCAAACCCAACAGCCACTCTTTGAAAGGAAGGTTGGGCAATCTATTTCTGTAGTGATATCACCTTGGAAACCCCAGGAGGAGTCACTATGAGTCAGATTTGACCTGATGGCACTGAGTTTGGTTTTTTTGGTTAGTATTAACTGGTCTTCCTTGTAGGCATATGGATATTATCTTATCACTGACAGCACTGTACTTCAGGATAGATCTTGAAACATTCTTTTTGACAATGAATGTTGACATCATTCCTCTTTGTCATTCCCAGAATTATAGACCATATGATTGTCTGAGTCAAAATGGCCAAAACCAGTCTATTTCAGTCCATTAATGCCTAGGATGCTGATCTCTATGTGTTCCATTTCATCTTTGACAATTTCCTATTTTCCTAGATCCATACTTTGTACATGCCACATTCCAAATATTAATGAATGCTTGCAACTGTTTCTTCCTGTCCTGAGTCATGCCCCATCAGCATATGAAGGTCCTGAAACCTGTACTCCATCCATTTCACTAAGATCAACTCAATTTTGTGGAGGCAGCTCTTCCCCAGTTATACTTTTGAGTGCCTTCCAACCTGAGGGGCTCAACTTCCAGCACTTATCAGGCAATGTTTCACTGCTATTCATAAAGTTTTCCAGAAACATATTAAGACAGTATTTCACTGCTATTCATAAGGCTTTCACTGGCCAATTTTTCAGAAGTAGATGACCCCTTCCTTCTTCCCAATCTGTCTTAGTCTGGAAGCTCCACTGGAACCTGTCCATCATGGGTGGCCCTGCTGGTATTTAAAATACTGGTGTCACAGCTTCCAGCTTCACAGCAACACACAAGCTACCACAGTACAAAAAACTGACACAGGAGTGAGGGCTTATTACAATACTTGGGTAGAAATATAAAGTTCCCCACAAGAACAAAACTAGTGAGGTGGTTTGCTGACTGACTAGTAGCTTGCTGCCTTTAATTAGACAAACAGACAGACAACAGAACCATAGCTAATAGGTGTGATTCATTAAGGTAGATTTGCCAACTCAAATACACATGGTGGGTGAACCACATGTGGTAACGTTGGCACCCACCTCTGGCTTGTTGGTGTTGGAGAAGAACCCCAATTTCAATTTTAGGGAAAACTTACTTCAAATGTTTTTTCCTTGTCTTCTTCTTCTTCATCTTCACCACTCTGACAACTCTGAATGAAGAAAGGGAAGGAAGATACAACCAACCAAATTAAAGGTGAATCACATCTCACACACACACACACACACACACACACACACACAACTGTGTCCTACTTTGTCAGGGTAGGGGACAAGGCATAATTCACAGGCACCTCAGGAAGTGTGTACTTTGTAAAACCAGGAACATTTTGACCATCACAGGGCAACACTACACTCTAAATGCCAACTTTATGGTTACCAAGGGGTTCAGAAATGGGAACACAAGGATCATGTAATCAATGGGAATCTATGTGGTTTAACCACAAACCCTAAAACTTCTACATAGTAAAGTTCTGGTATAAATGGAGAGCCAGGCACTATGGGAGCTGTCTCTTTCTAGACACATAACCAGGGGCCAGGCAGTAAGACTGGGTATACCAGGGTCATCAATTCTAAAGTGCCTCTTCTCACTGCAGCTCTGGGCAGCAGCCAGGTTATGGAGTAGGTATCCTGTGCTACAATGTAGCCATGTTTCTGCCACAGATCACAGTATTCCATTTGAGAAAGAGCAGTTTCCTAGTCTACTCAGTCTTTCAGTGGTCCCCATCCCTCTAGATGACATAGAGACAGTGTCTCTGGTTACTTTGCCTCTTCCTGGACACTGGAATCTCCCTTTAGTTTCTAACCCTGTTTATAAATGTACTGTACTTCCTCCACCTGCAGATGTATTTTAATTGTCTGACTTTTCTGAACAATGACTGAAAACACAAAGTCTGTATGTATAAGCCCCATTCAGCTGGTTTTAGAACTGCTATGTGAACCTAGACCCCAGTACCCACTGTTTGTGCAAAGCCTCCAGGTTTCCTTAGGGGGGTGGTGGAGTGGGTTCCTAACGTTATCCCTATAGCACATGGATTGTCCAATGGGTGGAGCCTTGATCTCCACTGAATCTCAGCACCACAGCTTACATGTGCCTGAAGACGGAAGGGAAGACAGAAAGACTAAGACAACTGGCAGAAAATCCAGGTGTACCTTGGCCATCATGCTGGAATAGGAGGTGTACAAAGGATCATCTTCCAATTTGCTGGAAAGAAGGGAGGGAATATTTAGCAGGCTACTTTTCAGACCCAGCCAAAAAAAAAAAAAAAAAAAAATGAGTCCTGTAAATCTTAAATGATATTTACAAATTATTTAGAAATCCGCTCCCCTACCCCAATTCTTAGAACCCACTCTGAAAATCTGAATCAATGTTGGCTTGACATGTTAATATTAATTCAGGGATCAAAGTTGTTTTAAGCTGCTTAATCTCCAGACTCAGTGTCTGGTCTCATGAGAGGGTTATAGCTTGATGTTGTTTCTCTGGATGTTTCTTGACAGCCAATAATAGAGCAGTAAGGAGGAGTGCTCAGATCTGGCATCCCTGCTCTACTCCTTGCCATCTGCAAGAGGAAGTTTTGGGGCAGACACAGTTTCCAGTGCCTGGGAAAAGCAGAGTGTTCTTGGGGTGCTGACCTCCTCTCAGTGAGAGCATTGCGACTAAAATGGAGAATGATCTGATGAAGTGGGTCTGGTTGCTTTTCCATTTCCTCCTCTTCCTCCTCTTCCACCTTGGGAGATTTCTACACAAATCAACACAGACAGCATTTAGGCATGTATCTCAGCACGTGCCACACAATAGCATGCGAGCAAAGAGAAGGTAAAGTGCAAGGTACAGAGTGCGTCAGACTAAAAAGCACAAAAACCACTATGTCATAGATTCATTTCAGGATAAGAGCCCTAAGGATGCAAGGTTTGGGATATACATTTTTTCCAGCCAATCAAAGAAACATTCCAATTAAAAGTTAAAAGGAAAAGAAAAAGCCTGGCCATAGGGGAGGAGCTACTGATCCCAATCAGCAGAAATCCCATGCAAGCTCTGGGCACCCCAGTTCAGGAGGGAAACCCTAGACAGTCACCCAAGAGACTGGGTCTCCCTGTCCAACATCAGAAATTTCTCCTCAAGATCTGGGCTAGAGATAAGGGAGGGGTAAGAGCTACCAAGCACTGAAGCCATTTTGTGTCTAATACTATTCTGGAGTCAATCTAGCAAAGCACCTCTCTTTTCTAACTTCATTCAATTCTAAATTTCTTTTTGATCCCAAGAAATGCTATATGGAATGTGCAAGCCTTGTAGTATCTCCTCTTATCAAGTCTTTTCTGTTTACTTTTGTGGAAAGGGAAATAGCAGCTAGTGCCTGGGGTAGAAATGAATTTTCTAGTCAGTGGCATAGCTAGCAGGGTAGACTGTATTCAGTAAATTGGTGCAGACTACACAAGTTGTGTGAATGTTTCAGAAGACTGGAGGGCCAAAATGATGCTCATTATCAACCTCACTGCTATTCATAAGGTTTTCACTGGCCAATTCTTTGAGAAGTGGATGGCTTCTTCCTTCTTCTGAGTCTTTCTTAGTCTGGAAGTTCCGCTGAAACCTGTCCAACCATGGGTGACCCAGCTGGCATTTGAAACACTATGACAAAGCCTCCAGTCTCACAGCAACACTCAAGCCACCACATTATGACAAGCTAACAGAAAAGTGTGTCTCCTTTAGCTGTTCCCAACTGCTCTGCTCATTTCCTGGTCTCCCCCATCCTTTTTGCTTACCTGGCCTGCCCCCAGGTGCAAACACCTGCCTTCTCCTGGTCCTTATGAATAGCAGTGAAACACTGTCTGATATATTACTGGAAAAATTTATGAATAATGCCTGATGAGCCCATCAGGTCAAAAGGCACTCAGAATATGACTGGAGAAGAGCTGCTTCCTCAGAGAAGAGCCAACATTGATGATGTGGATAGAGTAAAGCTTTTGGGACCTCCATTTGCTGATGTGGCACATCTCAAGATGAGAAGAAACAGCTGCAAACATCCATTAATAATTGGAACATGGAATGTACGAAGTATGAATCTAGGGAAATTGGAAGTTGTCAAAAATGAAATGGAACACATAAAGATTGACATCCTAGACATTAGTGAGCTGCAATGTGCTGGCTTTGGCCATTTTGAATCACACAAACATATGATCTATTACACTGGGAATGACAAATTGAAGAATGGCATGGCATTCATCATCACAAAGAATGTATCAAGATCTATCCTGGAGTACAATGATGCCAGTGATAGGATAATATCCATATGCCTATGAATAAGACCAGTTAATACTACTATTATTCAAATTTATGAACCAATCATCAAAGGCAAAGATGAGGAAATTGAAGATTTTTACCAACTTCTACCATTTGAAATTGACCAAACATGCAATCAAGATGTGTAAATTATCACTGGTGATTGGGATGCAAAAGTTGGAAACAAAGAAGAATCACCGGTAATTGGAAAATATGGCCTAATGACACTGGAGATCACACGATAGAATTTTGTAAGACCAACAACTTATTCATTGCAAATACCTTTTTTCAAATGGCAGCTATACTCATGGACTTTGTAAGATGGAGTACACATGAATCAGATTGACTACATCTGTGGCAAGATTCAATGGAGAAGCTCAGTATCTTCAGCCAAAACAAGGCCAGACGCCGATTGTGGAACAGACCATCAACTGCTCATATGCAAATTCAAGTTGAAGCTGAAGACAATCAAAAGAAGTCCAAGAGAGCCAAAATATGACCTTGATTATATCCCTCCTGAATTTAGAGACTATCTAAAGGATAGATTTGATGCACTGAACACCAGTAACCAAAAACTAGAGGAATTGTGGGATGACATCAAGAGCATCATCCATGAAGAAAGCAAAAGATCATTAAAAAGACAGGAAAGGAAAAAAAGACCAAAATGGATGTCAGAAGAGACTCTGAAACTTGCCTTCAAATGGAGAGTAGCTAAAGAAAATGGAATAATCGACAGGATAAAAGAGCTGAAGAGAAGATTTCAAAGAGAAGCTCAAGAAGACAAAGTCAATTATTATAATGAAATGTGCAAAAACCTGGAGTTAGAAAACCAAAAGGGAAGAACATGCTCGGCATTTCTCAAGTTGAAAGAACTGAGGGAAAAATGTAAGCCTCGTTGGAATACTGAAAGATTCCATGGGCAATATGTTGAACGATGCAGGAAACATAAAAAGAAGATGGAAGGAATACAAACAGTCACTATACCAAAAAGAACTTGTGGATGACCATCCATTTCAGGAGGTGGCATATGATCAAGAACCAATGATACTGAAGGAAAACGTTGAAGCTGCACTAAAGGAATTGGCAAAAAAAAAAAAAAAGGATCTGGGAATTGACGGAATACCCACTGAGATGTTTCAACAAACAGATGATGGTCTGGAGGCACTCACTTGGCTATGTCAAGAGATATGGAACACAGCTACCTGGCCAGCTGACTGGAAGAGATCCATATTTGTAACCACTCCAAAGAAATTTCCACAGGATGTGGAAATTATTAAAGAACACCATCGATATCATATGCAAGTAAAATCTTACTGAAGAAATTCCAAAGCAGTTGCAGCAGTATATTGACAGAGAAATTCCAGAAATGCATGCTGGATTTAGAAGGGGATTTGAAGTGAGGGATATCACAGCTGAAGTCAGATGGATCTTGGTTCAAAGCAAAGAATACCAGAAAGACGTTTACTTGTGTTTTATTGACTATGCAAAGGCATTCAATTGTGTGGATCATAACAAATTGTGGGTAACACTGAGAAGAATGGGAATTCCAGAACACTTAATCATACATGTGAAGAACCTGTACAAAGACCAAGAGGCTGTTGTTCAAATAGAATAAGGGGATACTGCATGGTTTAAAGTCAGGAAGAGAGTGCGTCGGGTTGTATCCTTTCACCATATTTATTCAATCTGTATGCTGAGCAACTAATCCAAGAAGCTGGACTATATGAAGAAGAACATGGCATCAGGATTAGAGGAAGGCTCATTAGTGACCTGGGATATGTAGATGACACAACTTCGCTTGATGAAAGTGAGGATGACTTGGAGCACTTACTGATGAAGATTGAAGACTACAGTCTGCAGTGTGGGTTACACCTCAATACAAAAAAAAAAATCCTCACAACTGGACCAATAAGCAGCATCTTGATGAATGGAGAAGAGATTGAGGTTGTCAAAGACTTCATATTACTTGGTTCTATAGTCAATGCCAACGGAAGCAGCAATCAAGACATCAAAAGACATATTGCATTGGGCAAATCTGTTGCAAAAGGCCTCTTTCAAGTGCTGAAGAGTAAAGATATCTACTTGAAGACTAAGGTAACTGACCTAAGGTAACTTAGACGTAACCTAAGCCATGGTATTTTCAATCACGTCAAATGCATGTGAGAGCTGGACAATGAATAAGGAAGATCAAAGAAGCGGGGATGCTTTTGAGTTGTGGTATTGGGGAAGAATGCTGAGAGTAACATGGACTGCTAAAAGAACTAACAAATCTGTCCTGGAAGAAGTGCAGCTGGAATGCTTCTTGGAAGCGAGAATGGCTAGACTTCATCTCACCTACTTTGATTACGCTGTCAGAAAGGACCATTCTCTGGAGAAGGATGTCATGCTTGGTAAAGTGGAGGGTCAACGAAAGAGGGAAAGGCCCTCAACAAATGGATTGACATGGTGGCTACAGTGATGGCCTCAGGTATATTAGGGATCATGAGGCTGGCATAGGACCGGGCAGTGTTTCGTTCTGTTGTACGTAAGGTCACTATGAGTCAGAGACGATTCAAAGGCACATAACAACAACAGCATCAATCTCACATGAATCCCCAAACCAGGAAAACCAAGGAACTGCCTTTCTCACTGACAAGAATATACGAAAAGTATAAAAGGCAAAATAAAGAGAAATGGAAAGAAAATGGAGAATTGAAAGAAAAAGGGGAGGGAAGAGAAAAGGAAACAGGAAGACAGGGAATGATAGAAAGAGAGAGAAAGGTAGAAAAGGGTAAATGTGAGAAACACAAGGCAAGGCTAATGGAGAGAATAAGTGATAAGAGAAAATGATAGAGGAGAGAAATAAAAAGGAGGAGGAGAAGAAACCAAAGCCTGGCCAAAGGGGAGGAAGGTTTATTTTCTTTCTGAATCAGGATGAGGCTCTGTTGTGCCTTTGCAATGAGCTTTTCCCCTTGCATGTCATTTTGAGTAGCTGTAGAACATGAAGTATGTTAGAGACAAGGCATGCCAAATTTGCTGAACGGTCGATTATAGACATGTGAGATGCAGGAAGGGGATATATATGCACCCTTCCCAAAGCAGAGTTATTGACTAGGAACGCAGGCCCTGGCTGGGGTGGGGTGGCCTCATGCAACCAATGATGCTCAAAATGTAACTTAGCACAAAACCTCCCTAGCATGGCTATGCATTCTGATAAATATTAGTTGTTAATGATGGTGATGAGGATGATGGTAATAGTACTAGCACCTCTAAGAGAAAAATTCATCCTCTGGCTCTTATAACCATTAGCAAGGCATCCTTTGAGAATTTATGCTGTTAGTTCATTTCAAATTTACACACTAGGTTTTTATGAATGTTTAACTGTTATAATGCACACACATGAAAGTAAAGATCAGATTCATTCACACCCATATTTGCTCCCATTTGAGTCAGTACTTACAGCCAAATCCTGTACTAGTTTCTCTTCAAAGGAATACTCCTCTGTTTCTATCCAAAATCTCTGATAGCCATGGAGGAAGAGGTTAATAGAGCGGTGCCTGAGCGGAAGGGGTGAGAGTGAGATCAAGAAGGATCCATGGAACACCTTATTTTAGTTTGAGTGATTAATGGTTAGTAAGCAGGACAGTCTTTTGTACAATTCTTTTCTTCTGATTGGTCAGGGTAGCCAGTAGCAAACCAGAGTAGTAATCTCAGAGAAACCAGAACCCTCTAGCGTGGTGGTTCCTGTATACTTGAAGCACCAAAAATTACAATGGTTAGTGTAAGACATGGCTGTAATTGCAATCAGTGGTACCCTGGTCTCACAGGGACTTAATCATATTTCTATTCTAAAAAGAAATAATTGATTAGGCCAAGTAACAGTCCAGCAGTATTTGCTTATTAAGGTTCCTTTTAGCTGAACACCTGTCCAGAAAATCTAATCTAAATCAGGCTGATGGTAAGTGGTTCTGTTCCAGATACATGGAGAAGAGCAAATCATAGCTTCTTTACCTTACAGGGTCTCCAATGCACCACACCAGGAAGGTGTTCCAGTTTTTACTTAGGAAGATAAGACTTGGTTATGCTGTGCTCATGAACATGACTTCTGTAGGCCTCCTGGATTGTAGCTGTGACCCTGGTATCTGGGAACACTGAATAACTGGCATTAGCTACTCATTCCCTATAAACGAAGATTGACTTCTGGGAATATTAGCCACTCAGCAGTAGTTTAGTGTTTACAAATGTGATGAAAGTGGTGAAGAAGGAAAAAGAACAAAAAGATGAAGGTCAAGACCAGAGACATCAAGACCTGATCTTGGGTTCCAGTACAACATAGCTCTTGCCATCTTTTTTCAAAATCTGACCAATCAGAATTGTTTTTCAAAAAATTGTACAGAATTTGTTTATATGATAATATTAAATCATGGTCGAGAAAGGAGGTGTGTACAGAGAATGAGCAGGTCTCTCCACAGGTTACATTACCATTAAAACAGGTATAAGCCTGTCATACTGAGTTTTTTCATTAACCTTTTCCAGCCAAACCCGTTGAAAGGTGCTCAGGAAGAAATTGTTAATTTTGTGTCTGGAGAAAAGCATACAGGTTTTCTTTTAAAAACTAACATCAGAGAAATAATTTCTACATAATAAAATATATCTCTTTAGTCCTTTAGATCAGCACAAGAAGAAAAGTCTACACCATCAACTTCACAGTTTTCTTTTGTTTTTGCTATGAAACCTACTTAAAATCTTCATAACCAGGACAATCCCTCTAAAATAACTGGATTGGGATGGGAGGCAGTGCATCTTTCATCATGGATATAGTGAATCCTGGACTTATTTTTATCCACACAGTGGCTGAGTTGCTAAAGGAGAAGTCAAAACATGAAAGGATCACATTTTCAGTGGAGTCAGAAAAAAATGCTTGTTTTTGAGAAATGTAATTCTTGCCTAGCAGTCTTGGCGCTGGATAACTAAGCTCAGAGCTGAGCACTTCCAGAGGCCAAATTAGCATGGCTTCATGTGTGTATCTCTACCAGAGAGAAAAGTAAATGCTTTCTGATGTTTTACCACTTCTAGAAAACAAACAAAAATTGAATGTATTTTTACTTTTTTTGTCAGGCTATGAATTTCACTTTGCTGCAAGGATTTTAACTTAATGCCTATATCTACTTAATTTTTCTGCTTTTTATTCATGTATTCTAGTTGATTTTGTGGTGCCTCGTCCCCTTCCAAGACACTAGCCTGTTTTCTCAAGAGACCTATAGAAGCAGTTGTCTGTCTCAGAGGCCATGATTCTCTACCATCTTCAAAGATGCTAACCAGTAAAGCTCTTTTGCTCTGCTGGCTTGGGATAGGGTTCCAAGGATATTCTGGATAAATTATGGCCAAGATATGCAATTTGACAAAAGAAAAATGTTAAGCACAGAAATGGGCTTTAATCTGATATTCTAAGGAAATACATTTATTTATGTGGGATTCTGAATTTACTTGTTTAAGTCAGTTTATTTTTCCCAATCAGGTGAGGATATTTCTATTGATTTAAGAACTGATATAATCAATCTCCAACTTTTTTTTTTCTAAATTAATCATAGTCCTGGCCTTTCTCACTCTACAATCAATCTGAAGATGGGAATGTTGCCACATGATCAAAAACACTGAGTCAGTCTCAGTAGCCTATTCTGTTCCAGTATGTCAACAATACTCTTTCCTATGTTAACATAGGACATGTGTTGACACACATTTCAGAATCTGTGTCAGATAAAGGGCATCATTCCCAGACTAATCTCTTGAGGCATCTGTAGCCAACACCTTCTTTATTTTGAAGGGAAATACACTGTGCTAAAGAGTTTTCTGGTGGTGTGATGGTTAAGTCCTCAGCTGCTAAACGAAAAATGGGTAGTTCAAACCCACCAGTGGTTCCATGGGAGAAAAGGCCTGGCAATCTTCTTCCATGAAGATTTCAGCTTAAGAACCCTAGAGGGCACTTCTACTCTGTCCCGTAGGCTCATTGTGAGTTGGCCCTGAACAATAATAACAAAGGATGCTCAAGTTAAATTTCCACACCTGCTGAGGAAACACTATAATTTTGGTGCCAGGCAAGTAAGTGCCTGAGTAGAAGAGATTATTGTTTGAGCTGTTGATAGAATTTGGGGTAAAATATTTTAGAAACCACTTCATTCTTCAGTCAACCCAGAAGTCTTTATAGCCTCACAAAGAATTCTAGCTCAGCAGGTACAGAGCATTCAAATGTGTGCCTGGCTGACTTTACAGTACAAAATGGTGAGATGAGGCAGGCTTGGAGCACTAGGGAACCTCATTTGGTTTCAGCTTTTATGCTTACCTTGTTGCCTTAATAGGCATTATACTACATGCAGACTGCAATGGCTCCACAGTTCAAGGACTCCAATTTCTACTCCTTGGATCAGAAGTGTCAGAGCCAGAAGAGAGCACAGCTGTGGGTGGATACCTTAGTTCCCATTATTGACTTGAATAAGATAATGAGAGTAATTACCTGGGCAAATTGTAGAGAGGAGCCATCCTGAAACAGGCCACCACTGCCCGTTTTCGTTGTTTTGACAACAGTTTGTGCCAGACTGCCTTCTTGGACCTCAAAGGCTGTTCTACCTGAGAAGATATCAAGTGGGTATGTTCACACTAGGCTGATCTTCTGAGAGGCAAATGACAGTCAACTGAAGCACAGAGTTCTTAACTGGAAGAACGGTGGCATCTAAACTATATAGACAGCAAAATGTACCTTCATTTTCTTTCTTTTCCCAACTGCATTTGGCCATTTATTACAAATGGATGCGGGGCTTTGGAGCTAATGACAAGAGTTTGGGAAACACTGGGAGAGTAAAGAATTGAGGGTTGTGCTACTATGAGGCACAAAGAGGATACCTGGGATGATCCTTGTTTTCTGTCTTATGAGGGCACTTATAATTGAAAGCTGGCAATGGATAGAAGCTTTGTGTTCTCCAAGATAGTGCTATTGCCTCACTACTCAGGGAAGAGGCTCCTTACTTGCTCCAGGTGAAAGACTGCTGCTGAAATTCTCTGCACACGCTCTACTGTCTTTTCTGGATTGGAAGGTTCTTCACTCTTCAGCACATCCTTATAGAGATTCAGTTGCCATTTTACAGCCGGGTCATCAGACTGAAAATTGAAGCACATGTGATAATTGAGCAACACTACTGTACCTCTTACAATAAAAAAGTCTTTTAATCCAAGCATGACTCCAGAGTAACCAAGAATCTCGTTTCCTATTACTTCTCCACCGTATTCTTATGGAACATCTATAGACATCACATGGGAACTTCTTATTTTAGCTTCCATGTCCCTCAACTCTTCTGTTACATTTTCTATCATTTTATTATCTCTTTGTGCTGCATCTGAATGACTTCCTCATATTGGTATTCCAATTCATAGATTATCTTTTCAGCTGTGTCTAGCCTACTTTTTAACCCATAAATTTGAGTTTTTAATTTCAATGATTGTTTTATTTTTAGCACCACTATGAGGTTTTTTTTTAACCCATTCTCCTGCCTTTTAAAAGATAACATTCAATTCTTACTTTATGAGTTCCATTACTACCTTTATCTCGTTAAATGTTTTAAACATGTTGTTGTTGTTATTATGTGCTGTCGAGTCAGCCCTGACTCATAGTGACCCCTCCTTGGTTTTCTAAGGCAGCATCACTACAGAAGTAGGTTGCCCAACCTTCCTTCCGAGTAGTGACTGGTGGGTTTGAACCGCCAGCCTTCTGGTTAGCAGTCAAGTGCCTCAGGCATTACACTACCAGAGCTCCTAAACATACTTTCTTTAAAATCCCTTTCTGTAGTTCTTTAGGCCTAAATTCTCCCTTGCTGCATTTGCTGACTCTCCAGTGGTGGTGGATTTCCTTTGTATGTGTCTTGAAATTTTTTTTTAATGTGAGCGAGGAGTTTTTTTTTTATTGGCATCCCAGCCCATATTCTAGGGAGTGGAGACTTTCCATGGGGTTTCATGGTTTTCTTTGTAGGAGATTCATGACTCCCACTAGTTCTGGGTTAATTTTACGTTAAGTTTCTTGCTCTGCATTTATGCACTGCATGGATAATTAGGTCCTACAGTCCTCTTCCTTTAAAGTTATTAAAAACCTGAGCCCCTAAGATACATATCTGGTCCAGAGAACCCTATGAGCTCCAAGAACATTGGCTTCTTCCTGTTACTATGATTTAGAGTATCTTCTTGTTTCTGGGACTTAGGATCTCTTTTTAATGCCCTTTTTTTCTGGCACATTTTATCTACCAGTTCTGTGTTTAGGGTGGGGAGGGGCTTTTTGTGTCAATTTAGTCCTTTGTCTTAGGGAGCAATATATCTGAGGAAGACGTTGTTCAAACTCACAGGCTGCAAAAAATCTCAGATAGCCTCTTAAAATAAATCTCTATTACACCAACTCTAACACAAACTTATTCTGTTGAAAAATCCCTCTAGAGTAAGAGGTGCTAAACTTCTCCTAGGTGTCCATTTCACACTTAACAAGTCTCAGGGTCAGCAATTCTGACACTTAATCTACATCCCCCCTTGTAACAGTTTGGTGTCCACATTGGGGGAGATGGAAGACATGGTATATTGGCTGCCTCTGTGCATCCTCTTTGGAATAACAAGAGAAAAAACAAAAATTAAGGGCAGAGAGCTATTCCTGCTAATTAAACATATGCATACCAAAACTGGTTTTAGAACATATTTTAAAACTTGAGTAAACTTGGAACCACTGAGACTATGGCCCCTAGCTGCCCTTCAGGTCTGGAATTGAACCCACACCTGTGGCTTCCAGCCAAACAAAAGACAGGCATATGAGGTGAACATTTACATTAGGTAGATACACTCCTTGGAGAGAACAGTCATGGGAGAAAGAAGGGCTATCTATGCACAGGGAGACAGCTCAGGGAGCAGGAGTGCATGGAGGGATGGACACAGGGAAGAGGTAACTATGGGGAGGAAGTGGGAGGGGAGCTGTTGCACTGTGGTAAATTGTAGTCAATGTCATGAGACAAAGTGTATGTGAACTGCTGTATGGAAAGTGAATTTGCTCTGTAAACTTTCACCCAAATCACAAAAACAACAACAACAACAACAACAACAACCCTGAGTAAATTAAGTGGGAGACTGACATCCTACAGGCAGAGGGAAAGCCTGCTGAGCTCTCATTGTCTTCCTGTGTCATTACCTTTTCCTGCAAGTGCAAGTTATTCCGCAAATGTTCTTTGACCTCTTCATCTGTGTCCCTCTGAGGAAAGAGATGTTAAATTTTACTACTAGATGTCACTATGGAAATGTTAAGCAGAGTAGAGGGATATATGGACAGTTTTGCTGGGATAGAACAAAAGAAGAGAAATTACAGAGACTTCTCCTAAAGGGCATGGTACTGACTCCCATACTAGCTTTAAGAATGAAGGCACATTTCTTCTGTGCACTTTAGTCTCTGTCCACCTGCCCCAGGGAATGAGAGAGGATTGAACCATTAGTGGCTAGGCACAATCTCTACCACCACCCTGTATCATGCTCAGCCAACACGGATGGATGGCTTACATAGCTGTACCGTGATTTTGCGAGGGATATCAGCTCCTGGTCACCTGGAGTGCACATATTCAAACCAATGGGCAGCATTTTCTTGAGTGCAGCCACGATGAGGGAGGTCTGGATAGAATACAAGTCTCCCCTTCGCTTTGTCTTCTTCCGTTCTTGGTCCTGTCCTCCAGACTAGGAGATGATGTTAAAAATAAACAGAGAGGGGCTCAGAGATTCTCTCATCTAAGAGGTAGCCTGCTTCTGTGGACCCTGTCAGTACAGCTAAGAGCCTCACTACATTTCAAAGGACAGTCAGAGGAGTATTTTATACAAAGAAGAACTAGGTGTCCATAAGACTGGACCTCACCCTGAGCCTTCTGTTTGTGCATATGCACACAGAATCACATAAATACACACATACCACAAATATCTAATGCCCTTGCTCGCTCACTTCTTGACTAAAAAATCAACAAATAAACTCAAAAGGAATGATTTTATAAGTGACAAAATGACCCCAGAAAATAAATGAGATACTGATGCTTGGGAATCAGTAGAAGTGTGGAAGAGTATCTGCTATAGAAATACAACCTTGTGTTTCCAGGGTTAGAACCACTGTTTTGGAGCACTGACACCCTATTCCCTCTCCCTACAAGGCATTACCAACTCTCTAGGACTGCTCTGGGGTCTGACTGAGGGGAAAGTTAAGGGTAAAACTGAAGACAAGAGAGAAAGGAAATCCCCAAGTCTGTGAAAGTTCTGTTTTTGGATTATACCTTCATCCCTTTCAGAGAGGGTGAATCCGCTGAAGTAGTAGCTTTCAGATAGGAATCCAATGCTTTGGTCTATGGCAGCTCCAGGCAACTAACTGAGAGCTCTCAGTGTCCACAACACATGGTGGCCATGGGTGGATCAAGGAGACATGGTGCTTCATGAGTAAAGTCTCCAAAAGAGCAAAGCTGACCACAAGGGGCATCTCTCACAGGACTTCACCTCAGCTACGTGGACACTTGCTGAAAGTAGGCAGCCAGAAACTGAAGAATGAAGAGGGTCCACAAGGGAGAGAGACCTGGTGCTCACTAAAGCTTTGCTTTCTGAAATGCCCAAGGAGTGTTTGTAGCAATGAGGTGGCAGCAACATGGTTTACAATGACATACTGACCCAGTACTCTGGGGAGCAGTGGGGAGACCAGACCTCCCCTGGAACCAGCATGAGACCTGGGACTCTTGGGCTGGGGCAGAATTCAGTTTTTGAGGGACTGGTTTCCTGAAGAGAAGAGTAGGGTCAGAATTAACATTGTCTTGGGACTGATCTCTTTAGTTTGCCAAGTATGTAAGAGATTTATAATTATTAATGGACACTCTTAAAAAGGATGGGATTTCTTTCACCAAACTTGTGACAGCTGCACCTTCAGATGGTCACGTCACAGAAACCACAGTGATGCCCCTGAATACTGGCTGGCCAAACCACATCAGGAAGCCCTAATGGCTGCAGAGGCCCTTTGTGCCAGTGCTCCAAAACAGCAAGCCATTGGTCAGCAGTGGGAAGGGCAGTCAGAAAATATGAACAAGAGGGAAGAAATGAGGTTCAGAGAATAGCCATCTGGTGTTCCAGAACACAGCAAAAAGTGACAGCTGGTTCACACCAAGGCTATGAGAATTAGGATTATCATTTACTGAGCACTTAGTAGGGTCCTTACATGTTCTACAGTCAGATGTAGAATTCCACATATTGTGCCTAAGGGCAAAACTCATCTGTAGTCTAAATAACCCTTGAAAAGTCTTCATTATCATTCCCAAATGATAGAGTCTGGTTTTGTGTATGTAAATCATGCAGTAATCTGTATGCATAAATGTACACTGTCAGTAGTAATATGAAGTATACAAGAGTAAATATGCAAAATTTTACTACATAGAATTGTTTACAGAATTTAAATTATTTCTTGCTCACTTGCTTTTTTATTTAGCCAATCTCATGTTCTAATCACAAAAGGTAAATTATTTTTACATATATTTATTTGTTGTTGTTGTTATGTGCCATCGAGTCGGACCCAACTCATAGCAACCCCTCCTTGGGTTTCCGAGGCGGTATTACTACGGAAGTAGATTGCCTGACCTTCCTTCCGAGGAGTGGTTGGTGGGTTTGAACCACCAGCCTTCTGGTTAACAGTCAAGTGCCATAGGCACTATGCTACCAGAGCTCCTATATAGAACTGCAAAGTGTCTAGTTCTCATATAAAACATTTTTAATCCTTCTAACATTCCTGTGATATTAACAAGTCAATTTTATAAATGAGAACATAATGCTCAGAGAAGTTTATTCATTTTTCCAGAGTCTTTCAGCAACTGAGGGTCTGAGCCAACATCCAGACCCAAGGCCATCTTGTCATGGACCCATTTTCCTCTTCTCACTAAGGCTGTATGTGATCTGGTTCCTGAATATTTCCATTCTCCCCACCACATACCTTAGGTAGAAGGCTTGGGACAATGGCAGCAGACACACATTAATGAACAGAAAGGGAAAGTTTTCCAAGTGATAACCTGTGGGAGTAACTTGAAAATTGTCCCAGTGTTTATTCTACCTTGAGTATATTTTGCGAAAACTCATGATCTGAACACAAATCATTGAATTTAGTCCTTGGAAAACTCTCTTTGAGTCATGGAAGTCTTGTACCAGAGGCAGAACATGTATACTGTGTAAAGGACTGGGACCACTGGCAGAAAACAGGACTTCTGACCCAGGCACAGCACAACAGGAGATTGAGTTTCATGGGCCCTCAAACTATCAGTTGTCCCTATCTCTGCCAGTGTGCTGGCTGCAGAGAGGGCAGCTGGGGGAGGGGGCAGAGATAGCAAGGAGACCTCGGTTAGGGTGAGGCTTGGCTGGCTTCCCTGGCTTCCCCATTCCAAGGGTGGGTAGGCCTACATTCATTCTTTGACAGGCAGTTGTCTTCCCTGGAGCAGGCCTGGGGGACCTCTAGGTGGGAAAATCCATTCTGTACCACCCCCATGGTGATCACAGTGCAGAGGGTGGCCAGAGCCTGGCATCTCTACTACTAGGACAGAAAAGACACGTCATGCATTTGACCTGTACCTTTACTTGCATGGCCTGTGTGGAAAGACAAAAGAAAAGAAACAGGGAGAAGAGTCAGTGAGTAAAAAGCAGGGGTCCAAGGAATAAGGTACCACATGTTAGTCAAAGCTTCTTAGCCCTAGTTTCTTTCCCAACACAACAGAAATTCAACCATTCTGGAAGCCAGTTGGGTATGGCATGAAGAGTGAGGAGGAGGTTAGGATGGAGGTTAATTTGGTCATTACAGACTTATGCCCAGATCAAGCAGCCCACCTTTGAGGGTAGGAATGTCATCTCAGAGACCACCCTTCCAGAGTGGATGGTACACAGAGCCAGAGTGGTCTTCAGACCTGGTAACCAACATGAACTCTCTAGATCTAAAATCTTTCCCTCTCCCACTTCCCTGGTATCACTTCAGTAAACTACAGATAATCTGTCACGTGATCAAAGACTCCAACCTCCATTCTTCCTTCCACCCACCATATTGTCGCCTCCAGTAGATCTGGGCTACAAAAAGAGAGGGGAGAGCAGAGCTAAGGGACAATGCTTGTGATTCTGTTAATAAAAAACTTTGCTTTTAAAAAAAGTACTCCAGAAAGATTTAAAATGAGTTAGGATAATTCCACAAACCAGAGGAGAGAGCATCTCCCTTCTTGTGCTGTACTTCTCTTCCTCTCAGCCCAAGGTGGGACCTTTAAGTATACCTCAGGTCAAAGGATCTTATACATTACATGTTCTAAATCATTCTTTTCATCCCATGTTGCAAATATTTGTCAACTCAATGCATTTCCCTAATGCTGGAAATGCTTTAAATAAACTGGTAAAACTTCATTTTCTAAATAGGAATTTATAAATTGCTATCACTTTAAAAAGAATCTTGGGTAGCACACACAATTAAGCAGTCTGCTACCAAATGAAAGGCTGGTAGTTGGGATCCACCCAGAGGCACAATGGAAGAAAGCCCTGGCAATTTACTTCCAAAAGATCAGAGAAACTGAAAACCCTATCAAGTACAGTTCTCCTTTGACACACATGGGGTTGCCGTGAGTTGGAATCGACTCAATGACAACTGGTTTGGGTTGATTTTATTACTTTAAAATCATTTCATTTTCCCCATACTTTACAACCAGTAGTTTATGATTGAAGAGATGATTTAAATACAGTACTTAAAAGACAAACAGAATTTTAAGGTCTAAGGGGATTCAGTGGCATCACTAGGATTGGTGCCACCTGGTGTGGTAACTCATGATCTTCTCCCTTACCAGAACATAGAGAATTCTGAGTAATGTTTATTATAAATTTTAATCATAGAATAATATGTGATATAGTTGTAAATTGCTTAAATGCTGTATTTCTTAGATTACATGAATACTAACAAAACTGGTTTTGCAAAATCTTTCTACAATGAATTACAAAGTTATTAGTTACAACATTATTAGTAATTGAACAAAAGTCTGATTTTTCTCCCTCTTTTCCTTTAATTACTACTTCATTCTCAAAAAAAAAAAAAATTATAGGCATAGGTTTACAAACACTAATTACCACAATATTATAGACATAACACCAGAAATTTGACAAAATTAGCAATTATAAAAACATTGGCACTAACAAAAATAACAGCCTGTGCTTGTAGCACATGCAGATGAAACCATGTGATTTGAAGCATCATTGTAATTGGGTAATAATGACAGCTCTGACTGGAGTCCATTCGAAGGTTCAAAAGGTAGATTAGCATAGAGTTTTAGCCTTGTAGTTATACTGATACATGTAAGCTGGGCTTACAAAAAACTTTTGTTGTTTTAACTAACTATAGCGATATTTTTTATAAAAATCATAAGATCTCCTGAAACACTACACAAAAACTTTATAGACAGTCATTTTTGTGTCCTTCCCTCTGACAGGCTCACTTGAATGTGGTCCACATCCCTGGCACCCCCATAGTGATGCCACTGGGAGAGTTTCACTCCACTCCACAAGTTGGAGAAGTGCCCTGAGACTGGACAGGGGGAACTCACTTCAGGCTTTTGAACAAAGGCAAATGAACCCTTGCCATGTGAAGGTCTTATCCTCACTGAAAAAGTAAGTGAAGTAAAGACAAGTCAGCCCAAAATATATTTTAGAGTAAAAGGTGAATTTCTAGAAGTCAATTTGAGAATGAGAAAGTGAGAGAAAGAGTGCAAGAGAAGGGTATGTGAGGGAAGGGGAAACAGAAAGTTATAGGGAGAGAGAGGAAGGGAGTGACAGACTTGCACAAGTGCAAGAATAAAGGGAATAAAAACAAAAGAGCTGAAGGGCATGAGAGAAAGGGACACTAATATTTCCTGCATCAGTAAGACTTTTATTTTATCGTTTTTAACCCTGGTCAAGAAATTGGCATTTCTCAGGCTAACCACGTTCTAACTTACCATTCCCCTCCGAGGAAGCTGCTGCCATTTTTCCAGAAAACAAAACAAGTTTAAAAACAAAACAAAACAAAAACACTTGCTCAGCTTAGTTACATTTAGTTGAACATACATTTGCAAACTGGTGCTATATAAATAAAATATACAATGAGCCCCCCCAAACAAATTGCTTTAGCTGCCAGAATAATAGCATCTCTTTGAATTGACCTTCAATTAATCAAGTATGAACAACTTTGCCCACTGTATATTTTCTCCACTTCCTTTCCATTCACAATGGCATATGCAGGGTATGTGGGCATGCAGCATTCCCGTACACATCCTCCACAAAGGCTGTCATATGCATTGATGCCAATCTCATTTATACAACACCAGAACTCAAGTAAGAGTGGAGATAAAAGCAAGCACAGGTGACAGGTGATTATTTGGATCAGGTAGTAGAGAGAACATCTAACTGCAGAAAGGCAAAGGCAATGGGGCTTCAACTGTATTAAGGAAAAATAACCCCTTCCTGGCCACTCAAAATGAAGTTCTGCAACCAAACAATACCAGAAATGGCTATGAGAGTGCTGTTTATTGGAGTCATGGTATCTCCCTGCTTGAAATAATACACTGCATTTATGCAATATTATTTGTCCTGGAGATGCTGTTCAAAACTGTTTTTAAACACAGCATCCTAGTAAAGGTGATAGAAGTCAAGTAATAAGCTCAATCCCATTGTATAGATTGGGAAACTGGTGTACACAATTGTTGTGTGACTAATGCAAGACTATCTTGCCAGTCAACAGCTGCGCTATGGGGAAAACTTAGCTTCCTCTTAGTCTCATTCACTGTTATATTCTTTATCTCACCTGAGGCAATAGGAACAGTACTTATTATCCTGTGGTAACATCTAGAGAGCACTATTACACTGTCACTTTGACCCTATTCCATGCAGCTCAGAAAAAATTAGCATAAGTGTCAATGTAAATTTAATAGTTTGTTCCTATAGATGACCTTTATCAAAAGAGAAGGCACACAGATTCTGAAAATGACCATCTTCTGACAAGACAAATATCCCTTTTTCCTCCTTCAGTGATCTATATGAACAACATGTCAGGTTAGTTTGTTAGTAGATTAGTTTTGAAATGTCATTCTGTCACTTCATCTCTTTCCAAATGTAAACCCAAGGACCCTGAACACCCATTCATCATCAGAGGGTTAAGACGTCTTTTGCCATTTCTGCCCAGTTACCATCCCCAGACAACAACAATGGATGCTAGCTGGTTTGGTCCATAAACCAATGAATCTACCCCAAGGTGAAGACAGCATGAAATGTGCTTGGGATTTACTGACTTTCTTTAGGTAGACAGGTTACAGGAGAGCCTCTGATGGCTAAGAATACCCTGCAGAGGGAATTTAAGATAAGCTAGATGTCCCAATGAGCAGGAGTCTGAAAAATGCTACTTTGTGTACTTCACATGAGCAGCAAATATGTTTGCTAAAAGTAGAATGAAAAATGAATTTTGGAAATTCAAATGGAAATTATCTAGAGCAAAAAAAGATCCACCATAGGTTTCTTTGCAGCAAAGATTTCCTCTTGAATGTGAATATTTATTCCTGGCCTCTGTTTTATATGTATGTATTTTTAACCAATTGCATTTTATTAAGCAGTGTATATCAGATCTAAATTCTATCAGTGTTTGGATGCTGGAAGAAGTGTTAGTGTCAACATAGCCAAAAGATAAATGGGATGGAAAGTTCAGAGTGATTGCAGCCAGCCAGAGCTAGTCACACTTTGTGAAATTCCAGGTGCTGAAGTTTTCATTTTTGGTGTCATATCAGCCCCTTGTCTGCAACTCCACATACACAGGTGTCCATCACAAATGATTCTTTGGAAAGACGCCCCTAAGGGCTTTGCTACAAACCCATGATTCCCATCTTTCCAGAACTGATTTTCACTTCTGAGAGTCCCCATGCACACTCCACCTTCATGTTCCTCAAAGGCAGCACTGTACCAGCAATGAGAGAGATGCACATCTCAGGTATCACATGTCACGCATACTTGACATATACAGTCAACCCTCATTGAGGCACACTTCTCGGGGGAACAGAGTCAAAGAAGAGACATAACAGCTGGTAACAAAACATCACATTTAAGTAGGTTTTAGTTTTGTATGTACACTGGAAAGAGCATGTCTGAAAATTCTCTCCAATAAAAATAACGACACCTCACTGTGCAAAACTGACTCAGGAGGCAGTGAGAGGCCAATGGTCCCCTCTTGTATTTCTTCTCCCTACAGGCTACTCTTTTTTTTTTTTTCCCTAGACAAATGTCCAGTATACCCTCTTCCAAACATTTCCTGCAGGGAGATGAACAAATGTTTGGGTTTTTGAGGGCAACTCACATGGAAAATAAACTTAAGGCATTAAGAGGTCAATACTGCTGAAATGAAATAGCTATTGAATGCTCCAGATTGCAGGAAAGCAAGCATAATTTAAGAGTATATGCTACTGAAATGTTCAAAGTCACAAAAAGGTGGCTCTAGGCATGTGTATTTTTAGAGAATCACTACACAGGTGGTTGTTCTATTTTAAACTCACCACCAGCAGCTTTTCTTTTGGAGATCTCTAAAATGCGTTACGCAAGCCTTGAAACTTAAACATTTTGTCATACAAGCAACTATTTATTCATAAAATGTGATGACCATGCTTATTTCAGAGCAGTTTCTTCTGGCTCATTCTCAAAGAAACAATAGTAAAGACCACTGGTTATTGTGGTTTGGCCTAAATGCAGTAAAAATCTATTCCCTGCCAAATATGAGATCCAACCAAGTCATGGCTGAGGTCAAGGTTAAAGAGTCTTTGGAATTGATTTCTAAGGACTTACTTTTGACATTTTGCTTTTGCTGTCTCCAGTTAAAAATGCCAAATTATTAATTTCATTCTGAATCACAAAATTTTGTTCTTCTCTCTTGAAGTTCTAAGTGGAAGGAAATAAAAAAGACAACATTACAACAAAGTTTTCTGAGAATGTACCTTTTATCTCCAAATCTAGGGCCTACACATGTTCTTACATGAGATTTGCACCACAAGATGAAGACTTCCGCCACCATGCGGAAGAGCTGGTCAGAGTCAGCATCAGGGCTTTTGAGCCAGTTAGATCTAGATTGAAAGTAAACATATAAAATTCAGTAATGATTAAAATATTCACACCCTAAAAGTATACCAAGATTGGCTATACATATTTATCCAGATATAAGCGCATCTCCTTATACAGGAGACTAAATATCAATACACTAGTTACATACTTAGATATAGGCATGTAATTGGTGCAGCTCTTTTTGAAAAACCTACAAAAATCACCTCCATTTTACGAAAGTATTCAGGGATTATCCTAGCAAACATATATCAGGAATCAGTATCTTAAGACTGTCAAATGTAGATTTTTTTTCTCTTCTTTAAACTGATGAGTCAGTTAAGTCTAAACTCTATGTTTTAGAACAGGCTTCCCTTAACAATAGCAAGACTACAGAAGTCTTGGTCACAGTGACATCTAATCTTGTCAATGAAACAAATTTAAGTCTCTGAAATTGTGAGTACTCTGAACAGTTCAGGTCCCACTCTTTTTCTTTTCAAAGCAAGTCTATGAATGAAAATTGGAAGACAATATGTTGTTTTGGCTTTTCAACTCTTTTAAAGTCTGATTTATGTATTTTGGGGCTCTTTCATTGGGTCCATAGATATTTATTATGGTTATACCTTCATGATCAATTGATCCTTTAATCATTATATAATGTCCTTCCTTGCCTCGTATGGTGGTTTTTGTCTTAAAGTCAGTTTGATCAAAATTAATATTGCCACTCCTGCTCTCTTACAGTTGCCATTTGCTTGAT
>NW_006921655.1:11683182-11688943 GCF_000298275.1 Orycteropus afer afer | reverse complement strand
CTGTGTTTTCTTTGGTCTGTCTCCCAATCCTTTTAAGATACTTAAAGATAGTTCTTTTGAATTCCTTATCAGAGAGTTCCAATGCTGCTTCTTCCTCAGGGATGTGTTCTGGGTGTGTATCCTGCTATCTTGTTTCTACCACTTTATCCTGCTTCTTTGTGTGGACTGTGATAGTCTGTTGTCTCCGAGGCATCGTGGCATTGTTGTATTTAGATCTCTGTTAATTGTTTGTGAAGAGCAGCTAAGGGTGATTCAGGCTCTTCTTGGTGGTTTTTTTAAATCATTGGCCTGTTGGTGGAGAAAGAGGTAGTGGCTCTCTCTCAGTAAGTGAAGGCATAGGAGGTGTGAGTGTAGTTGTGTCTTATGGGGACTGTTGTTGTCTCCCACTCAGTTAGACACAAATTCTAATTGAATAACCATCAAAACACTAAAAGCACATGAATAGAAAACACACCAGGTAATCACACAGGAATAGTAGCTAAAAGGGAAAAAGAAGAAGAAAAAACAAGAAAAGCTGCAATGTGTGGAGATAGGGACTAAGTGAAAAAATAGAGAAGGAGAATAATGAAAGAAAAAAAAAATGGGAAAAATGCAAAAAGAAAAACAAGGAATGGGATTAATCACAAGAAAAAAAAGGAGGGGGGGCCTTAAATTAAAAAAAAAAAAATTCAACCAGGAACAGGGAAAAGAAAAAATGCTGAAAACTAGGACCTGGGAGGGGAAGATTAAGAATAATAATAAAAAGGACAAAAGTATTAATAATAATAGTGTCAAAACTGACAAATACAAGGAAACTAATCACCAGAAAAAAAGAAAGCAAAAAAGAAAAAAATAAAAATAGAAAAGAATCAGTGGAGGACAGGGCAGGGCACCCAGGCTCCGTCTGAGCACACAGACTGTGATGGAGTTCCTGTGGGCCCAGAAAGTAGGTGCAAGTGGGAGATGGCCACACCTCCATTCACCAAGTGGGTGTGGGGTGTAAGAGTAACAAGAGGAATGTTGTTACCTTTTCAGTCTTGTGGGTCTGGAGTGTCCTTGGGGTTGCTGGAAAGCAGGACGTGTTCTTAAACCCCAGGAATCTGCTAGAGCGCTATCTCTTTAAATATCCAAAATAGTCAAGCCACTTTTAAAGCTTCAAAATGGCAGCGTCCTCCGGACAGGCAAAAGTCCACAGCTCAGCCCGCCTTTCTCTTCACCTTCTCTGTTTATTCCCCAGCCACTGTGCACAGTCCTCCGTGCAGTCCCTGGCTAGCAGGGCTTATTTTTTGGTTAATTCTTAGGTACTACCACCACTCAGGAATCTCCAAGCTGTCTGTGCTGTCAGGATTGCTCAAGATCGCCACCAGACTGCAGCTCCATTTGTCTTCTTTTTTGGTATTTTCATGCAAATTATTCTGCTAGTTGGGGTTTAGTCTACTTCTATATCCTTCCCTTCAAGGCTCAGGGGTCCAGGATTATCTTCTGTGTCTGTATTAATTGGTTTCCCTTTTCTTTGTTGAAGAGGGTCTGTGCAGTCTTTCTACCTAGTCCGCCATCTTGCCGTGAATTGGAAGACAATATGTTTTTTTATGGTGATTTGAAATATGAGCAAGAAACAAATACTGATAACTCCCATGGCTTTTGAAATGACAGTGTGTGTGTGTGTGTATTTGCCAGTGGAATTGCTGAATCATATGATAATTCTTTAACTTTTTGAGGACCTGCCAAACTGTTTTCCACAATGCTGTATCATTTTACAAACCTACCAGCAACGAAAGAAGGTTCTATTTTCTATACATCTGCAGTGTAGTAAATTACACAGTGCGGCTTTTCTAGCCACAAGTCTTCATGAACTCCATAGTGGAATTTGCCATGAGGAACCAAGTAGCTCCTGATTGTTAGTTATCCACCTGGGTATTTCTGTTGGGAGCAGCATGAAGTAGTTTTCTGGGAAGTTCGCTCTCTCTCAGCTGTATGGAATCCTGATGTTGGGATTGGTTAGTTTCGCCACTCCGCCAGGCTGAAAAGGAGGCCTCCTAGAGGCAGAAGGTGTCCCTCTGACTTCTGGCTGAGAAAGACGTGCTGAGAGAAACACGCTCCTCAGAGACATGCATTGCTGAGAGAGAGACACCAAGAGACACGAACTGCCGGGAAAGAGACTGAGAGAGACTGTTGGCTGAGGGATGGTGGGCTGAGAGACTGAGCATGTTCCTGAACTTGAATTGTAGCCTGTTGTTTCCCTAATAAACCCCATCATCTCTGAGCTCTGTGTGGCCACTGCAGCAAATTATTGAACCCGGGAGAGGCGGTGGGTGCTGTGGGAGGAATGGTTGGTGAAAGGACTGGAGGGAGGCTGCATGTCTGGCCTCACAGGGATAGGCCTTGGGCTACTGATGGTGATTCTGTCTTCCTCTTGTGGGGTTAGAGAAGATACGGTCTCCTTGCCCCTTCAGCAACATCCTTGCCAACATGTTGTTTTCAGTTTTTCTTTTTTAATTATAGTCATTTTAAATTTTAAATATAATTTTAAATTATAGTCTGGTAAAAAGGCATAGCTCATCATTTTTTTTCAAACTGTGCTACATTAAGATATTTTTTTAGTAGCAACAAAAATGTTAAATTGCCAGAGAATCGAGTAAATTTCTAAAACAAAGTTGTCTTGTCCATAAGTATCTTACACATTTGACTATTTAAAATTATATTTTATATATATATATACATATATATGTGTGTGTGTGTGTGTGTATATATATATGTATATATGTATGAATATAGTTTGGTTTATATATAAAATGCAAATGCACTGCCTTCCAGTTGGGTCTGACTCATAGCAACCCCTCCTTGGGTTTTCCAAGGCGGTATCACTACAGAAGTAGATTGCCCAACCTTCCTTCCTAGGAGTGGCTGGTGGGTTTCAACTGTCAGCCTTAGGCATTATGCCACCAGAGCTCCCGGTTTATATGAGAGAGAGAGAGAGAGAGAGAGAGAGAATGAATATATATGTACATATATGTGTGTGTATGTATGTGTGACTGTGGTAAATATTTATGTAACAAGTTATTTTCCACTTCAATATTTTTCACATGTACAATTCAGAGAATTACACTCATCATGCTGTTCAACCATCACCAATTTTCAATTTTTTACATCACCCTTAAGAGATGGTCACTATCCCCTAAGCAATGAGTCCCCCTCTTTCCTTCCCTTCTGCCCATGTCTGGTAAGCACTAATAAACTTTAGTATCCATACATTTGCTGATTTTAGATATTTCATGTAAGTATGATCATGCAATATTTGGCATTCATGACTGACTAAGCATAATGTTTTCAAGGTTCATCCATGTTGTAGCATGTATCAGGAGTTCATTCTTTTTATGGCTGAGTAATATTCCACTGCATGTGTGTACCACATGTTGTTTATTTATCAGTTGAAGGACATTTAGGCTGTTTCCCCCTTTTGGCTATTATGACCAGTGCTACAATGAACACTGATATGCAAGTACCTTTTTGCATTCCTGTTTTCAATTCTTTTGGATATATACCTAGAGGTGGAATTGCTAAATCATATGGTAATTCTTTGTTTAACGTTTTGAGGACCTGCCAAACTGTTTTCAGTGATGGCTGTATCATTTTACAAACCTACCAGCAATGAAAGTGGGTTCCATTTTCTATACATCCTTGCCAACATCTGTTGTTTTCAGTTTCTTTTTCTTAATTATAGTCATCTGGGGGTGGGGGGTGAAGTGATATCTCATTGTAGTTTTGATTTGCACTTCCCTAATAAATAATGATGTTGAGTATCTTTTTTATATGCTTCTTGGCCATCAAATTATATTTAAAAAGGGAGTTGTCATTTTCAGATATTTCCAAGGAGTTACACAGAAGTTAAATTGTCTATTGTCTTTCTTAGGTTAAAAAACAACGGGCTCTCACCAATGTTCTAAAAAACCTGATGTTTCTTGGTGTATGCAGGGTAATCGCTTTCAAAAGCCAGTTTCCAAAGCCTGAGGGCATCAGAATGAATTGCCCCAGGAAGCTTGTATCTCCTGCTTATTCATGGACAACATCAGGCTCAGGAAGAAAAGTGAGCATTCATAATGCTCACTAGGTCAAGGCTACTTTTGGATCCTTTCTCATCTCCTGGATTCCTTACTGCCCTGGGTTGTAGCCTCAGGAACATTCTTGTCTAACCTCTTGTTTTCCACCTCAGCTAGTCTTTCCTTTAAATGGGAGACACTGTTAGTTATTCATGCAATACTTTTACTCCTCTTTTGCCTTAGTTACAGAACCCCATTTTATTCAAGGTAGCACTATGCCCTACTAGTGATCACATTACTCAGCCTTCCTTGGTGCTAGGTATAGCTATACAATTAAATCAAAACCAAATCAAACCCATTGCCATCAATTCTGACCCATAGTGACCCTCCTTCTCGTGAATAAGAGGAAAGTAGAAGTTGTTGGATGAGTTATCTGGGAAGGCTCTCTACAAGGAGGTAAAAAAGCTGAAAGGTGCTTTTTCTCACTTTTACATTCCTAATTCTTGCCTGAAATGAAGATATGATGGGTGGAACTTAATCGCCAAAATGTGCCAGAAGGTAACCTCAAAGATGAATCAATGGCAAGGACAGACGAATAAGAATCTCTAATGAGGAGAAACCATATGGACTCTAGATGGCTATCTTTGAACTTCTTTTATATGTGAGATTAAACATCCAATTTGTTTAAGCCACAGTAGTCAGGTCTCCATGACTAGCAGCTGATGCAGTTCAAACTTGAGGCTGGAGAAGAGTAATACTTTTTTATTTCTTTCATATTTATTTTTCCAAGAGTTCTTTTTCAAGGTCAATTGTCCTGTTTTATCAGAACTTCCACCTGCTTATTCTTTAGTGTTTTTATTGAAATAAATTTTGTAGATCTCTGTTATGCCTTTAGTGGGCAGGGGCAGGGATCATCTAATCCTGCCAAAGAAAAGTACAGCCACAGTGAATATGGGTAGCTGGAGGTCTGAGAACAAAATATTAAAACAAATGTTTTCTGGCAAGAAGAAGAAGAAGTGGATTTTGATCCATTTGCCTTCACATGGAAATGAATTTTAGCTGGATAAATTTTGTTTTGGATATTGTTCTTCTAAGAGGAAAATCTTTACTCTTTAGATCCAGGGAGGTCCTTGGGGCAGAGTGTAAGTGTGGTGAACATCTCATTAAATGCTTTTACCCAGGCTCACAGACTCTTCTCACTTCTATTAAGCCACAGATGGTATTTGTAGGCATCTGAAAGATCTGGCCACCACTCATCTATCCATTTGTCGTACTGTGGCTTGCATATTGCTATGATGCTGGAAACCATACCACTGATATATTTCAAATATCAACAGCGTCATCTATGGTGGACAGCACTGAGGAGAGCTTCCAGCCTAAGACAGAGTAGGAAGAAGGATATGGCCAGGCCCACTTCTGAAAAAACTGGCCACCGAAAACATTATGAACAGCAGGGAAACATCGACTGATACAGTACCAGGAGGTGAGCCCCTCAGTTTGGAAGGCACTCAAAACATTACCGGGGAAGCTCTGCCTCCTCAAAGTAGAGTTGACCTTAATGATGTAGATGGAAAAAACTTTCAGGATCGGGTCTCCGGGAGCAAGGTAAGCACGGGCGGGCTTGTGCTTAGTAACTGGGAGCAAGGTAAGCACGGGCGGGCTTGTGCTTACTCACTGACCTGCACTGAACACTTTCCCTTGTTACCCTCCCGAGAGGGATCGGGTCTCCGGGAGCAAGGTAAGCA
>NW_006921655.1:11643849-11679617 GCF_000298275.1 Orycteropus afer afer | reverse complement strand
ATTGATACGGTGGCTGCGATGATGGGCTCAAGTATAGCAGGGATTGTGGGGCTGGCGCGGGATCAGGCAGTGTTTCGTTCTGCTGTGCATGGGGTTGCTGTGAGTCGGAAACGACTCAACGGCACTTAACAACAACAACAACAAGGCATTTGACTGTGTGGATCATAATAAATTATGGGTTAACACTGAGAAGAATGGGAATTCCAGAACACTTAATTTTGCTCATGAGGAACCTGTACATAGACCAGAAGGTAGTTGTTTGAACAGAACAAGGAGATTCTGCATGGCTGAAAATCAGGAAAGGTGTGGGTCAGGATTGCATCCTTTCACTATACTTATTCAATCTGCTCACTGAGCAAATAGTCTGAGAAGCTGGAGTATACAAAAAGAAGAATGCAGCATCAGGATTGGAAGAAGATTCATTAACAACTTGTGTTATGCAGATGACACAACTTTGCTTGCTGAAAGTGAACGTGACTTGAAGCACTTACTGATGAAGGTCTAAGACTATGATATGGATTACATCTCAACATGAAGAAAATAAAGATCCTCAAAATGGGACAAATAAGCAACATTATGATAGGTGGAGAAAAGAATGAAGTTATCAAAGATTTCATTTTACATGCATTTGGTCCACAAGCAACACCCATGGAAGCAGCAGTCAAGAAATCAAACAATGTATTCCACTGGAAAAATCTGCTATGAAAGACCTCTTTAAAGTGTTAAAGAGGAAATATGTCACTTTGAAGACTAATGTATGCCTGACCCAACCCATGGTATTTTTCAGTTGCCTCATATGCACGTGAGAGCTGGGCAATGAATAAAGACCACAGAAAAACTGATGCATTTGAATTTTGGTGTTGGTAAAGAATACTGAATGTATCATGCTGTACTAGAAGAATGAACAAATCTGTCTTGGAGGAAGTACAGATGGAACGCTCCTTAGATGTGAGAATGGCTAGGCTTTGTCTCTTGTACTTCAGTTGTCAGAAGGGACTAGTCCCTGAAGAAGGATATCATGCTTGGTAAAGTAGAGGGTCACCCAAAGAGGAAGAGACCCTCAATGAGATGGATTGACACAGTAGTTACTTCAATGGGCTCAAGCATTGCAGAGATGGTGAGGACGATACAGGACTGGGCAGTGTTTCATTCTGTTGTACACAGGATTGCTATGAGTGGAACCAATTCAGTAGCACCTAACAGCAAAAACAACAACAGCTCTAGACTCCATCTTTATTTGTCCATACCCTCTCTGCACTGCTCTCCTCCCTACACATTGTAACCAGGCTTGTCTCCTACCTGCCGCCAATTTCTCACAGAATTTACTCTTTCTTCAATACTTAGGCAATTGATCCCTTTAAAACCCAAACCAAACTCATTGCCATCAAGTCAGTTCCAACTCATAGTGACCCCTCCTTGGGTTTCCAAGGCATTATCTCTATGGAAGTAGGTTGCCCAGTCTTCCTTCCAAGGAGCGGCTGGCGGGTTTGAACTGCCAGCCTTCTGGTTAGCAGTCAAATGCCTTAGGCCCTAAGCCACCAGAGATCCCTTTGGAGGAAATTAATTGATCTGTAGTTCTCTTTTTTGTTGTTGTGGTAAGTATGTACGTAAAAAAAAACTTGTGCCACTTGGAACATTTTTTACATGTACAACTTAGTGACATTAATTACGTTCATCATGACGTGCAATGAACACCATTGAATGTCTGTAAATTTTTCCATCACCCTTAACAGAAGCCCAGTGCCCAAAACAATGTTTTCCTTTTTTCTCCCTCCCTCCCAAATCCTGGTAGCCACTAAAAAACTTTGGTCTCTATACATTTGTCTACTCCAGACGTTTCATATCCCCTGTACTGCATGCTGCCAAAAGGCAGATGGGAAAATGCAAGACTGTAGGTGAGGAGGAAGGTTGGGTTTAGAGGTGATGATGTGGGAATCTACCATGTGGAGATGATGGTTGAAGCAGTGAAAGTGAGTGAAACACTTATCAACAGAAAGCAAGAAGCATAAAAATAGAATCTTGGGTGACAGAAAGAGTAAGGGGAGTTAGAGTTCCATTTTCAAAGTGACAAGTTATCAGGTTTTGAGAGAATATAAAGCCTTGCTCCTATGCTCACAGTCAGGTAATCTGACTCAGAGATCAGAGTTTATCACAGCTTTGTCCCAGAGCCTCCTGTGAGACCCAACCTGTGCCATTCCTGCCACCCCCCCCCCACTGGCAGAGGATTACTTTGATCCCTTTCAATAGTTTGAGAGAGGGATTTTCACCAAAGATCACACTATTTAAAGTTGCTCATTTCAACATTCAGAGTATTTCTGATTCCCAGGAAGAAGGTTGAGAAGTCATTGCCTCTTATAGAGAGACTAATTTAATTTATCTTGACTTATCTCCTGGCATAAGGAGTTGGAAGAGTTTATTGGTCTTGCCCTAATCCCATAATACCTCATAATACCTAGGGTTCTTGCTCATTCTGGACCAGCAGCAGGCCTAATGTTGACCATTGGAAGCTTCTCTCCAGGAGAGTGTTCCACATGGCAAATAAACTTGAAACACTGTTGTGACAGTAAGGGCTAAAAAGTAACAAAAAGGGTAAAGTCCATGAGAAGCTTTGGGAAGAAGGACAACAAATCTGTTTGTATCACTTGGTGGGGGGCAGTGTGGTACAGAGAGGGTATGGGGAAATAGGAGAGGTGGTGTGCAGATCTTTTAGGTGCCTACAAATCCCACTTCTGTCTGGTTTAAGAGAGATGTGAGGAGAGTCTGTGCGCCTGGGTGAACACCTTTAATGAGATGGTTTGTCACACCCACCACTCTGACTCTGAAGAAAGAGTCACACTAGATCTTAGGAGTAAAGATTTTCTTCTCAGTACAAAGGCTTAACTTGAAGAGGAAACATAATGGATAGAACAGGACAGGAAGGCTGCCACATTTATTCAATAACCTGCCACAACAGAGGTTAGTTTTATGTGGCTCTAGAGAGCAAAATTAAAACCAATGAACAGGAGTTAAAGATCTGAGCTTAAAATGGTATGAATTGTCTGAAACTGGAATGAAAGTGCACACATAGCTTCCATTTCCCCCTCTTGTCTCTGTTACAACCTTAGTGGAGGATCCTTTCTATGACAAAGGAAGTGGGTACGTATTTGTTGAATCCTTGGGTGGTACAAATGTTTGATGCTCACAGGTACTAAACAAAAAGGGTGAAGGCTAACTCCACCCAGAGACACCTCAGAGGAAAGGCCTGGCAATCTACCTCCAAAAAATCACCCTGTGGAGCACAGGTCAACTCTGACACACATGGGGTCACCATGAATGGATGTTGACTCCATGGTAACTGACTGGTTATTTATTTCTGAGGTCAAATAAAGTGTCCTCTATGATCTCTGCCAACTCTACAATTTCATAGTTCCAAGACATTTAATTTTTTTGGATGAAGAGAGGGGTTGAAGTAAAGGCATGCATGTAGGAAGGATGCATTTCTAAGCAGGGCTCATATGGCCACAATGCTCCCTGGTGGTGTTCAGGGAAGAACAGGTTGAAAAGTATACATGAATGAATTAATGATGATCTCAAAGACTCTCTGACATTGCCATTTTTAGCAACTGTCAAACACTGTGTAAGTAGAACACACTTCACTTTGAGTCCTGCTCATCAGTAGTGACAAATGCAATTAAAGCATACTCTACTTTTATTTTTATTTTGTTTTTACCTCCAACGCTACATATTTCTTCGCTAAGCTGTTAACATAATTATGCTATCAGAAATGACTAAAATGACCCTCAAAGTAGGGTCTTTTGAAAAAATGAGTGTGACTTCACACAGGTAAGTAAGGAGATAGATGCATGCATGCACACACACACACACACACACACCCCTAAACCTAATTCCTGTCTCTGGCAGAATGGGATTTCACTCAAAAATTAGCAATGTACCCCCATATAGCCACAGGTCTCCTTAAAATCTATAATGGGGTCTTAATATTAAATGTTCTCAAATTTCTATTTTATGGCTTCACACTTTAAGAGGGTAGGAGTCTCTAATCTTTCATTTTAACTTTAGATGAAAAAGTCTGTGCTTACACTATCAATGTCCTTTATGATTTTACAGACTTACAGTCCTAATAAGCTTTTGTTTATTTATTATGGTCCAATTCAATTTTGGGCACCAAATAAATATACTGGGCTTGAGAAAGTGTGAATTACATAGAAAATTTCTGGCACTGTGTGAATCAACTTGCCTAATTAGGACACTGGAGCATTTCCATCCTTGAAGTTCTGTGTAATAGGGGGGATCACAGTGAGCTGAGACATGCAGTCTCATCCAGGTACGGCAATGGCCAGGACCTGAGGGAAATGAATGACGGGAGAAAGGGGAAGTGCTTCGACTCATGGTGAACAGCTGAAGGCTAGGGTCAGGCAGAGACTGGGATTTTGGGCAGTACTTCCTGAAAGACTAAAGTTTGAGAGTTTGAGGATAGGTCAGGAGGGAAGGGAGCAGCAGGACTGGGCAAGTTCATTATGCTGTTATCTCTCTTCCCACTTTTACTCTCCAAGTGACACCAAATATTAGAACAGAGACATACATCATGAGGTGTCTCCTAAAGACTCCCAGCTTTGACTCTAATGTCAGACTATGTCACATTGTTCACTAATTCCATGTCACTCCCTCTCATTTATGCATGCTTTCAAGCTCCTGGTTCACTGATATGCTCTCCAATATGTTATCAGTCTTCCTTCTTAGTGATTTCCATGTAAGTACCAATGATCCCATATGTGGTGATGAACAATGTTCTCTAAGTTCACAGTTCTTGCCTCTAACGATCTTGCCCCTCCACCTACCTCCACACTCAATCCTATGACCATTACCAATAAATGCAATCTCCCTTCACTCATAATCTTAAATTCATGCATCTTACTCTGTGACCATCACCTCCTACCTGGTACAACAATTCTTCAGCCCTGTTGGAACTAACAATCCTTGATCTTTTGCCTTTTCACTACCCTTAGCACTTGAATGCTCTCATTTAGTTCACTTTCCAGATGAAATTTTATGGTTAGTCTTCATAATTACATATACCGTCTTACATATACCCTCAACCCTCTAACCTCTTTTGCTTTGTTATACTTACTTAGGAAAACCCCATTCCTAATTAAATCAAACTCTCTTCTTACTCTAGGTCTGTACAAGGCATCTGAACTTGGCTAGAGAAAAAGACAACCTGATGATGGGTCTCATTAAATTTATGACCACAGATCTCAAGTGGTGCCCTTAATGCTGCCCATAAATCATACTGCATTTCCCTGGTCCATTTGCTTTTCCTCTTTTCTTGGCAACTACTTCATATTTTCTCTTTATTCCTCAAGCCTCCCAATACCTTCTCCTCATTAAAAAAAAGCAATGCAACACACTGCCATAGAGTTGGATATGACTTGTACAGACCCCTCGCTGGGTTTCCAAGGTGGTATCACTATGTAAGTAGATTGCCCAACCTTCCTTCCAGGGAGTGGCTAGTGGGTTTGAACCACCAACCTTCTGGTTAGCAGTCAAATGCCTTAGGCTCTATGCCACCAGAGCTCCCAACTCTAAATTGGTAATCTTTCTTCCTACTTTACTGAGAAAATGGAAGCAATTAGAAGAGGACTCCCATAGACTCCCATCCATATATGTAAAATTAGTCAATGAAAATCTTGATCACAACAGAATGTTGTCTAATATAGTGCTGGAAGATGAGTCCCCTAGGTTGGAAGGTATTATATTGCTACAGACTCATGGTGAAGAGCTATTGCCACAGACACAACAATGACATCAAACTTACCAACAATCATAGAGATGGCACAAGACTAGGCAAGGGGGTAAGGCATTTGGCTGCTAACCACACAATCAGTGGTTCAAACCCATCAGTTGCTCCACAGGAAGAAGAGGCAATCTACTACTGTGAAGATTTATAGCCTTGGAAACCCAATGGGAATCACTATGAGTTGTAATTGACTCAATGGCAGTGGGTTATATATAACATCACCAAGAGTTGGAGACTATTCAATGGCAATTACTTATACCTATATTTATACCTATACATACAAATATATACATAGGTATCTATATGCCACCAGCCACTCCTCGGAAGGAAGGTTGGGCAATCCTACTTCCATAGTGATACAGCCTCGGAAACCCAAGGAGGGGTCGCTATGAGTCGGGGCTGACTCGATGGCACACAACAACAACAATGTCTGTATGGATATGTATTATGTATGTGTGTATGCATATATACAGATACAAGTATGTGTTGTTTATCATCCAAGATGATGTTGTTGTTGTTAGGTGATATCGAGTTGGTTCTAACTCACACTGACCCCATATACAACAGAATGAAACACAACTGCCCAGTCTGTATCACCCTCACGATGGATGCATGTTTGGGCTCACCGTTTCAGCCACTGTGTCAATCCATCTTGCAGAGGGTCTTCTTTTTCTATGACCCTCTACTTTATCAAACCTCATGTCCTTCTCTAGGGCCTGGTCTCTCATAATAACATGTAAAAAGTATATGAGAGACTTCTGGTAAGATGGCAGAATAGGCAGACAAGCTACAAAGACCCTCTTTGACAAAGGAAAAAGAAACTAATTGACAGAGATACAGAAGATAATCCTGGAGTCCTCAGCATTGAAAGGAAGTATACTGAAGTGGATTAGGCACCAACTAGTGGAAAAACCTGAATGAAAACAGTGAGTCCGAGCTGGACAGAACTGTGGATGGTAAGCTACTCTGATGGCACCAACAGCCTAAATATTTCCAAGTAGTGTTGGGACCTGAGAACTGACCTAAAGATCAGCCCTGGTCACCAAGGGCTGCAGGGACATATGCGCTGGTGGCCTATGACTTGGAAGGGAAACACCAAGGAGGGAGACAATCTGAGCTGTAGACTCCTGGCTGTCTGGAGGGCACAGCCATTTTGGATATTTAAAATGACAGCATTCTCATTTGGATTCCAGGTACCTAAGAATAGGCTCCATTTGCCTAGGACAACAGGGAAGTATGGGAGGCTGACAACAGGAAAGGAGACAGGTGGTAACTGTATAAGTGCTGCCAACTAGTGAATAGAGGAGCACAGTACCCTGCTCACACAGGTAACATACAAACAAAACAAAGAAAACAAAAAATGTGGGCAAGTCACTCCAACATACAATCACCAATTAAATATAAACACAAAAATGTCACAATGTCTCGGAAACAACAGAGCATCACAGTCCACGCAAAGAAGCAAGATAAAGCAAGAGGAAAAAGGGACCAGGATACAGACCCAAAATACATCCCTGAGGAAGAAACAGCAATGGAACTCTCTAATAAAGAATTCAAAAGAATTATATTTAGGTACCTTCAAAGGACTGAGAGACAGATCAAGGAAAATACTGACAAAATTGAGGAAAACCCAAGAAAACCCAAGAACAAAATTTCAGAAGACAATACAAGAACAAAATGAAAAATCAGAAATGATACAAAATCTACAGGGAGATATCCAAAAGATTAATACTAAATTTTCAGAAATAGGTAACATGTTGAATGAGCAAAGGAGTAGAATTGAATCAATGGAAGACAGAATTAGTGAGATTGAAGGCAAATACCTCAATACTTCTTTGGAAAAAGATTAATCAAAAAAAGATTAAAACAAAATTAAGAAAGTCTAAGGTTCATGTGGGATACCAACAAAATTAATAACCTACATGAAATTAGAATTCCAGAACTGGGAGACACAAACAAAACCACAGAGGAAATTGTCAAAGATTTGTTGGAAGAGAATTTCCCTGGAATGATGAAAGACGAGAACATATCTATTCAAGAAGTTCAAAGAACAAAAAACAGGATAGACTCCAAAAGAAAATCATCAAGACATGTCATCAAGCTCACCTAAAGCAAAGACAAAGAAAGAATCCTGAAAGCTGCACAGGAAAAACAAAAAATAACCTACAAAGGGCAACCAATAAAACTAAGCTCAGATTTCTCAGCAGAAACCATGCATGCGAGAAGACAATGGGATGGTATATATAAAACCCTGAAAGAAAAATATTTCCAACCAAGAATTATATACCCAGCAAAATTGTCCCTCAAATGTGATGGTGAAATTAGGACACTTCCAGATAAGCAGAAATTAGGCAATTTGTTAAAACCAGACCAACCTTACAAGAGATACTAAAGGGAGTCCTTTGGAAAGAGAACCAACAACAGCAAATAATAACTTACTGTTAACACACATGATGACATAACCCAGAAACCAACCCAGTTATTGAAGTATCTAAAGTAAACAAGCCTACAAGATTGTAAACAGTGAACCAGAGACATCAATTGGCAAATGAGGACAACTACAAACCAAAAAGAGGGAAAAAATAGTATAGTTACAGAACTTCTAAAAGGTGAGGAAGTCAAGAAATTCAAGATAGAATGGACTTTTCTAAACTTGAGAAAATTATAAATCACAGAGTAATCTCAAAGAAAAATGATAAACCTTCATATCAAAATAAAAAAGAAGACAATCACAAATATGTAGCAAATACTAAAACAATAGTGAAGGAAGTGATAACATGATTCATAAACAAAACAAGCTCAGTACAGAAAATTATATGGAACAAAGATATCAGCAACACCACAAAAAAAAAAAAAAAAAAAACACATAACAAAATGACAGTGACCAATTCATACTTGTTGATGATGACACTGAATGTCAACTCAGGAGACAGAGAGTTGCAGACTGGATAAGAAAACATAACCCATCAATATGCTGTCTACAAGAAGCACACCTTAGAGACAAACACAAAAATAGTCTAAAAAAATCAAAGGCTGGAAAAAGATATATCAAGCAAATGGCAACCAAAAAAGAGCAGGAGTGACAATGCTAATTTCTGATAAAATTGACTTTAAGACAAAAACCACCTAAGAGACAAGGAAGGGCATTAGATAATGATTGAACAAGATTGTACAATACTGATGGATTGAACAAGAGGACATAACCATAATAAATATCTATATAGCTAATGAAAGAGCCCCAAAATACATAAATCAGACTTTAACAGAATTGAAAAGACAAAGAGATGACCCCACAGTCATCATAGGAGACTTTAATACACCATTTCCAATCAAAGTTGGAACAACAGGAAACTCAACAAAATGACAGAAGAGCTAAGCAATACAATTCACCAATTTGACCTTATAGACGTCTATCTACAGAACACTTCACCCAACAACAGCACAATATACATTCTCCAGGACAGACCATGTGTTAGGCCACAAAGCAAGCCTTAATAAATTTAAAAAAACATTGAAATATTGCAAAGCACCTTCTCAGATCACAATGCCATAAAATTAGAAATCAATAATAGGAACATCAATGGAAAAATAGCAAACACACGGAAAGTGAGTAACACCCTCCTTGAAAATGACTGGGTAATAAATGAAATAAAAAAAATTATGAAAAGTGAATTTACTCTGTAAATCTTCACCCAAATCCTAATTAAAAAAAAAAAAAAATTCGAGTCAAACGAGAATGAAAACACAACATACCAAAATCTTTGGGACACAGCAAAAGCAGTCATCAAAGGACAATTTTTAGCAATAAATGCACACATCAAAAAAGAAGAGCAAGCCAAAATCAACACCTTAACCAAACATCTCCAAAAATTAGAGAAAGAGCAGCCAAAAAAAAAAAAAACCTAAGTCACCAAAAGAAAGGAAATAATAAAGCTTCAAGCAGAAATAAATGAGAGAAAACAGAAAGCTAATAGAAAAAAATCAACAATACTAGAAGTTGGTTTTTTGAAAAGATTAACAAAACTGACAAACCACTGGCAAATTTAACAAAGGAAAAAGAGGGAGAGAATACAAATAACACAAATAAGAAATGAATTTGGCAACATCACAAGAGAACCAACAGAAATTAAAAGGATAATACCAGGATATTATGAAGAACTATACTACAACAAATTCAAAAATCTAGAAGAAATGGACAGATTTCTAGAAACATACTACTTACCTAAACTAACACAGACTGAGGTGGAAAAGTTGAACAGACCCATAACAAAAGAAGAAATTGAACAGGTCATAAAAAAATTACCAACAAAAAAAAGCCCTGGCCCAGATGGTTTCATGGGCAAATTCCACCAAACGTCCAGTGAAGAATTGACACCTATCCTACTCAGACTATTCCAGAACATAAAAAAGGATGGAATCCTCCAAAATTCATTTTATGAAGCAAGCAAACCTTGATACCAAAACCAGGCAAAGACATCACTAAAAAGGAAACCTACACACCAATATCCCTCATGAATATAGATGCAAATATCTTCAAAAAAAATCCTAGCCAATAGGCTCCAACAACATCCTAGGCAATAGACTCCAACAACATATCCCAAAAAAAATACATTATGATCAAGTGGGGTTCATACCAGGAATGCAAGGATGGTTCAACATTAGAAAAACAATCAATGTCATCCATCACATAAAGAAAACAAACAAAAAGAACCACATGAACATATCAGCCAATGCAGAAAAGTCATTAGATAAAATCCAACACTCATTCCTGATAAAAACTCTCAGCAAAATAGGAACAGAAGGGACATTCCTCAACATAATAAAGGGTATATATGCAAAACCAACAGCCAACATTGTTCTCAATGGAGAGAGAAACCATTCCCCTTGCAATCAGGAACCAGACAAGGATGCCCTCAATCATCACTTCTATTCAACATTGTACTAGAAGTCCTAGCCAGGGCAATAAGACAAGAAAGGGAAATGAAAGGCATCCAAATTGGTAAGGAAGAGGTAAAACTATCCCTATTTGCTGATATGATCCTATTCATAGAAAACCCAAAAGACTCAGCAAAGAAACTACTGGAACAATGGAGAGATTTAGCATAGTGGTGGAAAACAAGATCAACATGCAAAAATCAGTTGAATTCCTGTACACCAGCAAAGAGATTGCTGAAAAAGAAATAAGGAAATCAATACCATTTACAATAGCTACTACCCCCAAAATAAAATATTTGGGAAGAAATCTTACCAAATGGAAGAACATACCATGTTCGTGGATAGGAAGATTGAACATTGTGAAAATGTCAATACTACCCAAAGCAATCTATACATTTAATGCAATTCCAATCCAGATCCCATCAACATTCTTTAAGGATATGGAAATACCAGTCACTAATTTTATAGGGAAAGGAAAGAGACCATGGATAAGCAAAGCACTATTGAAGAAGACCAAAGTAGGAAATCTCACACTGCCAGATCTCAAAACCTACCACACAGCCACAGTAGTCAAAACTGCCTGGTATTGGTAACAATGACAGACACATAGACCAGTGGAACAGAAATGAGAACCCAGAAATAGATCCATCGACCTATGGTCAGCTGATTTTTGACAAAGGGCTGAAATCTATTAAACAGGGAAGAGATGGTCTCTTTAACAAAGGGTGTTGGCAAAACTGGATATCCATTTGCAGAAAAATGAAAAAAGATCTGTACCTCACAGCATACACAAAAACCAACTCCAGCTGGATCAAAGACTTAAATGGAAAACCTAAAACTATGAAGTTCTTCAAGGAAAAAATAGGGGCAAATTTAGGGGCCCAATTTAAGGCATAAATAGACTGTCAAGCATATGCAGAAGATAAACGAGATGAATGGGAGTATCTAAAAATTAAATTTTTATGTGCTTCAAAAGATTTCTCCAAAAGGTTAAAAAGAGAACCTACAGATGGGAAAAAAATATGTGGCAAAGATATATGACAAGGGACTTGTCTCTAAAATTTACAGAAAACTCTGATACCTCAACAACAAAAAGAAAAATAATCCAATTAAAAAATAGGCAGAAGATATGAACAGACACTTCACCAAAGAGGATATTCAGGCGGCTAACACACACATGGAGAAATGTTCACGATCATTAGCCATTAGAGAGATACAAACCAAAACAACAATGAGACATCGTCTTGCCCCAGCATTAACAGCGAAGTTCAACCAGACAGAAGATAACAAATGCTGGAAAGGATGTGGAGAGAGGGACTCTCATACACTGCTGGTGGGACTGTTAAATGATACAACCACTGTGAAAAGCAGTATGGTGATTTCTTAAAAAGCTGGAATTAGAAATACCATTTGGTCCAGCAATCCCATTCCTAGGTATGTTCTAAAGAAGTGAGAGCTAGGACAAGAACAGATATATCCACACCCATGTTCATCACAGCACTATTTACAACAGCCAAAAGATGGAAACAACCCAGGTGTCCATCATCAGAAAAATGCATAACCAAACTATGGTACATACACACAATGGAATACTATGCAACGCTAAACAATACTATAGAATCTGCACAACACTGCATAATGTGGATGAACTTGGAGGACACTCTGCTGAGTGAAATAAGTCAGTCACAGAAGGACAAATGTAGTATTAGTTCATTATTGTAAAAAGTCAAGGAAAGGTTTATATATGGAAGGAAACTTTCTTTGTTAGTTATCAGGGGTGGGAGGGAAAGGGAGGGAACACTGTGAAAAACAAAATGAAACAAAACAAAAGAAAACCTTATGGGAACCTGCCGGACATAGCCTAAGAGCTGTATCCACTGGATACAGGAGGCGGGCCTTGCTGGGTGTGCAGCTCTCCCATGTGCGGGCTATGCCAACAGCCAGGTTGGGGCTTTGCATGTGTCCAAGCATGGGAGGGAGTGGAGGGGATGGACAGGGTGTGTGGATGCTGGAAGTGTAGCTGATGGCAGTGGCTGTGGCTGCTGCTGCTGCTTGCTTCGCACAGCTGCTTCATGATCGTGTGCAGCTACTGCTGCCAGAGCTGGAAGCCCGTGAGTACTGTGGGCGCAGCCCATGCTGCCAGTGCAGGACAAAAATTCTGTAGCAGGCATTGCCCTGTGCAAGGAGTAAAGGGCTAGACTTCTGTTGGGCCAGTGAATGAAGCCAGGAGAAGGGAAGGAGGATATGGAGGAGAAGGTACTGCAGCGATTCAGATGTGGCCTGAAGCTCTGCTGCTCATTTACTCTGGAAGTGTGGGATCTTTCAAACCATTAGGAGGACGTAATAAACAAAAGGTGAGCTGCTTTCTCTTAAAAAAACAAAACAAAACAACAACAACAACAACAACAACAAAAACACTCTACAGGACCACAGATGTATATACGGGTTGGATGTTGCTGGAACAAACATTAAGTGACATATACCTGTATGTATGTATGTATGTATGTGTATGTATATATATATATATACACACACACACACATATATATATGTATATATACACACACACACAGACGTGTGTGTGTATATATCTATTTATGTTTGTCAGTCTGTATACGTATACATAATATATGAGCATTAGTACTAAACTGTCCCTTGCTGTGGACAAACAACTGTCTTTTTGTGGGCTCAAGGACATTGTTCCAGAAATTCTCTCTTCCTCTAACATTATCAATTTTCTCCTCTGTATTCGATTATTCCTGTCAGCAAAGAAACAAGCAGACAAGTCTCCTATCTAAAACACTCCTCTCTTGACATTACTTGTGCCTCCAGCTACCACTTCATTTCTCTGTTTCACCTTTTTCCAAAATGCCTTGAAGAAGTTGTATTATTGCTGACCTTAAGCCCTTTTCTCCAATTCTCTCTTAACCCACTCCAAAGCAGCTTTCATCTCCACAATTTCACTGAAACAGTCTTTGCCAAGGTCAGGAATAAACTCCGCATGGCTTAATCTAACAGTGTATTTTTGGTTCTCATCTTACCAGCAGCATTTGCAACAGCTGTTCATTATTTCCTCCTGGAAACACTTTGTGAAGCTGGCATTGAGAAGACAAGATTCTGTTGGTTTTTCTCCTACCTAATAAAGATCCAACATCCTAGGCATTAGTGAGCTGAGATGGACTGGTGGTACTGGGCATTTTGAATTGGATAATTGTATAGTCTACTATACTGTGAACAACAAATTGAACAGGAATGGCGTCCCATTCATTGCAAAAAAAAAATTCAAGATCTATAGATCTATCCTGGAGTACAATGCTGTCAGTGATAGGATAAAATCCAGATGCCTATAAGGAAGACCAGTTAATATGACTAATATTCAAATTCACGTACCAACCACTAAGGCCAAAGATGAAGAAACTAAATTTTTTTTTTTTCACTGACTCCTGCAGTCTAAAATTGATCAAACATGCAATAAAGATGCATTGATCATTACTGGTGATTGGAATGCATTTGGAAATAAAGAAGGATCAGCAGTTGGAATATATGGTCTTGGTGATAGAAATGATGCCAGAGATTGCATGAATTTTGTAAGACCAATGATTCATTCACGTGCAAATATCTTTTTCAACAATATATATGGCAACTATACATGTGGATCTCACCAGATGGAATACAAAGAATCAAACCAACCTCATTTGTAGAAAGAGATGATGGAGAAGCTCAGTATCATCAGGCAGAACAAGGCCAGGGCCAACTACAGAAAAGGCCATCCATTGTTCATATGCAAGTTCAAGTTTAAGCTAAACAAAATTTAAATAAGTCCAAGAGAGCCAAAATATGACGAGTATACCCCACTTGAATTCAGAGACCATCTCAAGAAAAAATTTGATGCACTAAATATTAATGACTGAAGACCAGATAGGTGTGGGATGAAATGGAGGACTTCAAAGAAAGCAAAAGTTCATTAAAAATGCAGGAAAAAAGAAAAGAGCAAAATGATGTCAGGACAGAGTCTGTTATCTACTGAATTCTACTGACATCTCTATTGAATTACCATTGAATTCAGAGGAAGAAATGATGAAATAAAAGAGCTGAAAAGAAGATTTCAAAGGACAGTTTGAGAAGGTAAAGTATTATAGTGAAATGTGCAAAGACCTGGAGTTAGAAAACAGAAGGAGAAGAACTTGCTGGGCATTTCTCAAGCTGAAAGAACTGAAGAAAAAAATTCAAGCCTTGCAATACTGAAGGATTGTTGTTGCTGTTGTTGTTATGTGCCATCGAGTTGGACCCGAGTCATAGCGACCCCTCCTTGGGTTTCCAAGGTGATATCACTATGGAAGTAGATTGCCCAACCTTCCTTCTGAGGAGTGGCTGGTGGGTTTGGACCGCCAGCCTTCTGGTTAGCAGTCAAGTGCATTAGGCACTATACTACCAGAGTTCCCACTGAAGGATTATATGGGTAAAATATTGAATGACACAAGAAGCATCAAAAGAAGATGGAAAGGATACATAAGAGTCAATGTACTAAAAAGAACTGGTCAACATTCAACCATTTCAGGAGGTAGTGTACGATCAAGAACTGATGGTATTGAAGAAAGAAGTCCAAGATGCTCTGAAGGCATTGGCAAAAAACAAGGCTCCAGGAATTGACAGAATGCCAATTGAAATGTTTCAACAAATGGATGTAGTATTGGAGGTGCTTACTCATCTATGCAAAGAAATTTGGAGGACAGCTACCTGGCCAATGGACTGGAAGAGATCATATTTGTGTCCATTCCAAGGGAAAGTTATCCTAAAGAATGAGGAAATTATCAAACAGTATTAATATCACACACAAGTTGCAGCAGTACACTGACAGGGAACTAACAGAAATTCAATCTGGATTCTGAACACGATGTGGAACTAGGGATATCATTGTTAATATCAGATGGATCTTGGTTGAAAGCAGAGAATACCAGACAGTTATACCTGTGTTTTATTGACTATGCAAAGGCTTTCAACTGTGTGAATCATAACAAATTATGGATAACATTGTGAAGGATGGGAATTCTAGAACACTTAATTGTGCTTGTGAGGAACCTGTACACAGACCAAGAGGTAGCTGTTACAATAGAACAAAGGGATACTGCATGATTGAAAATCAGGAAAGGTGTGGGTCAGAGTTGTGTCCTTTTAGTGTATTTATTCAATCTGTTTGCTGAACAAATAATCTGAGAAGCTGGACTACATGAAGAAGAACATGGTACAAGAATTAGAGGAAGACTCATGAACAACCTGCAATGTGCAGATGACACACCGTGTTTACTGAAAATGAAGATCACCTGCAGCACTTACTGATGAAACTCAAGAGATTACAGCCTTCATTATGCCTTTCACATCAACATTAGGAAAACAAAAATACTCACAACTGGACCAAAAAGCAACATTATGATGAATGTGGAAAAGACAGAAGTTGTCAAGGATTTCATTTTACTTGGATCCACAATCAATGCCCATGCAAACAGCAGTCAAAAAATTAAACAACATATTGCAATGGGAAAATCTTGTGCAAAAAAAAAAAATCTCTTTCAAGCATTAAAAAGCAAAGATGTCACTTTGAAGACTAAGGTGCAGGTGACTCATGCCATGGCATATTCAATTGCCACTTATGCATGCAAAAGCTAGATAATGAATAAGGAAGACCAAAGAAACTGATGCCTTTGAATGATGGTATTGGCAAAAAATATTAAATATACCATAGACTTCCAGAAGAATGAACAAATTTGTCTTGGAAGAAGTACAGACAGAATGCTTCTTACAAGCTAGGATGGTGAGACCTCATTTCATGTAGTTTGGACATGTTATCAGGAGGGACCAGTCCCTGGAGAAGGAAATCAAGCTTGGTAGATTACAGGGTGGAGAAAAAGAGGAAGACCCTCAATGAGACTGACTGACACAGTGGCTGCAATAATGGGCTCAAACATAGCAATGATTGTTGGTATGGTAGAGGACCAGGCAGTATTTTTCTGTTGAACATAGTGTTACTATGATGTGTAAGACTCCCTCTCAGTCGCATTTGGTGGTTCCTCCATTTCTCCCTGACGTCTTTAAGCTGGAGAGCCCCAGGCCTCAATCCTTGGAACTCTTCTATCCTTTTTCTTCCTCTACCCTTTTATCTCAGTCAGTCTCATGGTCCTTAAAGACTACATACAAGTATGTTGATGACTCCCCAAATTCATAGGTCACCTGACCTCTATCCTGAAATCTGGACTCACATAATCAACTGCCCACTTGACACTTTCATTTTTATATCCAGTGTTGTCACTGCTGTTAGTTGCCATCTAATTGGTCACCAACTCAGTCCCTGGCTCATGGTGATCACATCTGTTGCAGAGTATAACTTCTCCATGGTGTTTTATGGGCTGTAATCTTTATGGAAACGGTTCATCAGGTCTTCTTTCACGAAGCCACTGGGTGGGTTCAAACTGCCAAGCTTTGGGTGAGCAGCTGATCCCAAACCACTTGTACCATCCAGATTATATAATAGGAAGCTCAAACTTATCCTGAACAAAAGTGATCTCTTGATCATCTCCTAAAAAAAATCTGCCCTACTCACAGTCTCCCAAGCTGGAAATTCCAATTAAAAAAATGCAAAAAACAAACCCATTGCCATTGAGTTGACTTTGATTCATAGCAACCTTTAGGGCATAGAACTGCCTCATAAGGTTTCTAAGACTGTAAATCTTTACAGAAGCAGACTGCCTCATCTTTCTTCCATGAAGAGTAGCTGGTGGGTTCGAACAGCAGACTTTTTTGGTTGGGAGCTGATGCTTTTAACCACTCTGCCACCAAAAACCAAACCAAACTCACCACTGTCAAACTGATTCCGACTCATAGTGACCCCTCCTCAGATTTCTAAGGCAGTATCTCTATGGAAGTAAGTTGCCCAATCTTCCTTCTGAGGAGTGGCTGGTGGGTTTGAACCACCAGCCTTCTGGTTAGCAGTCAAATGCCTTAGGCACTAGGCTACCAGAGCTCCTCTATGTATTTACTTAACATTTTATTTATTGTTTGCCCTTCTCTCCATTAGAAGGAAAGCTCCCTAGGGCAGAGATCTTTGTTTTGTCCCTACTGGTCCCTTAACGTCTAGAAGAGTGTCTAACATAGTTCATTAATATATGTTGAACGAATGAGTGAAAAAGCAACAGAGGGACAGATGTGGGGCACAGCTGCCCTTACCCAACCAGCTCCTTTTCACCTGTGGTAGCCTGTGAGGATGCAGGGGCCATGACACTTACTATACAGAATCACTGGTCAAAGACAGCACTGCTCAGAGGTATCCAGCAGGAGGTGTTGGGGAGCGAGAGCCTGTGAATCATAGCTGTGACCTTCACTTATCCCACCTTTAAAACTACCAGAATGGGGCAGCCAGGCTTCCACGGTCTCCTCCATACCTGTTGTTGTCCACATAGCGAATCAGCATGGGGTAGAAGGCATAGAGATCTCTGCAGAGGACTGCAAACTCATCCAAGATGAGAAGCTCTGCCTCCTGGGTGTCTCCTTTGCTGTCGGCTTTCAGTAGCTCCTCCTCCTGCACAATCTTGACAGCCTTTTTCTTCAGCTTCTCCAGAGTTGGGATAAAGTGGCTTCTCAGCAGGTCAGGCCGAGCCTTACTGATGATTGGCTGGGCATACACTGTGTTGGAGACAAAAGAGGCTCCCCCTTATTTCACTCATTATGACAACTGATAAAAGTGAAAGAAAGAATATAAAAAAGTGAGGCAGTAAAGGTCTATAAGGTAGGACAGCACTTGTCCTTAGGTTTCTTCCTTGATCTTCCCTTGTCCTTCCCTTTCACACAGCACTAGTTGGAAGGGCATCCAGGAGAAGGCCCCTCTTCTTGCTCTGCTCCCCCAGGCTGTAGGGTGCCCCTTCCACCCTTAAACTCCTCTTGCATGCATGGAGCATGCCACACTTCTTAGCTCTTCACAACAGACTATCTTTTACCATTTTATATGACTTTCATGTAGTTCTTGATTCCTTAAAATCCTAAAAGAAAGTTTTTTTTTTTTTCATGATAATCAACACTGTGCTGAACCAAGATTAGGCACTCCACGTATGTTTCCTGGTTATTTTACAGATAAATCTATTGCCAAAAACTAAAGTAATCCAACCATAGCTCTTAGCTCTGGACATTTAAGAACTGCCAACCTACTGCTTGGAGGTTCCTCTGGGCCTCAAGGAAGCAAAATGGTATCAACTATAAACGAACAGAAAGGGTGAGGGGGACCACTAGCAGAAACAAGCCAATCAGTGGAACTAGGATTTTGGCCTTCATAAAGGTAACAAACCCTGCATGTCTTATCCTATTTCTTAAATGGAATAATCCATTGGTTTAATTCACAATAAAGATCAAAATCAGAGTAACTGTAAAAAAAAAAATCCAATAATTCAAATAAAATTAGTAAGAATCATGAACCAATGACAATGTGCTTTCAAATATTCAGAGTTGCCTTAGGTTGTTGATGACAGGTGCCGTTGAGTTGATTTCACTTATAGCAACCTCATATGACAGAGGAGAGGTGCCCATAGAGTTTTCTAGGTGCAGTCTAGGTGCTGACTTGATGGCACATAACAACAACAAAACAACAAATTTCATTAAAAAAAAGAGACAGCTTTAGACAGAGACAATTAAGGGACCTCTCTGACATGCTCCTCTCTGATGTGGGTGCTGTGATGGCTTATAATTCACAAGCCACCTATCACTGAGATACAGCTCTGCTTTAGATCTGTCATCAGAATAACTTTATCTGATAGGAATGATTTGGGGTTACTATCTAGAATCAAATTTATTGAGTCATAGGAATTAAGTGGACTAGTGAATGAGATCTGGATTCACCTGTGGAATGGCAGTCTTCAGTCCTACTCCCAATAGTGTTCCTTGTGCTATGATATCTTTGTTGCACCTCTGAGGGGTAAGGGAGCTGTCTTTTGATGTCTTTCCTTCTCTTACTCCAGATCTACAAATTAGTGCTCAGCAGCATATTGCCTTAGGGTTGACAATATTCCAGGGCTAATGAGTAACACAGGAAAACGAACTTTTTTACTAATCTGCCATAAACTCAAACTCCAAACTCACTGCTGTCAAGCTGATTTAACTCACAGTGACCACTCCTTGGGTTTTCGAGGTGGTATCTCTACGGAAGTAGATTGCCCAATCTTCTTCTGAGGAGTGGCTGGTGGGTTTGAACTGCCAGCCTTCTGGTTAGCAGTCAAATGCCTTGGCACTGTGCCACCAGAGCTCCTATTGGCACACAAAATATTCACAATTTGATCTCAGTTCATTTCTGAGACAGAAAGGGAACAGGAACTTCTCTTGGTCTTGCAGAGAGGCATTTTTTTTTTTTTTTTGGTCTGGGATCATAAATTCCCAGAATTGGGTCAATAGCTAGTTCCTTTCAATTTTGCTACTGTGTCTGATGGTCCAGTAGAATATATGGGTGAAGCTGTTACTGGGTAACTCCTCTATCTAAACTGTAAGTCCATCAAAGCAATGTTTTCCCTTATCTTCTATCTTCTCACTCAGATTTGACACACAGAACACTAGTCAGTCTCCTGCCTGCAGAAAGAGGTTATTCATTTTCTAGCCTTCTCCTTTCTCGAGGTTGGTTCAGGAACAGAAAATCAGCTAACTGCATTTATTAAGAGCTTAATGCATAGAAGGAGTTTAAAATATGAAAGAATTAAAAAACAAAACAAAAAACATCAAAACCCAGTGTCCTGCCACTGTGAGCCTACACTAGAAAGTATCTAAAAAAGCTTAAAGTAAAACACAAATGCAGAGTGGCAAAAAAGAGTTTACAGCCTAGTTGGGAGGAGTTTTATACACATAAAAAGCAGATAGGATCACGTACCTGGGAAATTATGGACATTTACTACACTGAGAACAAATGAGATTCTTAATTATCAAAAGTAAATAACGAGATGATCAATAGAACTGGGTAGAGTTTATCAAGAAGGGCTTCCTAGATATTTGACAGGACTGGATTCGTGGGGAATGGGGCATGAGGATCTGCCCCAGGAAGCTCTGCAAGGGGACAAACAGATTCTCTTTACTCTGAAGGAACTGGGGTGGGGGGATTTTAAAGAGAGACTAGTTGTTCGTCCTCAAAATCATCACGGACTCAACGAGAGAGATGAAAATAGAACCTAAGCATCTTGGACCTGGGTGAGAAAAGGCAGCTTTGTTACCTGCAATGCGCTTCATCCAGGAGGCCTCGTCGATACCCAGGTTGTTATTGATGATTTTCAGAATGTTGCCCAGGATGACACTGAGTTGTTCAGAAGTGACCTTGGTGCAGCAGGGCCCTGCACTGGGAGGCAGGTTCTCAGGGCCCCGCTCCCACCAGTAAGACAGGTAGTTGCAGAGCATGGGCAAGATCACCTCGATGACGTGGGGCATCTCGGTGTACCGGGCCCCTGACTCGGCCAGGTCATTGATTTCCTTCATCAGGCCTTCCAGTTGAGGGATGTCGGAACACATCTCTTCCACAGTATCTGGCATCCCCAGAACTGACCAAGAGGGCAAAGGAAGAATAAAGGGACACTAATTTAAATGTACAAGTGGTGCGACTTCTCCCTTTGTCTCCCCCTCCCCCCCACACTTCCTTTGATCCTTAGACATATGTTTCTATAGCTGGGCCTCATTACTGAGCACTGGTGTGGAGGAGCTTCTATCCTCCAACTGTCTGCAGAAAGACTGCAGCTTCCAGAGGCTGCACATCTTCTTAGATGTCATACCAGTTACCGTTGAATCAACTCTGACTCATAGCAATCCCATATAGTATAGAGTAGAACTGTTCCATAGGATTTACTTCGCTGGAATCTTTATAGAAACAGATCCTCAGGCCTTCCTTCCAGGGCACTGCTGTGTGTATGTGTGTGTGATGGTTTCAACTGCCAACCTTATGGTTCATCCCATTGCCACTGAATGGGCTCATAGCGACCCCCTTTGGGTTTGCAAGGCTGTAAATGTTTATGGAAGCAGATTGCCTCATTTTCCTTCTGTGGAGCAACTGGTGGATTTCAACTGCTGGCCTTCTGGTTAGCAGCCAAATGTCTTACCCACTATGCTACCAGAGCTCCTTCTACGGTTCACAGTTGAAAGCAAACTGTTTTCAACTGTGATCCAACTTAGATCTCCCTAGGTGTCATATTCAGGTTAATACAATTAAATGTATGATTAAAGGAACATAGCAGAGACACAGTGGGGGAACATTCCATAAGATTTCTCTTTAATACAGCCAGTCTCTTGCTTCCACTGAAGAAAAGATAGTACTGGAAGAGAAAAGGCATTTTTTACTTGTCAAGTTAGGGTTCAATCACCCAAATCACTGGATCATATCTGTCCTGTGCAAAAATGGAAAACAAAAGAAAACAAAACAAAAAAAACTCTGTCATCAAACATCCTTCATCTGGTCCAGGTACAATATGATTTTCTATTCAGTTGAAATTTTGAAAAAGAAAAAAAAAATGCATGCGTTGCTTTCTGGATTTCCAACAGAAGTTATTGATGACCTGTGGTAACCTCTGCCAAGACTTCCTGTCAATCACTTAAATCTTTTTGTTTCTCAAGGTCTATTTATAAGAAACAGTGGCTTAGTCATGTCTTTTCTTCAGACTCAATAATTCAGGTCACTTCACTGAACAAGGACAGATAGGATGAAATGGTAACAGACAGAGTTCAACATGTAAACCAAGGAGCATTGTCAGATACAAGAATCAGAAACAGAAGCAGCCAGGGGGTTACATGTCCTGCTTCCCCTAAGGTCAAGGACACTGTGCCCTGCAACACAAGAGGGAGAGAACACAAGTATCCTGAGATTCCTAACAGGGGAGACCTCTGTGACCCACCTTGAAGATAACAAGGGCTCTGAGATGGAGGGGCATGGGATGGTTCTGAGCAGGAAACTGTAAACTCAAAAGCTTTGCATGTGCATCCATTCATCTAACTGCTCTCTGCAGGGTCTAGTTGTGTCCAGGGAGTTTTTCAGGGATGCAGAGCATAAGCAGACTTCACCTTTGGACCAAACTTCTCATCTGGGGCAAAAGCATCAGGCTTCACAGGAGCTAGGGCATCTGAGAAACCACAGGGAAAATGTGGCAGGTTTGGGTAAATTATTTTTTATATTAGGAGTAAAATTCATAGATCTCATGGATTTTAAGGATAAAGCAGAAGATTTCAAATAAAATTTTAGATGTAGTGAATTGGTTTATGCCTGCAGGTTCTTTGCCATTGGGGTTACTGCTGGCTTTTGGTTTCTCTTCTCCAGATTTGGGTCCAGTGGAATTGAAGGGATGATAAATAAGAGAGGCTGTACCAAATTCCATAGCCTTTAGAAATATTGACCAATTGAAAGGGATTACTTCATTTTTTCCCATGGTTGTGCTTCCTGGACAAAGAACAGTATTAGCCTGGTCATCTTTAAGAAGATCCATCTGCAGCTGAGCTCATCAATGCCTCTGGGATTGTATGTGCAGTTATGGAGAGTGGGGAATGGCTACACTACATGATGAATGTAACTAATGTCACTGAATAGTCCACATGAAAATGGTGAAATGGCAATAACTTTTGTTATATACATATAGTCACCAATAAAAACAAAAACAACAAAAATCAAAGTGATGGACTGACAGGAACCTCACTGGTATAGAGCAGGTCCAGTTACGTCCTAAGATTCTTTCCTTAATGAAGACTTCTGGTTGCTACATTTGGTTTTGTAGCACTACCACTACCACTATGGCTTTTTATGGGGGGGAGCAAAAGTCTAAAGATTTCTCCCCCTAGAAGTTAGAATGGACTAGTGTCTTAAAATTCAAATGATTCAAAAGGACTAGTAGCATGCAAGAGAAAGAACTCTAAATTCCTGTCATTTATAGCAGAAGGAAATTATACAGGCCAGACATGGCCCACTGCCAATGCTGGTCATTTGCAAAGAACATGTTGTCCTGTATCCTACAGCAGAGCAACAACGGTATTGAGTGACATCAACATGGGAGTCTGGAGAGACCCTCATACAAAAAATAACTTTACCCATATACTCTCAGAATAAATAGGTAAAGATAGAGTAGTCAGACTTCCTACATTGGGGCTCTACACACAGAAAACCGTCAAACGTTATAGGTGCAACTTTATAATTATTTGCTGTAAGATTATAACGAGAAGGGTCAGGGGTGTGTGTGCTTAAATGTCACATAGTACATCATCATCGGCACCTTTCCCCTCCTACCTAAGAAACACAGAGCTGCTTAGGATTGCTGAAGTCATTATAATGACCTTTAAAAGTTATTTATATGTAATTGGTCCTTGACTGGAACAAACATTTACAGTTCAGAAGATGTTTTGTACTTCAAATGCCACATAATATACCCACAGAATGAACTCAGCTAGGCTATCTACCTACCTGAAAAAGAGCCTCAGCTGGTCCTGTTGGAACCAGATGCAAGACTGTTAAGGAGGAACCATTGGACCACTGTCCTTTCATTGAAAAAACCCTGGTGGCACAGTGGTTAAGTACCACCAGACCCCCTATGGGAGAAAGGTGTGGCAGTCTGCCTTTGTAAAGATTTACAGCTTTAGAAACCCTATGAAGCAGTTCTACTCTGTTTTATAGGGTCACTGTTAGTTGGAATTGACTCCATGGGAATGAGTTTGTGGTTTTTGGTTTGGTCCTTTTATCAATGGTTCTTAAGTGTGGTCCTCTGACCAGCAGTATCAGCATCACCTGGAAACATATTGAAATGTAAATTCTCTGGACCCATGCCAGACCTACTGAATCAGAACCTCTGGGTAGGGCCCAGTGATCTTTATTTCAACAAGCTTTCCAAGCAATTCTGATGTATGCTCGAGTTTGAGAACCACTGAGTTGGATTCTAAAGTTTTGTTTTCTCCAGTGAGCAGCTCTTCAAGATGACATCCAAGAGGGTCACCTCTTTGAAAAAGAGCCAGATAGCTTACACCTGAATTGGATCTCCTTTTTCTCTTGTTGAACATGCCACAGAGGGTAGCAAGTAAACTGGCTGGTGACTAGTATGTTCTAATAATCCTATATTCTGCCACCCAGGAACAAAAAATTATCTGTTTGTTAGTAACTGGCATATAGTAGCAGTAAACCTTTTCTAAGCATAACTTAATTTTTTTTTTTTTTTTTTAAATTCAGAAAATGCTTCAGGATCTTACAAAGCACTGGGATTACTAAAATAAGTAATTCTGCAGGCAAAGCACCAAGTGCCAATTAACAGAGATGTCCAACTGACTGAAGGCTTGCTAAATCAGTTCATACTGTATTTCTAAACTACAGGCTCATATCATTTGTCATTCTATACATCCTTCCCACTCCTCTATCCCTCAGGGCACCCACTTTGTATAATGAATTAAGTCTACCTTCTTAGAGCCCATTAAGTCCTCAGTCATCTTTGCTGCAGGCAATAGGCAACCTGATTACCCCAGAATACATTTTTTGCACACTCTACTTTTCAAGAGTCAGACACATGGTCAGCTCTCTATGCTGATTTATCAAATGATGAAATACATGGCCTCAGAGAACTTGAGCATTGAGTCCCACAGAATTGCATAGATGGATGAAGTACTTACTGGGCCATCTATAATCACAATCTTATAGCTTTTCTTAGTTGTGAAGTATGCAGTGATTTATACTTAATTTTTATTTAGGAATGTGTCTTATTAAGTCAATGTGGAAGTATGTAAAATAAGAAGGAACATTTTTCAAATAGCCCTTGAGAAAGAGAACAATTCTATTCCTTTCACAACCAAACTGGGATTTTCTCCATCTTTGTCAAGTTCTTATTTTGTCCTGCTATGTTAGTTACCTCTATGAACTGGAGGACAGAGCTGGTCTATGTCTTGCCCAGGGCACAGTTCTACCCACTGATTATACTGAGACAGAGATACACTATTTCTTGAATTGGGATAGGATGAATGTACAAATATCCAGGATTGTTATACCTACGTTCCATGTTTTTTGGAACTGGAAAACAACACTTGGGTTCGAATTTGCTTACAGATGCTACAGCCATTTCTCAACTTCACTAAAGCCCGCTCAGTCATTTAGCTCCCACTTGAGTGGCAAGCTTTGACTTGGTTGAAATCATGAGTGGGCACAGAAAGACATATATATTAGTTGTAAATATATTTTTGCTGGTCTCCAGAAAGGGGAGAAAGGGGACAAAGGGTGAGAAAGGGCTGAGAAGGTTGGGGAAGGTTTAACTTAACAGATTTTATATGGGGCTTTGGAAAGTTGAAGCATTTTGGCCATGTTTCTGTCTTGGTTAACTCTGATAACACTTGTCTCCACTGTCTTCTAGCTGACCAACAGAATTCTATTAAGCAGCCTGGTCAGATTGCTCTGGAGGGTCATTACTAGGGAAATGTCCCTCTTTTACCAAATTAATGAGAATCAAGTGGGAATAAAGCTGCCATGGCTTGATACTGTATTCTTAGATGGAAATAGCCAGTGGTGACAAAGAAAAGTGTGGCATGCATGCTGGGGTTTGCTGGAAGAGTCTTCTTCCTGGTTTTTCAGGTTTGTCAACTCTCAAAGGTGGTAGCAAAGTCTTTCCTCTACTCCACTTCATGTGTTCTCACAAGAAAGCATTTCTTACTCTTTTAGAACTCTTCCCCCTTGTGGTTTCATGGTAGTAGAACAAGGGGTCTTGGACTAAATGAGATTTTTACTCATCTATTGTACTCAATATGAGGAAAATACTGCTTCTGGCTTAAAGTAGTTTACCCAAGGTTTTTTCTTTTTCTTAATATTGATTAAGCCCATGGTTTGGTAATTTTTGCTCCAAGTTACACTGAATCATTATAGTTTCTTCTAGCTGGAGTTCAAATCTGAGTCAAAGTTCTTGCTTGAAAGCTTCTTTATCCACAATTCCAGTGCCTTTAAACAACATTACAGTTAATCCAGATATAGGTTTCCCATGCTATTCAAAAGGAGTGAGTTCCCATGAAAATGTTTGTAGGCTGAAATGGTATAAAGTGAAGAGGTAATTGCCATTAATTTATAATGGGAAAAAGTTTTGAATGTTTCCAGGACCCAGAAATTAACCTACCAAATCACACACTAAGCCTAAAATAACACCAACATAGAGTGTCACAAATACAGTTCAAAGCTGTGGTGGTTTGAGGCTGAGATGTAGTTCCAAGGAAGGAGGTTGGCAATACCACTCTCACTGCTCAGGGTGCGCACTGCCTCTTTAACAGCTTGATGCAAAACAAATGCTCAACTCTAGTTTTGCTTTTCACCTTTTTACCTGAAAGCAAAAATCCTTTTCAGATGTCTTTTGGTTAGCAAATATAAGTACTAATGCAGGTTTTTCATAAAAGTGCAGTGGTGTAAACTGAAGTTGCGAAAAGCACGGGAAACTCGTGTATGGACCTTCTCTCCACCCCCAGAAGCAGGTTTACAACCTGACTTGGATTTCAGTTCTAGGTTATTCTGGAGTAAGAACTGGCAAACTTTTCAGTAAAGGGTCAGACAGCAAGTATTCTGCAGGCCAGACAGGCTCTGTTGCTATATTGAACTCTGTCATTGCAGTGCTAAAGCAACCATCAATCATATAAACAAATGGGTTCCAATGAAAGTGTATTTACAAAAGTACGCAGTGAGCCACATTTGGCCCATGGGCCCATAGTGATCCTTATTCTAGACCTTCCTGTTAAGAAACTCCCTTTCTCATATCATTTCTTTTGTCTGGTGCCTTTCTATGTAAAGTTTTCCATGGGAAGAACATGTGATCAGCATCTTTGAAAGCATAGGCTCTCCTTGGATTTGATAAGTATAATTAGAGTATTAGAGTGGAGGAGCACCTCATTTCTGATAATACTCTGGAGAAAGGGATATACCCCAGGTACAAAAGGGGACTAAAACTTGGGGCAGAAAAGAACTTGAGGTGTTAGGATAGAAGGATTTAGAAATCAACTACACTGTCTTCTCACTTTGCAGAAGAAGAAACTAAAGCCTAATGTTAACAAACTTCTTGTCATATCTATTTCTTTAATGGGAGCTCTGGTAGCACAGTGCCTAAGGCACTTGACTGCTAACCAGAAGGCTGGTGGTTCAAACTCACCAGCCACTCCTCGGAAGGAAGATGGGGAAATCTACTTCCGTAGTGACACTGCCTCAGAAACTCAAGGAGGGGTCGCTATGAGTTGGGTCCGACTCGACAGCACGTAACAACAACAACATTTCTTTAATAAGATGGAGACATGAGACCTATTCTCTCACTCTGGTGTCTGGGTCCTCTTGGTCCAGGCTGCTGTTCCTTGCATAGCCTTCCTGGATGATCAACTCTCAGCACACAGAATGGGTTGATGACCTCTGTAGGAGGATACTTACTAGACCTTTCCCTGGGGGTTTTGGTGTTGAAGACTGAGAGTGGATTGTAGCGGTTAAGGGTGGGCTCTAGGAATGCCACTGGTATGGCTGCTGCCAGCGAGGCTAGACATTCTCCGAGGGCAGGACGTTGCCTGTAAACAAAGAAATCCATTTAGAAGTGGTGCCACCTGCATGCAGGCCCATGCATTGGTGAGGCAGGCCCCCTTCCCAAGATGTCTCAGAGCCCTTCTTCATAAAATGCTCTGCAGGCCAACCCTGGGCCCTGAGCTCAGCAAGGCTGCATGCAGCTCTCCCTCCCCTGATCTCGCTCCAAACACAAGCCAATGGCTTAACATGGTGTCATTACTTGGCACCCAGTTCTTCACTGGCTAAGTGCTATCATATGCTGTGCAGTTTGCCCTTCTTTCCCAGCATGTCAGAGGGTAAGTTCTGCTGACATACAAATCAAAACTGATTTCTTGTTTTCAAAATGCTTTGAAATCATCTGTGTAAATTCTCATGGACATTCTGTGTTCACCAATGAGAACAGTAGATGATAAGCCAAAAGCACCAAGACGACACAAAATACAAGATCTGACTTGCAATAAGAAAATAAGAACAGGAGGTCCTGAAGCATATTGGATTTGAGGGAGAAACCTAGAATACTTATTATTCTCTTCAATTATTATTATTATTTCCTCAATTCCACAAACATTTGTGTGTCCACCATGTATTAAGCTCTGGGTTTTTAAGTCTTTCTGTGAAACAGGCACACAAACTAAAACAAAATTCTTAGGATTTCTAGTTCAGAGTTCTTTCCAACTAAGAGGACTTGGCTTGCGTGCAAGATAACCACGTTTCTATGAGTGTGGGTGATGGGAATCACTCGGCCAGTCAAAACAGATCTGGGGTTTAACCTTGGGTTTACTGTCTAACCTAGCAGGTTCTTTCTGACAACTGTGGCTTACTAATGAAGAAAAGATTAGAGCCACCTGTTTCCTATACATCAGAAGCTTTTCTCAGCCACTCACTGGCATCCAATCACAGACAAACTACACACCTGTACACCTGTCTTGTGTGTTAGTTAAGTGATACCAATTTCCAAATAAGGGGAAACAGTCCTTTCAATAAACCAATAATGTGAATTTTGTAAGACCAAGATACAAAGATAATGAACGGAAAATGCAGACAATAGTTCTATAATTAAGAAATGAATGGGAATCACGATGCTCAAGCTCATGCTGTGATTGGTTTTGCCTTCTTCTGTTACTGATCCACTCAAATAGAGGGCTGCTGCAGTGTACATAAAGCCCACATACAGAATCCCTGGGAGCTGAAGGTGTCCAGCTATACTCCCTCATGGGGGTAACGGCCAGCTGGAGAGGGGGAGCTTGGAGTCCAGAGCCAGTGCTCACCCCACTGTTGCAACTATGTGGACATGGAGAAGCATTCCTCTGTCAGGGCTCCCTTCAACTCCTCACAGAACCCTGAACCCAAGACTTGTGTTAACTGCCCTTCATTACAACAAATGCCAACAAATACGACAGTAGCAAAAAGCATAGTGTCTTTGGAAGTGGATGGCAAGCATTTTCTATGGATGGTGGACTAGGGTAGTCACGTTTTACTGAGGAGAAAGCCAGATGGTCTTAACTTTAGCCTTTGCCTTTCAGATGGTGAAAGTCCTTTCTTGGTGAATACAGAAAAATACAGAACCCTATGTTCTTCTTAAGGAGCTCTGGTGGAGTAGTGGTTAAGGCACTTGGCTGCTAACCAGGTCAGAGGCTCGAACTCACAAACCATTCCGCAGGAGAAAGATGAGGCAATGCAGTCCTACCTTGTCCTATAGGATCACTATGAGTTGGAATTGACTCGACAGCAATGGGTGAGTCGGTGCTCTATAGAGAACCCAGAAGCAATATTATCAAATAAAATATTTTTTTGAAGTAATTGTAGGAATTACAATCAACTTGCAACTTTATTACACCATAGAGAAGGAGACAGGTTCAAGATAGCTTAAAAATGTGATCTTAATTGGTCTTGAAAAATGACTTGATGAGACTGTCTGGGATAGAATCAGTATCTGTAGAGCCCTAGCCTGAGGGTAGATAGAACTGTCCTCCTTGAGATGCAGGACAATCTGCTGGTTACTCTGAAGACTGCCAGACTACAGAGAGGAAGAAGGGAGAGTGTTGGTAGATTAGTGAGCTGGTAGAAAGTTGCATATTCCTTGGGACACCGGCCCAATCTTCAGCCTAGTGACCCAAACCACCAGCTACTATAGATTCCAACCGATGGTAGCTCCATACAACTGCAGAGTAGAACTGTTCCATAGAGTTTCTGCAGCTGTGACCTTCTGGAAGGAGATTGCCAGACCTTTCTTCTGAGGTGCCTCCAGGTAGGTTTGAACCACCAATCTTGCAGTTAGTAGTCAAGTGCTTAACCATGTGTGCTACCCAGGGACTCCTGTCAAGTAACCACACCTATGCCAAAAGAGATCTTCTGAATACAGGAATGTTAACATATGTGTTTACTCCTTATCTTCTTCTTGTTGTTGTTGTTATATGCCCTTGAGTCAGACCCCACTCATAGTGACCCCTCCTTGGGTTTCCTTGATACTTGAGGCAGTATCACTACAGAAGTAGATTGCCCCATCTTCCTTCCGAGGAGTGGCTGGTGCGTTTGAAATGCCAGCCTTCTGGTTAGCAGTCAAGTGCCTTAGGCACTACGCTATCAGAGTTGTTGTTGTTGTTATGTGCTGTTGAGTCTGACTGACTCATACAAACCCCTCCTTGGGTTTCCAGGCAGTATCACTACGGAGGTAGATTTCCCCATCTTCCTTCCGAGGAGTGGCTGGTGGGTTTGAACCACCAGCCTTCTGGTTAGCAGTCAAATGCTTTAGCCAGTATGCTACCAGAGCTTCCGGCTACCAGAGTAGATAACTCTAAAAAACAGCACATAGAGCAGCAGATTGATGTGTCCTTGTCACTTGGTTGCTAATGGGTCAGCCTTGCCCTTTTGATGAAAACTTGACTCTTAAAAATCCCAACATGAGAGAAATGTGCTTGCAGCACAGCTAGAAGAATCTGTCCTGATGGAAGGACTGTATCCTGAATTGTAACCTGTTACTCCCTTAATAAACCCACTAATCAGAAGGAAGATTGGGGCAACCTACTTCCATAGAGATACCGCCTCGGAAACCCAAGGAGGGGTCACTGTGAGTTGACTGGACTTGACAGCAGCGAATTTTTTTCAATCACTTAAAAAAAAAAAAAAAAAACCCCCCCTTAGGGCGGGTGGCTCTGGTAGCATAGTGGCTAAGACACTTGCCTGCTAACCAGATGGCTGGCGGTTCAAACCCACCAGCCACTCCTCGGAAGGAAGGTTGGGCAATCCTACTTCCCATAGTGATACTGCCTCGGAAACCCAAGGAGGGGTCGCTATGAGTCGGGGCCGACTCTACGGCACATAACAACAACAACAACAACAGGGCTGCTCCAGAGGTACAGTAGCAGCCTTTGAACAAAACAACTCCAACTGTGTCTGCATTTTAACACTGCCTCTGGGTTCCATTTGGAGCCTGCATCAATGGTGGGTGGGGTGGGGAGGGAGTGAGACTGTGAGTTAACAGTGTCATACTGAAGAAGGTTCAATTTTATTTCAATTTTTATTGCATCCTAACAGATGCAAACTTCCTGGGAAGTTTTTTCTGTGTAGCGACTTCCCTTCTGAGTAAGCCTCATGCCAGTCCTGCTCCCCTCACCTTTCCTTCTCCAATCATTTCCTTTCTTTGCCATGCTTGAGGTCCTGGGTGGTACAAATGTTTATATGCTCTACTGCTAACCTAAAGGAGCTCTGGTGGTGTAGTGCCTAAGGCATTTGACTGCTAACCAGAAAGCTGGTGGTTCAAATCCACCAGCCACTCCTCGTAAGGAAGATTGGGCAATCTATTTCTGTAGTGATACTGCCTCGGAAACCCAAGGAGGGGTTGCTATGAGTCGGATCCTTCTCCACAGCAGTGAGCTTGAGCTGACCTAAAGGCTGAAGGTTCAAATCCACCCAGAGGTGCCCTGGAAGAAAGGCCTGGCTATCTACTTCTGAAAAACAGCCACTGAAAACCCAATGGAGCACTGTTCTACTCTGACACACAAGGGGTCACTGTGAGTTGGAATTAAGTGGATAACAACTGGTTACAGGTTTTACCAAGCTCAAGGTGGTGGACGGTCATGAGAAGAGCAGCATCATTTTGACTTCGTTTCTGAATAGCGAAAATCCTCAATGACTCTGAGGGCAAGGACCAAACTCACTGCCGTCGAGTTGGTCCTGACACACAGCGACCCCTCCTTGGGTTTCCAAGGCAGTATCACTATGGAAATAAGTTGCCCAATCTTCCTTCTGAGGAGTGGCCGGTGGGTTTGAACCGCCAGCCTTCTGGTTAGCAGTCAAATGCCTTAGGCACTACACCACCAGAGCTCCTAGAGCAATGACAACCACATCAAATATGAGGATCCTACAAGGGGTTCTTTTCTTAGTTAACAATTTCACCATTTTTACCAACCCCAGTGGCCAAAGAGGAGAAAACGTCATATTCCCTCTTCTTAGTCTTGCCTTTAGAGGAGGTGGAGGAAATAAAGGGATGAACTGTGATGGGAAAGAAATGTCATAGGCAGGGCACTGATGAAAGTCTGTGTGGTAATCAGGGAAGACAGGGTGAGGGCAAATTTTAGTTGGTATGGGGAGATGAACCTATGAAATAGCTGGTTTTGAACTGTCTTGGTGGTAAATTGATCCACTATTCCTTTCTCTTCCTTTTACCGAAATTCAAGTCATGATCTCATGAAAGTGGATTTCTGGAAATTTAGTCAGATACAATAGCAATCCTTGGGGCAAAAAACAATGGGTAAGTATCAGTCTGCACTGACTTAAGGACATGCCCTTGTCCTCTCTGATATTAATTACTGACAGATCTGAGTCTCCACAGGCTCCACAGCAGGGCATTTGCTAGTTGGGAGCACACAAAGATGCTAATTAGCGGCTCTGCCAAGAGATAAACAACAGCTTTCCTGGCCTAGCTGTTAAAGTTCTGTTAAAAGAAAAGCCCAGAAGTCCACCTACCAATTAGGGCTCCTGGCTGTGAGATACCAGAGTGAATGGCCTTAGCCCTCAGGCAGGGCCTGTCAAGAAGAGACTGAGCTAGCCAACATTTACTCTTCTGTTGTTTCTTTTGTCATTAGCTTCCCCACAGGAGGCTAGTGTGGGTATGGATCCAGCTTCCCAGAAGGGCAGGAATACAAGAACAGCTCCTTATCAACCTAAGATCTAGGTTGAAGAATATATCACTAGATAAAGGAGCTCTGGTGGCTTAGTGGATAAGGTGCATGATTCCCAACGGCAAGATCAGAGGTTCAAATCCACCAGCCACTCTGTGGAAAGAAGACAAAGTAATCTACTTCTATAAAGATTTATAGCCCCAGAAACACAATGAGTGTTGCTATTAGTTGGAAGGGAGCTCTGGTAGCGTAGTGCCTGAGGCACTTGACTGCTAACCAGAATACGGGCAGTTCAAACCCACCAGCCACTCCTCAGAAGGAAGGTTGGGCAATCTACTTCCATAGTGATACCATCTCAGAAACCCAAGGAGGGGTTGCTATGAGTTGGGTCCGACTTGACGGCATTAACACCACCAACAAGTACAGCATTGTTCACACAATAGATCCATAGTTAATAGCGTCATATTGAAGAAGGTTAAATTTTAATTTCAAGTCTTGTTATGTACTAATTTGACAGCAGGCTTTCCTTGTCTATCTCTCAATTTTATATCTCTGGATTTGGATCTTACATATCAAATGTCTATTAACAGGGTTACAGGCAAACACAGTTATCACTGTAATAATAATTATGGCTTACACATATACAGTGTTTTGCAATTTTGAAAATTACTTCAAGTATATTGCTAGGGAAAGCTAAGGAGTGGAAAAAGCCAAACCAAAAAACCAAATTTATTGCCTTGAATTCGGATCCGACTCATAACGACCTCTCTTTGCGTTTCTGAAGCAGTATCACTATGGAAGTAGATTGTCCAATCTTCCTTCCAAGGAGTGACTGGTGGGTTTGAACTGCCAACCTTCTGATTAAAAGTCAAATGCCTAATGCACTATGCCACCAGAGCTCCTAAGGAGTGGAAATAGCATGTAAAGCAAAGAGCATAGAGTGGGTGGGCATAATGATACCCAGAGTATCATGAGGAACCTTGGAGGTTTAGGGAAAGTACAATATTTGATCTGAAGGTGCCAGAGCAGCATGGAAGGAACAAGGATCTCCACATGCTGTTATGGATTGGATTGTGTCCCACAAAAATGTGTGTTGTAAATCCTAATCCTATGTCTGTGAATATAATCTCATTTGGGAATAGAGTTGTTTTGTTATGTTAATGAGACCACATTCACTGCCCTTGAGTCAGATCTGACTTCAGTGACCCCTCCCTCAGGTTTCCAAGGGAGTATCACTACCTTGCCCAACCTTTCTTCCAAGGAGTGGCTGGTGAGTTTGAACTGCCAGCCTTCTGGTAGTAGTCAAATGCCTTAGACACTATGCCACCACAGCTCCTTATCATTGTTTTAGGTATGTCTTAAACCTAACCACTTTTGAGATACAAAAAGAGCAGATTAGGCATTGATGCAGGAATGGAGGAAAGACAGATTATCAGGTGGAGATGGCCATGGAACTCCTAGAAGAATGAACACTAGGGAAACTGAGACAAGGATTTCCTCCAGAGCTGACAGAGAGAACCTTCCCCTAGAGCCAGTGCCCTGAATTCAGATTTGTAACTGAACTGTTAGGAAATACATTTGTTGGTTAAAGCCATCCATTTGTGGCACTTTTGTTAAAGCAGCACTTGCAAACTAAGATACACACTGTCTCCTATTCCTATAATCAAAACTCCTAATCTAAAGAACCACTTGTGGTGAGCTGGAAGAGAAATAATTTGTTTTGTAGCTGCTGACCCAAGTCCTCTAAGTAGAGAAGAAACATATGCTCAGTCACAGAAGTTTCATCAACCTCCCCCTGGCCAGCTGCTTACTTTTGTTGGAGGAGGATATAGAGGTCATGGATACACTCCTAGGGCTAAAGGCACTGTTGGTTTAGTGAGAATGAGTTATGTAGTCCTGAGACAACTTCCTAGATTTTAAGCTAGCTATTCTTTCTTGACTATGCACTCTCCTCTGTCCCTCCCATGGTCAACACAGATCCCTCTCCATTCTTGAGAAGAAGTGGAGGGAACAGATAGAGAATAACCAACACGGAGACAGGTCATAGTGAAGTTACTAAGCTTCATGACTAAAGAAGGAATCCTCTACATTTCAACTACTGGTCTTTCCCCATCCAGGAGTAAGGAAGAGTGAAGAAAATCAAAGATGCAAGGAAATAATTAGTCCAGAGGACTAATGGACCCCGTGAACCTCAGCATCCAAGACCCTGAGACCAGAAGAACTAGATAGTATGCAGCTACCATTGTTGACTGCTCTGAAAAGGATTACAATAGGAGGTTCCAGATAGAGTGGAAAATGTGGAATGGAACTCAAAATCATAAAAAAGATCAGGCTTAATGACAAAGTATATGTGAACTGCTGTATGGAAAGTGAATTTACTCTGTAAATCTTC
>NW_006921655.1:11626181-11643749 GCF_000298275.1 Orycteropus afer afer | reverse complement strand
AAAAAAAAAAAAAAACTCAGAAGGCAGGAAGAAAAAAAAAAAAAGATCAGGCTTACTGCTCTGATAAAGATTGGTAGAACTCCTGAGACTACGGTCCTTAGACACCCTTCAAGCTGGGAAGTGAACTTACCCCCATGGCTCAACTTTCAGTCGAAAGACAGATCTATAAGGTGAAGTATAATACCAGGAAGTTATGCACTCATTAGAACAACGAAGCATACAAGATCAAAAGGGCAGCATTTGCTCAGGAGGCAGGAAGGGATAGGCAAGAATGACATAGGAAAATGATAAACACAGCAAGGAAATGGGAAAAGAGCTGTTACACTGTGGGAATTGCAATCAATGCCACCATACAAAATATTTATGAATTGTTGAATGGAAAACCAATTTGCTCTGTAAACTCTCACCCAGATCACAATTAAAAAAAAAAAAAGAATCCTATGACCAGCCAGCTTCTCCCCTTCACAGCAAAGTCACATGTACATGGAATAAATCAGCTCAGGCAACATACATCATCAAAACACAAAGAAGCAATGTATATACGCTTCTGAGGGAAGGCGATTATGATCCAAGGATCTTACACCACAGAAATTGCTCATATATAAAAGTCAAAGGATGATATTCCAAAATATGTAAGACCTCAAAAGTATTTGTGGGTTTTTATAGAAACTACTACTTAAGGATGAATTCGGTGGGCCAACAGAGAAATAAATAAAAAAAAAAAAACCCAACAACTTAGGAAAAGTTAAGGTTCAAAAGGATTATGATTAGCAATGAATCATTTAAGTATAAACATATAAGGGAAGCAACTCAAAAAATACTGGTTATACAACAGAATGTTGTTGTTGTTGTTATATGCTATCGAGTTGGACCCGACTCATAGCGACCCCTCCTTGGGTTTCCGAGGCAACATCACTACGAAAGTAGATTGCCTCATCTTCCTTCTGAGGAGTGGCTGGTGAGTTTGAACCGCCAGCCTTCTGGTTAGCAGTCAAGTGCCTTAGGCACTACGCTACCAGAGCTCCCTACAACAGAATGTAAATGTTATAATGAATTATATATAGCAAAAACAGGAAGGTGGGAAGGACAGGAGATCGCTAGATATATAAGTATACTCATTTGTTCATCTTTTTAAACAGGATAGTGGATATTGTAGCTAATGGAGAAATTTAAAAAATGAGTTGAATGATAAGGAAATCAACTTTTTAGCTTCATTCCACAAGACAAAGTTGCAAGAAATACAAGTATTTCAACTTCTTATGTGTGAAAATGTATGGGTACAGAAAATATCTTGTATGATGCACACCCAGTTATAAAGAGTGGCTCCTGTTGGGTATTAGATCCAAGCGGTGGTGGACTAGGGAGAAGAAAACAGTCCATTTTTAACTTTAGATACTACTTAAATACTTAATTTTTTAAAAACAAGCATATTTTACTTTCACAATACAAAAGAAAATGAACAAACAAAAGCCTCACATCTCCAGGATGTGAAACTGTTAACAAAAAGAGAAGCAATGGGGCAGCCTTGACTCCATCAACATGGAGTAAAAACACAGGCACTGATATTCACAGTGCTGTTGAGAGCAGGTATACAGTAAGTCTGGAATGAATACATGAACAGAGTATAAAAAATCATACAAAGAGCAGTCTTTTTCTGGTCTGACATTTCAGAGCTGACCTTTCTTTGACTTTTCTTTTTCTTTTTTATTCCAAGAGAAGAATGCATAAGCTTTACAAGAAGGAAAAAAAAAAAGTACAAAGAAACACAAACACACAGATGTATATATATATACATATATAAACTGAGAGAATGAGAAAAGATATTAAGAAAATATTTACCAATGCCCAATGGGAAAAGTGGATTAAAGACACGTTCTCTAAGTGAAATTCAATATTAAATGAAAAAATTTTATTGCTTCTCTTGTTGATATTGTATAAAATATGGTTAAAACTTTTGTCTGCCATGTTACAATCCTATCAGAGAAAACTATCCATATATTATGTAAAACAGTAAGGAAAGACAGGCAATTGCAATGAATTAAAATCATATTTTAAACAAATTTAGTCATTATATACTGCTCTTGAAGAAGCCACTGTCTTTTTTTTTTTTTTTTGCTTTATTGAACGACTGCAATTAGAATGGAATGTTAAGCCTGACATTTATGTAAGTTTTGATGGGAAGCAAGGGTTTATTGTGGGCTTTTTGGTAAAGGAATCATAAGCAAAGGAAGGTCATGGAGAGTAGATAGATACCAAAAGGATGTTTAGCTGAAGTAATTTTAAAGCACAGATCAAAATCCTTCCAGTGTCCTTGTTTGAAAGGGCACAAAAGAAAAAAAAAAAGTCTTTCAAGGACAAGATTAAGTCCAGACTTTGGTTAATACACTGCCTATCCTTCAATCTTCCCATGGATTTAAACAGAACACCACAACACATGGCATTTGATGTTGAAAGGCAGGGGGTCACCTAAGGCCTTCATTGGTAAAGGCAGATTAGAAACACAAAGCTGGAACCCAGGTACCTCTGCAAATCAGCTTGTTCAGATTCAAGATTACTGAATGGCATTTCTGCTACTGAAATGTGCACTTGTTTGAAATTGCAGCTAATCTGACAGCTGAGCATGGTTAACGGTCCAGTGTTGTATCACAGAGAAACTCATTAAACACTAAAGCAATGGACTCAGGTCTCTTGAGCATCTCAGCAAGCTTTAACCACAGGAGCTCTGAAAGCTGTGATTATAAAGACAAAGACTATTCTTTCTTTGTTACTAACACAGGATTTACCCTAACTAAATTGCTCCTGCCGACACATACATTCACCAGCTATCTCCACAGAAGTCATCCACTCAGTAGCCTCATTACACTTCTTAATATTGCCATAATTTGTCACCTAGACTTGAAATTACTATTCCATATCACTGAACATTTTGGTATCACAGGATTGAAAAGGTATTATCAAATGTTTAAAAAAGCGTTAGTTACGTTGTTTTGAGCCCTACTGTATTAGCCTCTGTTGTTCACCAATTACCTTTCAACATAGATGTTCTTTCCTGTCCCAAGGGAGTAGAGACTGCACAGTACGTGGTAGCATGAAATCTGCACATCACCCACTGCAACAAAGAAGAGCTATCATTACTGTGCATCAACCCCAGCTTCACCGCCTGCAGACTGACAGGGTCCACGAACAGGAAGAGAGAGATAAAAAACAAAAGCCCCAATATATCACATACCAAGGCATTCCTGAAGAGCAAAAGAATTTTTTTTTTTTTTTTTTTTTTAATAAAACCCAAACCCAAACCCAAACCAAGCATGTCCCTTTTCTATCCAGATGCCAGTTACTGATCTGGGAGAGAAAACACATAGCTCCATTGAGCAATGGCAGTTGAGAACCATAATTCCTTTGTGAGGCTTGTGATGGGGATCAAATCGCTTCCCAGGGAAAGAATAATCTGTCTGATGGGTCCTTCCATAACGGGATTTTCTCCTTTTTTCCCCATAGAGGGATAGACTGCAGTCAAAATTTACCAGGGGCAATATTTCCTTCAATTGAAAGGAAGAATGCAAAAAACCTGAAGCTTGAATGAGCCGTTTGCTCACTTCCTAGGAAGAGCTCTATGAACAACGGCCCAACTTTCTTCAGAGAGAAGGCAAACTTCTTCATGTATTCTTATCCCACGTTCTCTGCTGGATGCTTTTCAAAAGAAAATTCAATCATATTATGATTTTACTGTGTTTCCTAAGGGAAGGCCATGTTCTGCTTAAGAGCTCACAGAATTTAATCTTCAGGTTGCCTACTTCTAACAACGTATGGAACACTTTTGAAGGCTCTGACTACTATAACAATGTTAGAACTAATTTAGTTTTTTTTTTCCAACTAAGGATTTGCATTGTTTCAATGGCACTAAATAATGAGCTTGGATGCCCCTCTCTCCCATACTCCATGAAAACAACTGATTTTCACTTGTTCAGGGATATGAATGACACAGCCTTAGCTATCAGCTATTGGTTAAATTAAAATTATGTGCTGAAATTTGAAGTGGGACTGAAGCCTGGTGGTAGAATATGTGTACAGGGGCGCTGTACATGGTAGTAAACATAGATTAAAGTAAAACTGACTTTGGTCTGTTTTTGAATGCTCAGAGAGGGAAAATAATAGCATCTTTCTTTTGCTTCTGGTATCCAGTGACTAAATTAGGGCTTTTAAATAGGAAAATCCATGTCTGGAAAGCCTTGGGAACAAATCTATACTTTCTGCTCTATTATTCAGATAACCTTTTCTAATTAAGAGGGATATAATGGTAGGGAGCTAGACTAGACAGGGGAAATTCTGACCTAGAGTATGTGTGGGAACGATTAAATACTATATACTCAAATTTGGGATTTCTTCCTTTCCAGTATTAGTTCCTTTTTATACCTAAGAAGAAAAAAGTGTCAAATAATTATCTTTTGACTTTGCCCTAAAGGTCACCCTAAGTGAAGGAGCCACATACTTTCTATCTGTGGCCATCAATATATAAAACCATGACAAAAACGGTATGACTCACAGAGCAAATCCACCCCAAACTGATGCTGAGCGACGTGCTCAAAGATGGACGTCAGGATGGGTAGCAAAGCCACTGTGGTATAATTAATATTCTGAGAAACGCCTTTAATCTGTGTTCTGGAATGGGTAAACTTCCCAAGCTTCAAGTTTTCCGAAGTCTTCTCTAAGTCTTCCGCAGCATTTTCAAAGAACGCACGTAACCCCGCCTTCACCAGCTCTGAGCCTGACTTCATGACTGTCCTGTAAGCAAACAGTTTTCAAAACCAGAATCATATTCTGAACCTTTAGCCAACCCCCTTCTTGAAACTGGTGGCTTGCCATATAACCTGGGCCCACAATGACACACCACTATCACCTGACAACACTGTGTGCAAAGAGTGGTTAGCATCCAAGAAGAAATCTGGGTCTCACCAACCCAAAGGAAGCTGCCAACTGGACACTGCTCAGTTTGAGGGAATTATTGCTTGACTCCTCAAGAAACGTACAGAAGGATTTAGAATGAAACTGATATTGCTGACCTGGTATCTATATAATGTTGCAACTGGCTACATTCTTTGAAAATATGTAAATAAAGGAAAGAAGAGGTGAGTTTTTCTTACAGCACACCATGGGATAAGAAATCTTTATAATGACTAGCTAGAAATGTGAACTCGCTAACGATAGAGAATCTTTAGAGAGAAAGAGAACAAAGAAAGTAAGTCAAGTGAAACTTAGATTTCTATTAGCTTGTAGGGAGTTCTTAGCTCAGATGAAACAGAGAAAAGGGATAGTAAGCCCCTTTTAAATTAGAAAGCTTAATTGGACCACTGAAAAAATACTGACCTGTTCCCCTGGGAGAGATTAGCTGTGGGCATCTAAGAACCTGCCTCAAAACTATTTTATAATATTTAGAATTAAAACAAAGCCTACAAGTCACCTATAATTTTCCATAAATCTCTATCTTATTCACAAGAATATTATGACAGACTTGGTTCAATGACAGATGATTTTTAACTTCAGCATTTTTGCTGATAATCATCCAAACAACCATGAATATAAAAACAAGGAGATAAAGCCAGTGACGTTTGGCCAGTGATGTTTGGTCCTATTGCTGGTAGTAATAAGCTAGCTTCCTAACTTTCTAGTGGCAGGTTTTGTCAGGAATAATTATCAAACACACTGACCTGTATTTTTTGTTTTTTAAAGAATTTCCTCCCCAGGCTTTTCATATGCCTCTTGGAATAACGACTCCTCATCCCAATTCCAAGTGCTGGTGGTTCCCTAGGATGACTTGCCCTGGCCCTATAAATTTTTCCTATCCTAACATCTCCACATAAGGAGCTCTGGTAGCGTAGTGCCTAAGGCACTTGACTACTAACAAGAAGGCTGGCGGTTCAACCCCACCAGTCACTCCTCAGAAGGAGGGGTGGCTATGAGTCGCATCCGACTCAACGGCAAATAACAACAACATCTCCATAACATGTTTCTACACAAACTCTAAAATCCCCTTTAATTAACCTTACCATTTTATTTTTAATTAAAAAAAAATTTAAAGAGATTTTCAGTTGACAGTGGATCTTCAGCTTCTGGTTATTCTTTCAGGTTTGTCCTCTTTTTTTACATTAGGATGTGTGTCCTCCTTCCATCTTTGACAAGGGCCCTTCTTTTTTTTTTTTTTTTTTATTTTTTTTTGGATCAAAGTTTACAGAGCAAATTCATCTTCCATACAGCAGTTCATACACATTGTCTCATGACATTGACTGCAATTTCCCACAATGTAACGGCTCTCCTCCCACTTCCTCCCTATAGTTGCCTCTTCCCTGTGTCCTTCCTTCCCTCCCATGCTCTCCTGTTCCCCAAGCTGTCTCCCTGTGCATACACAGCCCTTCTATTCTCCCATGACTGATCGCTCCAAGTAGTATATCTATGTGATTTAAATCTTCACCCCATATGTCTGTCTGTTGTTTGGCTGGAAGCCAGAGGAATGGGTTCAATTCCAGACCTGAAGAGTAGCTAGGGGCCATAGTCTCAGGGGTCTCACCAGGCTCTATCAGACCAGCAAACTTGGTCTTTTTTCTTATATAATGATTTTTAGTTTTGTTCTAGACAAGGGCCCTCTTTAATGCTAGATCTACTTAATGTTAGAAAGCTCCCCATTGGTTTCTTTCACTATCTCTCTCTTCTTTATCTTATTGGATTCTTTATAGTTATATTATCAGAACAAAATTATTTATTTTTAAAGACTTCCTTTCCTGTTTGGCCATCTTTCTTCCCAGAACCTGGGCCAGGGCCTCAAGCTTATCTGAAATCAGATCTTCCCATGTTTCCTTTGTAGGTCATTTTGAATCCTGAGTGATACAATTCACCTCTCCCAGGAAGCTTATGGTCTTTCATCCATCAGGTGGCTCTTCGTTCTTTTTTTTTTTTTTTGTGAATTAGGTTCAAATTGGCACTCTGTCACATTATATATTTTATCTTCTGAAAGATGAGCTTCTCAATAAGAGAAGACAAGAAGTGATCAAATACTCAGCTTTTAGTGTTCAGTATATGTTGTGACAGTAGCTCTTTATCACGTGAACTGAGAAACAGAAAGTGCTAACTTCCAGGGAAAGATTCATCTTCTCCCTGTCAACCTCACTCTTCCCAGCTCCAGCAGGGCAGTGCCAAAACTTCTCTTCAGTACAATAATAAGTGAGGTAGGAGGGTCAGAGAGCAAGTCTTCAGAAACTTTTGGAAAAAACTGGGCAGACTTACCTTGTGTCAAGTGTCTGAGCTAAGATGTGAAGACAGCTCACCATTGTAGTAGAATCACTCCCTAGAATTGAAAGTATCATCTGTGACTACTCAAGTCATCCAACCTGTCTTCTAAATGCAATTTTCTCAATATACACAAACTACCCAAAACCCACTGCCATCAAGTCAAATCTGACTCATAGCAACCCTATAGGAGGGAACTGAACTGGCGCATAGGGTCTCTAGGGCTGTGAATTTCTATGGCTACGTACTTTCTCATCTTTCTTTCATAGAGCAGCTGGTGGGTTTGAACCACCAACCTTCTGATTAGCAGCCAAATGCCTTACCCACTGTGCCACCACAATTCCTATGCACAAACCACTGCCTAGCATAATTAAGCATTAATACACAAAGTGCCAAGTCTGTGTTCAGGGACAAAGCATTTATCTTTGGCCTGACATAGCCTCCACTTTATGATGGATGTTAGATTCAGAGCTTAAAACATTCATTGGTGTGGAAAATCTGAGCTGTTAAAGGGGAAGAGAGATCGTTTATCATACTTCAGACCAATTTTCTACGGCAAATTTAGGTGACACCTTAGTTCCAAGGCTCAGGTTGTCTGAGGAGCCACAAATAATGGCAAAGTTTAAGTTCAGGATAATTATAGAGAGGTGTGCAAACTTTAGCAATACTTTTCACTTACCAAAGAGAGAAATCCTGTGTCTAACAAGAGCAGCGAGTTTGCAGAATAGGCTGAAGCAGAAAAGAATGCCAAGTGGGAAAAGCACAGGGATTTAATGACTAATAGCCCAAATAAACAAAGCCCCACCCCATTCTCCCCACCACTCTGTACAACAAAGAACACTGAACAGCACCACCACAGGAAAATACATGTCCCTCTCAAGGAATCCTCAAGAATACATTCAGGAAAATGTCTGGTTCATGCTGTCATATTGAAGAACTGTGAAGGCCTTTTACAGGCAACTCCAACCTTATGGAAAACGATCCTATGGGACTTTTACTGCATTTTGCAGTAATCTGATTGCAAATCATGTCATGTCATAGTGTACCATCTGTTGAAATGTTCATTTGTATGACATTCAGGAATAAATGAGGAGTCTGGAAGGAAATATGATTTTTCCATTGTTGCAATGAATTGTAAACCAATTCACAGCCTTCAAGTCCATTAGTGCACTTAGTGCCCTCCCACAGAAGCAGTCATGTTTGCATTGACTGTGTTCCCCATTTCCACAGCCCTCTTGTTTGCCTCCTTCACTCTTGGTCTCCCCCCTTCTGTATCTGATGCCATTCTCCGGTCATTCCCAGACTCACATCTGGGATCCCTTTAACATCTGATATGGGGCAGGGGCACCTGGGGACTCTGGCCATTCAGAACTTTGGGCTAAGGACAGTGTGTCTACTTAAATCATGAGCTCCATAGGGGATGAGAAGGGACCATTGTGAAGGGACTGGGGTTGGGGGTTTTCGTTGGGGAGTGGGAAATAAGTTAGGACTGAAGGAATGTAAGTGGTTCAGGAACAGGGAAGATTGTGTCCAACAATGACAACAACAACAACAACAAAATCAAGAAATTGTTTTTATCTCTGTCATCTCCCATTAGTCTATGAATCAGATGGGCCTACTGTCCTATCTGTGTCCTTGGAACTAGGAAAGCCCACTCTCATATGTTTTTGTGTGTTTTGACCCCTCTCTGTGCTTTCACCCATATTTTCCACCATGGAACTCTTTGAAGGTCCAGTTGTATCTCACAGTTTTACTTTCCACAGTGCCTCACAGAGGGCCTTCTGCAGTTAGAATGGAGCCCCATAGATGTTTCTGAAGATGCTGATGGTGGACCTTATCAAGGAAGACTATGGCTATCATCACTTGACCTGTGTTCCTGATACTTGGGAGCAAATTTCTCAGAACTCTGACATGATCTGATACTGCCACAGCTAAATAAGGGCTTTGCAATCCCTTCAGGAAGCAGTCCTTCCTGGTGGAAAGGAAAGAGGGGCAGCAAAATGAAAACACCTGCCACAGGCCATGGGGTTCCAAAGTGAGAATGAGCTGAAGCCATTCCCAGTCTCTGACTGATAATTCATCATGAAGCTTTTTGTCCCTCACGAGAAGATATGTTTTAGAAGACAGCCCAAATGGAAAATATAGCCTAGTGCTCAGAGGCTGAAACTTGCTCACCTTACATGGTTTTCAGTTAATGCCCTGGCTCTTTCCGGGCTGTCTACTGGAAATTAACAGTCAAAGTGTCCCGTGGATAGTCATCTGTTTTTGCAGTGGAGATAAGTTGGAACCCCTTGTTCTAGAGCTTTAGAGAACTCAGAATAAGTTAACAGAAATTTGGCAGTCAGCTAGAGTACTGTGAAATTCATTCTCAACTACTTCTATTTTTCTCTCTCCCCATAGTGTTCTTTTTGTCAGAGATGTGTATTTGATGAAAACTCATGAAATTCAAGGAGAAGAACAATGTGGATGAATGTGGGTTCTGTGGCTCTGCCTAGACTTTGTTGAGCTGTCTTGGTGATGCCATTTAACTGCTCTGAGGGTTGGCTTTCTCATCTATAAATAGACAGTAATCATATAACCCTCTTCCTTAGTTTTTAGAATTATTGTTAGCCGCCATTTAGTTGATGCAAACTCACGGCAACCTTATGTATGACAGAATGAAAAAACACTGCCCAGTCCCGTGCTTCCTTCATGATAACTGGTACAGTTTTCAGAGTTAGGGACAGGTAAACTCAGGTATTTTTGGTGAAAATCTTATAAGGGGACTCATGCTCTGTATAAATGCAAAATAGTGTGTTTCTAACTAGAGCAGATGGTTGGGCTGTTTGATCCTAGTGCTAACATGATTTTCCCTGCTGTCAGAAATGCTTTCTCAGACACTCCAAGGCCAAGACCTGAAAATTCTCATCTCCATGGAGCTTGTGATTTAAGTAGACACACTGTCCTTAGCCCAAAGTTCTGAGTGGTCAGAGTCCCCAGGTGTCCTTGTCCCATCTCAGATGTTAAAGGGATCCCAGATATGAGTATGGGAACACTGGAGAATGACATCAGATGCAGAAGAGGGGAGGCCAAGGGTGAAGGAGGCAAACAAGAGGCTGTGGAAATGGGGAGCACAGTCAATGCAAACATGACTGCTTCTGTGGGAGGGCACCAAGTGCACTGATGGATTTGAAAGCTATTTGCAAGGCTGATCAACTCTAGGTGGTATTCTAGCCACGACAAATGGTGCCTGGCTGAACAAATGTTACATTTCCATGAATTAATAATCTAAGAAAAACAGATGAAGAAAACAGACACATCTGCCCTCTATTGGGTTATCTGAATATCTCACTTTTTTCCTCATTTTGCTAACTTCCTTCAAAATATACTGATGCATCCTGAATATATTTAGGAACATTTTGATCAGCAATTGACTAAAAGTCTACCTCACTTTTGCAGCACAGGATTCTCTCTTCTTAAGAAATGAGATTAAGTGACAATGGTACAGACTACATGGCACTCAATGTAATGAGAGGGACCTGGCTTTGACCTTGTGCCCACTTAATACCAGTCATTTTGGGCACTGCAGTGAATCTGACTGAATTTCAGTTTCTTCATCTGGAAAATGGAGATCATAATACACAGACAGGTACTAGAATTTAAAACACTGTGATGTTTCACATGATACTTACATCAGTGGGCAATAAACTCTTGCATATGAAAAACCAAGCTCAGTGTTAAGCCATGCCAAGTATTTAATAAGTGTTAGGTAAATCTTAAAGTTGAATTTCCCCCTAACAATGGTGATATTTAGTGGTCAGACCCTTATAAAGGGTAATGTACATTGTTCATGCTCAGGGGAAGAGTTGATGGACTGTCCTCATTACAGCTTTTCAATTTCTTTGTTACTTAGAAATCTCATCTATTACTCATCATTCCTAAACTAAAAATACACAGAAAAGCTGACCAGAATGGACTCCATCTCATAGTCTAATAATTAAGCATCCCTTTCTTGTCTCTGCTGGGGCATTTACATGTTAAATGTAGTAGAATGAGTGGGGAGGCTGGCCCTTTTAAAGAAAAAATTTTCCCTACTAGGAATTTAAATTAAATGATGTAGCTCTAGATTTCAAATATCAGATCATTCGCACGAGCACTGTAAGATCTGATGATGATGATGATTTCTTCATTGGAAAAGCTTGTTATAAGAAGGGGATCACAAAACATGTCAACTTGTTTCTTCTCGTGTTCTGTGTTCTTTTTTTTCACCAAGTTTCAGAGATATCTTTGCCTTTTTCTAAATGTTTTTTCAGGATGGAGGCTTACTTGAGCATATAAACAATTTCCCTTATGGATATTCCCAAACACTGAACTTCTCTTAGTTGCCAAAATAATACAGACACAAAGATGAGTACAATTTCTTTCAAATACAAGATAATAACCAAAACCTGTGTGCCATTAATTACCAGGTTCTAAAAGACTCATCATTTAGTCCACAGGAGCCTAGGGTTTAAAATCAGTCACATTTGTCCCAGGGCCTTCTCTTTACTTTGGGGACTCACCTGGCTACCATTTCTTTCTCCTTATGGGATGCATACCCGCTGCTGCTAAGGGGCTTCAGAGGGGATGACAAGAAGTAGAGGCGATGATTGGTGAAGTACTGGTCAACGAGAGGTAGCAGAACCTAGAAAATCCACCATTCATTAATTCCTAGGAGGCTAGCCAAAGCCCTTCCTCCAGTTCCTTTCAAAAAGTTTGTTCTCAGTAAGCAAACAGCCTCTGAATACTGGTCCTGGCATTCCTGAAAGCTCTGCCCCAAGGGACTAGGCATACATCACACTTTCTTCTTTGCGGCCTCAAATCAGAGGCGTTGGGGATATGTGAAAGGAGAGAGCTGCTTCTGAAAGAAATGTGTATGCAGAGCTCTGAGTCAGCACCTTCAGGGTAATCCTATGGGACACCTGACTGTGGGCATCCACCAGGCACACCTGAAACATGGTCTAGCACCACTAGCCTTAAGTGTATCATCTCTACTTCTTAGAGCCAGGCTACCAAACACAGAAAGATGACCCCAAGCCTTACATCCCTTTAGTCCTCTAAGTTGGGTTGTATGGCAGAGACAGCTCACTGGCCCCAAAATTCATTTTCCCCTTCTTCCTTTTACCAATAGAAACCTGAGCACAAGGCTGCCTGATGAGAGAATGCATTATCCGGTCTCCCTTGTAGTTTTAAAAAAAAAAAACAAATCAGTTGCTGTTCAGTCAGTTCTGACTCATGGTGACCCTGTGTGTATCAGATAGTGTGGTGCTCCAGGAGGTTTTCAAGGTGGTGATCTTTCAGAAGTAGATTGCCAACCTTCTCTGATGGCATGGAACAGAGCAGGCCTCCTACTTCCTCTAACCACCCACCTACCTTGGTACTGTTACATGAGTGAAAAATACACGTCTGTCTCATTGGCACTACTGGATTCATCTGAGAGCCCCAATTCCGAGGCACCTGGTTTGTAGAAGGCTGTGGTTTACGTAGCTCTAACACCCTCTTTAGATTTGACCTCAGTTTCAAACTCCATTTTAAGTTCTTAAGTTACTTCTCTAACGCTTACTGACCTTTAAACAAACTTAATCATGCAGCTAAAAAAAAGTTTTTCTTTGTAGTCAGGCACAGATGTGGAAAGAGTGTACCCTTGAAAAAGGTCCTGAAATTTTCAGAATTCTCCTGCACAAGCAGATGGCAGGAACATGTGAGCCTAAGGTTTATCTTAACATCTTGTGACTTGGGAAAGACATTTTGTGACATCCTGATGACTACTTGAAACCCCCTAAATAGCATATACGTTTGCAATTATGTACTATGACCAATCCACGCAATGTGCATGTGCTCTGTAAACCAATTCCAGCAGAAGTCCCACTATGAGATGTCCCACCTCTCAATGCTCTAATTGTATATTCTCTAATCAAAATACTGTGAACTAAAGTTCCTGGTCTAACCCTATAAAAATGTGTTTGCAGTTGTGCTGTGTTGGACTGCTTGACTTTGTTTCTTGTGTTCCATTCAGCTCTCCAGTTCAAATCATAATGAGCCTTAATGAACCTCTTTACTTAAACTTTAAACAGACTACAAGTTTTTACTTGTTAACATATTTGTGAATTTTTTTGTCGAAGCAGCTTGCTTTGCTCCCTAAATAGTACAGAATGTGAAAAGAAAGTAATCTGATTAAGTGCAGAGAGTCCCTTACTTTGGCAAAGAATTTGATCTCCTGGTCGTGAGGAGATTTTTCAGTTTTCCCACTGCTGACGATAGCTTCTGCAAAGACACAGTTAACATAGAGTTGGTTAGAGTTAAAAAGTAGTTACAGCATTTTAGAAATAGAGCAGCATTTTTTGAAGGCCACTGACGGCTATTTGATTTGACAAAATCCATATTTTACAAAGTACTTTACAATTGTCCTGGCTAGCTATTTCTTGTATCAATTCTCCAAGCTGTTTCATTGCCCTTTTCTGTTTTATTAATGAAAAAGCAGCTTCAGAGAGGTTGAGTCATATGCCCACAGCCACAAAGCAAAACAATGAGAAAGTTAAAATAGGATGAGTTGTTTGAAAAATTACAAAAGGTTCAAACCAAATGTGGAAGCCAAGGACTAAACTGACTTTTTACGTGGGAGAAAAATCAAAGCCATTCTTATTCCCCACAATCAGATGTCTAAATGAATCATGAAGAGCCACAATAGGAAATGATTATTTAGGTAATAAATAAAGGAATATAATTTTTCTTGGTGTTGTGTCACAATGATACTTACCCAAGTGGGCAATAAACTCTTGAGCAGAATCAACATATTTCAGGATCTTCTTCAAAAATTTATAGGCAAACCTCTTTTCCATAGATGAAGCATCCAGCTCCATATCCTTCATACCCCTAGGTTGGGAATGGGTATTACCCAAGAAATAACAGAGATAACTATTTGACTTTGGTGTGTTATCAATCCTACCTGTGTTGACTTTATTTTCTAAATGTTAATGGTTATTCTCGCTTAATGAGATAACTCATCATTTGACTCATTTCCCCATTGGAACCTGCCTCTGTGGGCATGCAACATCTGGGTCACAGTAATTTCTTTCTTTAATTTTTTAAAAAAATATTTGTAGTGTTCTCTTCTTTCCCCTCCCACTCTTGGTGACCAACAAAGAAAGTTTCCTTCTGTATATAAACCTTTCCTTGACTTTTCCCAATAATGAGCTAATACAATATTTGCCTTTCTGTGGGTCAGAGTAATTTATACAAAAAATTTTCACAGAGATATTAACTATTCATTCAACAAACACTGAGCTGGGGATTAATCAGAGAAGAAAATAAGAATCTTGCTCTCATGAACTTACATCCTAGTTGTAAACAGGCATAAACCACAAATAAAATAAATACGTAAGTTATATTGAATGCTAAAAGTTGGTAAGTTTGGGAAGAAAGACAATTAAAGCAGGATGAAAGGGTCTGGAAGTGCTGAGGGTGGAGTGAGCAGACTGTAGTGCTGAGTTGAGTAGTCAGGGTTAGTCTCATTGGGAGGATGACACTGGAGGAAAGCCTTAAAGGAACTGAGGGGTGAGCCACATGGAATGGTTTTTCAGGCCCAGGGATCAGGTGGTACAACGGTCCTGAGGCAGCAGTATGCATGCTGAGTTGAAGAAATATAGCCAAGAGGCCAATATGGATAGAATGGAAGTAAGAAGTCAATGGAGCAAATAATTTAGGGCCCTATGGGCTATCCTTAGAATTTTGCTTTTGCTTTGAGTGAGAGGACAAGTTACTGGATGTTTTGAAGAGAGAAGTGAAATATAACTTTCATTATACAAAGTTCACTCTGGTTTCTATGTTTAAAATAGACAGCTGGGGGGGGGAGTCTAGGGAGGCTGTTTCAGCAATGATGGTGAGAGTATACAGGGGGTGAGGGGGTGAGACACAGTTAGGCTCTGGACATATTTAAAAGTAAAATTACCAGGAATTCCTGAGGGATTAGCTGTGGATTATAAGAAAAAGAGAAGAATCAAAGTTTTTACTCAACAGCTGGAAGAATGGGTTGCCACTGAGTATGAGGAAGCTGAGGATTGAGTAGTTCTGAGATAAGGCAAGGAAAAGCAGCCATCTCTTGATGGTAGGAACATTGGGACTTCACATGTATATCCAAGTGCCTAAGGCACTTGACTGCTAACCAGAAGGCTGGGCTGGCAGTTCAAACCCACCAGCCACTTCTCGGAAGGAAGGCTGGGCAATCTACTTCCATAGTGATACTGCCTCAGCAACCCAAGGAGGGGTTGCTATGAGTTGAGGCCGACTCCATGGCACATAACAATCACCACCACCACTGTAGGGTGAAGAGCATCACAAATACGTACTCAGGATATGCTTGTTTAATTCAATTGTTTTTCTCTTTTTATTCCCCTATTTCCTTTTCAGTTACAGTAAAGAGGAATTTTCCATTTCTGTGAGCAAGTTATTCATCAGCAAATCACACTAGGCATCACCTTGGCGTTAAGAGTAAGATTAAAATGACAACAGGAGTGTTTCGTGAATGCCTCCCTAGAGATTCTTCCTGCTGTCTGACCTTTCCTGCTCAACAATGTGGTGACTAAGTTTTGTTATTTTCTCATATGAGTTACAGTGGAAATATCTGGATAGGTTTTTATTTATTTATTTTTGCCACTCAGTGGCAAAAATTCTGTAGAAAACTAAAAGCAGCAACAACAATTTGCTCAGCAAATATTTCTTTTAGGAGGAACAGACTTTATCAGAATAGGAACACCAGCTTGTTCTGCATTCTGTGAAGGCCTCAACAAGCATAGACCACCACCGATATTTGACAAAAGAGAACACAGGCTCTGCCTTTAAGACTCAGGCAGTCAAGATCTTCCTCCCATAAAACATTCATACATACTCATTTCTAGATAATTCTGGCATACTTAAGTTTATATAAATAATCTTAGGAAATCATGATGTATTCATTCATTTATTCACTAGGTATGTACTGACTGTCCACTGTTCTAGGAGCTTGGAACTCATCAATCAAAAAACAGACAAAAATCCCTGCCTTTGTAGAGCTTACATTCCAGTGGGAGTAGAAAGAAAACAATAAGATAATGTTGTTGTCATTGTGGTTGCTGTTGTTAAGTGCTGTCGAGTTGTCTCCAACTCATAGTGACCCTATGCACAGTGGAACAAAACACCGCCCAGTCCTGAGCCAGCTCCATGATTCTTGCTATATTTGAGTCCACCGCCACTGCCACCGTGTCAATCCATCTCCTTGAGGGCTTTCCCCTCCTTTGTCAATCCTCCACCTCACCAAGCATGACATCCTTCTCCAGGGAATGGTCTCTTCTAACAACGTGACCAAAGTATGTGAGGTGAAGTCTGGCCATTCTTGCCTCCAAGGAGCATTCTGGCTGCACTTCCTCCAGGACAGACCTGTTAGTTCTTTTAGCAGTCCATGGTACTTTCAGCATTCTTCACCAGCACCACAACTCAAAAGCATCAATTCTTCTCTGGTCTTCCTTATTCATTGTCCAGCTCTCACATGCATATGAGGCGATTAAAAATACTATGCATGGCTTGTGTCAGGCACACCTTAGTCCTCAAGGAGACATCTTTGCTCTTCAGCACTTGCAAGAGGTCCTTTGCAGCTGATTTGCCCAGTGCTATACATCATCTGATGTCCTGACTGCTGCTTCCATTGGCATCGATTGTAGAACCAAGCAATGTAAAGTCTTTGATTTCAATCTTTTCTCCATTTATCATAATGTTACTTATAGGACCAGTTGTGAGGATTTTTGTTTTCTTTATATTGAGGTGCAATCCACACTGCAGAATGTATTCTTCAATCTTCATCAGTAAGTACTTCAAGTCATCCTCACTTTCAGCAAGAAAAGTTGTGTCATCGGTGTATCTCAGGTTGTTAATGATTCTTCCTCCTATTCTAATGCTATATTCTTCTTCATATAGTCCAGCTTCTTGGATTATTTGCTCAGCATATAGACTGAATAAGTATGGGGAAAGGATACAACTCTGACACACTCCCTTCCTGATTTCAAACAATGTAGTATTCCCTTTTTCTGTTCGAATGACAGCCTCCTGGTCTATGTACAGGTTCCTCATGACTACAGTGAAGTGTTCTGGAATTCCCATTCTTCTCAATGTTATCCACAATTTGTTATGATCCACACAATCAAATGCTTTGGCATAGTCAATAAAACACAAGTAAACATCTTTCTGGTATTCTTTGCTTTGAGCCAAGATCCATCTGACATTAGCAATGATATCCCTTGTTCC
>NW_006921655.1:11623271-11624601 GCF_000298275.1 Orycteropus afer afer | reverse complement strand
ATTTTCCTAGATTCATACTTCATACATTCCATGTTCTGATTATTAATGGATGTTTGCAGCTGTTTCTCCTCAATTTGAGTTGGGCCATGTCAGCACATGGAGGTCCTGGAAGACTTACTTTATCCATATCATTAAGGTTGATTTTACTCTGATGAGGCAGCCCTTTCCCAGTCCTATTTTGGGTGCCTTTCAACACAAGGGGCTCGCCTTCCTGCAATATTGGGCAATGATTCCGAGATATTCACAAAGTTGCCTAGTAATGTATCAGACAGTGTTTCTCTTCTATTCATAAGGTTTTCCCTGGCCAAATTTTGAGAAGTGGATGGCCTCCTCTTTCTTCCTAGTCTGTCTTAGTCTGTAAGCTGTGTTGAAACCTGTGCACCATGTGCAACACTGCTGACGTCTGAAACACTGGTGGCAGAGCCTCAAGCCCCACAGGATGACAAACTAACAGACAAGTTTATCTCCTTTAGCTGTTGGAAACCTCTGCACCCTACCCTTACCTAATTCCTACCTGGAACCTGCCACTTTGTGGTGCCTGGTCACTCCCTCCCTTTCCTGGCTCTTGGAGGCTTGGGGCCTAGCCTTGCCTCCCACCCCATTTTCCCTGGATGTCCTGTTGCTCTGGATGTCCCCAGTCTCTCCTGCTCCCTCCTTCTCCTGGCTCTAGCGGGCTTGGAGTCATTGTCCTTAGTTGCTATCAAGTCAATTTTGAACTCATAGCAACCCCATGTATGAGGAGTGGAACTGCTTCACAAAGTTTTCAAGGCTGTTATTTTTTAGAAGCAGATCATGAGGCCTGTCTTCTGAGGTCCTTTGGGGTGGATCTGAACTGCCGATTTTTTGGCTAGTAGTTGACCTCTTAACCATTTATACCATCCAGGGACACTTAATAAAGATAACACATAACTAACTACATAATCTTAGTAGTATATATCTGGCATATTTTGCATAAGTGTTATCTTTTAATCCTCACGAGAACTTGATGAAGTGAGTATTACTATCCCCAGTTTACATATGAAAAACTGAGGCTTAGATTAATGATTTAAGGTCAGTCAGTCAGTTACAGGCAGATCTGGGTTTCAAATTTAAATTGTTTGACTTCAAAGTCAGAATCCTGGGAGAATGAGAGTGGGACGGAGAAGGAAGGACAGGAGGGCATCCCTGCACATAAATTTGTTTATCACTTAATATCCTGGACTTCATCAGTACACAACTCTCCACTAGAGTAGGATTATAAGCCTCTTGGGGATGGGACCACTCTGTATCAGCAGCATTTAGGGTCTCTTCTGGTACACAGTAGGTGATGAACAAATATTGAACAAAGGAA
>NW_006921655.1:11589540-11618916 GCF_000298275.1 Orycteropus afer afer | reverse complement strand
ACCATTCACAAGGGAAGGTACTGTGAAGGAATGCACATTTACAAAAGCAAACCAAACCCACTGCCATCAAGTCGATTCTTACTCATAGAGACTCTATAGGACAGAGCACAACTGACCCATAGGATTTCCTAGGCTGTAAATCTTCCTGGAAACAGACTGCCTCATCTTTCTCCCATGGAGCAGCTGGTGGGTTCAAACTGCTGATCTTTTGGTTAGCAGCCAAATTCTTTAACGATTGCACCAGCAGAGTTCTTTCATATTTGTAAGTTTTAGTTTTAAATGAAATGTTTAAGGCATGTATATATAATTTTTCATGGTGTAACTGATTTTAAAAATTGGTATCTACCAGTCCGGTTATTACAGAAAAGAGGGACTCATTTCTCAGACATTTTTTCAGTTACAAGAGTTAACCTTACTTTCACTGGTTCTGTAGGCATGAGATTAAATACATGAAGGAGGAGAGACCACACTCATACCCTCCCACCCCTGTCCCTCAAACATCATATGAAAGATGACTCACCTAGAAACAATAATGCCATTCACTTGGAGGAATTTAAACAGGTCCTGTGCCTTCTCTCGGTCCCTGAACTTTTCCTTGGCAGTCAAGGTGTCATATGGTACCAAAAGAGGGTGACTGCCGCCACCTGAGTTCAGGAAGGTGAGAGATGGTGACATAGTTGAATCTTCCTTTGGACTTCTGGGAAAAGATACCTGCCCCCTAATGGGGGAAGTCATGAACCAGGCTCACCTTTGCTCTCCAGCTCCAGCTTCTTCTTCTTGGCCCAGATATTGTGATAGTTCTCAGCCACGACTTCCACCATCCCCTATGTCATGCGTAGGAAATCAAATTCAGAGAGAAAGCAAGCAAGAAAAATGGGTCTCTATCACCCAGGCTATTTCAGGCAGCCTTGGGAACAGAGCACCACCAAATGCTAACAGTAGTTGCTAAGTGTCTCCCATCATTAATTAGCCTGTGCTTATGTACTTCATTAATTTTATATCTTTCCATACACACATAAAACAATTTCTAATTCTGTCCTTCCCTTATAACTTATTATCCTGACAGTTTAATGCATTTATGAGAAACACACATTTCCATTTGAAATTGCATCTGGCAGTACTTCATTTGTCACAGGAATTCAGTATCTTGAGGCTCGGAAGATGCATGGATGGTAAGTAAGACCCTATTCCTGAGATGGGGAGTCAGAAGAAGTGGTCAAGGTAGCTAAAGAGAAGGATCTAGAGTCCCTAGAAGCCTTTAGCTTAACACACTAAGAATGACCACATCTTGGAGAACACTGCTATGGACAAGGTTTCTCAAATAGAATTCATCTTTACCAGGCCCATGAAATAGTCACTTGCAGTGAAGGTCAAACTTTAGAAAGAAATCTTCTCTGTGGCCCAAGGGTTTCCTCTGATAGTCTTTCGGAGGAATAATTGCCCCAGGTCAAGTAATAGCCTCCAATGTGTGCAGGAGAGGAATGGCAGGAGGCAATTCGTTGTTGGTAGCTGCTAGAGTGGGCCTTCAACTTATGGTGAACCAGAACAATAGTACTGGACTACTGTGACCTATAGGGCTTTTATAGGCTACTTGAGGAAGCAGATTACCAGGCTTCTCCTCTTTGTCTGTCTTAGTCTGAAGTGTCATTGAAATCTGTTCAGTATCAGAGCAACACACAAGCTTCCACTGACAGACAGGTGGTGGCTGTGCCTGAGGTGTACTGACTAGGACAGAACCCAGGGATCTTAAATGGGAGGCAAGGATTCTAACACTGAATGACTAACACCCTCTAGAGGCAATTTAGGGCTTTTGATTTCATCTTCTCTGTTGTAAGTCCCTATATCTTGCAATGACAGCTGGTTGGCACCATCAAGGGGAATTTGAACGAACCCACTGTGGGATACATGGGCTGTCTTTACATTTGAAGGGGTTTACAGGGACCAAGCAAGCTCCTTCAACTAGAGGTTAAGTCTCACAGATTTCACTCTTGGTTATTCTATTAATTTTGTTTTTGGGTTTTCATACAGTAATTTGTTGCTCTTCCTTTTATTGTGTTGTAGCACCGTGTTGTAGTATCCTGCAAAGAAGTGCAAAGCCTTACCTCCTTGATGATTGATTAAATCTGCTAGGACTTTCCCTGTGGCCTCTGCACAATGTGGCCCTCTTTGCTTTTGATATTTTAGTGATGGTAGGTTCTGGGCCTTCATTTTCTTTTTATTTTTTTCTTTAACTCTAAGCCAAACAAAAAAACAAACCCACTGCCATCGAGTCCATTCCAACTCATAACGACCCCCTTTGGATTTCAGAGGCAGTAAATCTTTACAGAAGTAGACTGCCCAGTTTTCCTTCCTCAGAGTGCCTGGTGGGTTGAACCTTTAACTCTAGGAGAGTAATATGTCCTGCACTTAAGGGTCTTTAAAAAGCATGTTATGCTGTTCTGAAGAATACACTATAAAATATGGACACTGACCTGGAGTTCTCTGGAAAGCACAACGTTTGAGAGGTCAAGGGGAGCAGGGCTGTAACTGTTGCCCTAGGGAAGCAAAGGCAGAATCACTGGGCTTGCCATTATTGTCCTTATTCTTATATTATTATATATTATTGTATTGTTATATTAATCCAAACTTCAGCTGTCAAAGATATGTGATATCCCCAAATGACCCACAGAACTTATCTTAGCTGATGATCCTGGCCTACCCCCACGGATAGTTTTCCCAAATTCTCTATGGATTCTCCTGGCTAAGAACTTCTAGGCATGGCTGCTGTACCTGGCTGGCCTGAGACATGCTTCGAAGCTTCTCATTTTCTCTCTGTTGAACCACAGCTTCTCCCTCTTTGGTCCTCTCCACGGTCCAGCCAACAGCCAGCATGGTTTTTAGGGACTCTCTGGCAGGCCAACGATAAATTTCCTTCTCCTGGAAGAAAATCTGAAATGAGCTTTGCACACACTTCAGCCTTCTGCTGGCCAGGCTCCTTGTAGAAGCAGTCCTCAACTCCCACCATAGACAGGGTACTGTCTGAGTTAGCCTCCTTTGACTCAACTTTTTAGCATCTTACCTTACACACATCATCAGTCTCTCTGATGTTTTAAGTATAGAACCTCCTGCCTGGAATGTACCAGACTTAATGACATTATCCACATTTGTAGAAAAAGAGAACAGGAGAGGGATACCTTGTGTTCTAGTAGCTCTTTAAGACTGTCAGGGTACATTTACAAAATATTCTCACTTGAGCTTGAGAAGCAGAATTTTTTAGATTTAGAGCATGCTTTTGAATGATACACAATTTTACAGATGCTTAAAATATGTTGTTGTTGTTGTTATGTGCCGTCGAGTCAGCCCTGACTCATAGCGACCCCTCCTTGGGTTTCCGAGGCAGTATCACTACGGAAGTAGGATTGCCCAACCTTCCTTCCGGGGAGTGGCTGGTGGGTTTGAACCACCAGCCTGCTGGTTAGCAGTCAAGTGCCTTAGCCACTACGCTACCAGAGCGCCCTTAAAATATGTAGAGGTGTACATATCCTCCTCTAAGCGTGGCACTGGAGCTAAAGCTTAGGAACTTTTCTTATTAGGTTATATAAGACAGCTTAGAGTTGAATTCCACCAATTTCTTCGTAAAATAGTTGAAAACGAGAGACCTGTCTATATTTACCTGAAAATTCTCTTCTCTACTCCCTTATCTTCCATGTTCTTAGAAGTAAGTTTTAACCTTTTTTTTTTTTTTCCCAGCAATGTTGCCATCCACTAGTAACACTCCTTGTTCAGTTCCAAGGAGAAATGAAAATTCATTGTAACTGGGCCTCTAGGTGCTGGACAGTATTCCTTTTTCCAATGGGCTCTTAGAGCCACAGAACATAACATGAGGCTGAGATCTTGGAAACTCGTCCTGAGGCTGTTGCCCACTGGCAAGCTCAGGAGTAGTTTATTGAATCCTGCAAAGTCTTTAAGAAGTTGAGGGTAAATGTACCTTGAACTCCTCTCACCCTCTGACTCAATTCTCATGGAAGGAAAATCATCATGGCCACACAGAGGCCCATTCCTTACCTTCTCTGTTAATGTCTTGAAAGGCCTTATCAATGGGTGGGTCTTCACATTTTCATCCAAGGAAATTCCGTATTTCCATCCATTCTGACTCTGTAGAAATATTTTCAGTTCAAATATTCTTGACACTAAAAGAACCCTGCTAATGATCCCAATCCCTGCTTCTATTTTCACTGAACAAATGCAATAATAGAGAGTGACAGAGCTTGGAAATTTCTCTTGAAAATGTCTAATTGATGCTTTAAAGCTGTCAAGCTCTCTGCCCCCTGAATCTTGAACTCTGCTGCTTTATTCCTTCTTGCTTTAGTTGTTGTCCTTTCCACTTACTCACTTGTGTTTCAAACCCACTTACGTCAGAAGGATGTTTCAAAAACACCAAGAGAACAGTACTTCTCAGGTCACTATGTCATGTTCACAGGCAAGCACAGAAGAAAGGTACGAATGAGGGGACTGGACCCAATGTCCGTGGCATGGAGGTGCCTGCCTTGGTTCAGAGCACTTGCTCATCAACTCTGAGCAAAACTGTCATTGTAACTGTAGCAATCTGTGTTTTCTAGTCATAGAAGTCTACGAAGTTCAAAGTTATTCAACAAATATTGATTGAGTGCCTACTATGGTATATGCCAGACTCTCTGTTCTAGGCGCCGTGGTTAGAAAGATGAGAGTCTCTGCTTCAATAACTTTATAGCTCAAAGACTGTGGGCTGCTCTTTTTCAATCTTTGTCTCTGACCACTTGTTAAATGTGTGTGTTCCCAAAGCTTCTGTCTCCTTTCAAGAGACACATTGTTCCTGAGTGATCTAATCTAGTCCCATAGTTTCAGATACCACTGATAAGTGGATGATCTCAAACCATTACTACAAGCCAGACTGCTCTCCTAATTTCCAAACCTATTTAAGCTCTGCTGGGATGTTCTACAGGTACTTCCTAGCATATCTAAAACAGAATACAGCCTTTTCCTCCTCTAAATGGCTTCTCTTATATTCCCCATATCTTAGTGAGTGAGGACGAGCTTCCACTCACTTTCCAAGCCAGAAACATGAAAGTCTTCTTTGATACCACTTCTGTGTATCCTTTTACATTCATTCAACCTTCCAGACTTACTTATTGGCTTGACTGCTGCTTCCCTGCCAGCAATTTAGCCTAAGCCACCATCAGCTCTCATCTAGATTATTTCAATAGCTTCCTGAGTGGTCTCCCTGCCTCCAGTCTTGTCACCTCTCCATGGACTCCATGCTATACACAACTGTGAGACAATATTTATAAAATCACCCTGACAAGGATGCTCTACTCCTTTGAAATGTTCAGATTCCCACGTGACATCATGGTAAAATCCAAACTCCTTCACATGACCTCTAAAGCTATAGAAGGAGCTCTTGTTCTCCTCTCTAGACTTACCACTTACTCTTCTACCCTGCCCTATTCTATGACCCAATCATACTGAACTATGGTTACGTAAACCTGCCAAGCTCTCTCTTGCTTCTATGGGTCTGCATATGCTGCTCCCATGGTCAGCAATACACTTGCTTCCCTGTGCCCAACAACTCTTATCCATTCCATAGCACATGATATAGATGTCACCAGCTCTAGAAAGCCTTCCTGGAGTCCCAGTACTGGATTAGGGGCTCCTCTTAAATGCACTAACCCTGGGCTCATGTCCATCACAGCACTTAATGACCTATACCATGGTGGCATGGCAGGTTTGGAGTGGCTGAAGGAGGTCAGGAAGGAGGCAAAGCAGTGTGGCAGGTTTGGAGACTGGAGTGGCTGAGGTTGACCAGACTTCTTATTACTTGGTTCTACCATCAACACCAATGCAAGCAGCAGTCAAGACATCAAACGATGTATTGTATGGGGCAAATCTGCTTCAAAAGACCTCTTTCAAGTGCTGAAGAACAAAGAGGTGTCCTTGGAGATTAATGTGCACCTAACCCAAGCCATGGTATTTTAAATCATTTCATATGCATGAAAGACCTGGACAATGAGTAAGAAATATCGAAGAAGAGTTGATGCTTTTGAGTCATGGTATTGGTGAAGAATACTGAGAGTACCATGGATTGCTAAAAGAACTAACAAATCTGCCCTGGAAGAAATGCAGCTGGAATGCTCTTTGGATGCAAGAATGGCCAGACGTGGTCTCATCTACTTTGATCATGTTGTCAGAAGGGACCATTCTCTGGAGAAGGATATCATGCTTGGTAAAGTGGAGGGTCAACAAAAAAGAGGAAGGCCTTTGACCAGGTGAATTGACAGTGGCTGCAACAATGGGCTCAGGTATAGCAAGGATCATGAGGCTGGCACAGGCCTGGGCAGTGTTTCATCCTGTTGCACATAGGTTACTATGAGTCATAGATGACTCGATGGCATCTAACCACCACCATAATGGCTGGTTTATTCTATTTCTCCTATAAGACTATTTGGTTCTTGAGGGCAAAGAAATATTCTTTTTTTCTTGTTTGATAATCAGTGCCCACCTCGCAATGGGGAATGAATATGTAGCCTTGCTCTCATGAAGCTTATAGTGGCAGAGGGAGATATTAACCAAATAACAACATCAGTAAATATATAATTGAAAAATATTAAAAATGTATGCAACTATTACAAATATATGATGGAAAAAAGAACAAGATACTAAGAAAGCAAGTATTTGAGAAATGTGGCAAGAGGCATCCTGGGAATTCACACATGTACTGCTATTTCACAGATGAGTAGATGAATAGTGGGAGCATGTGTGAGTGTAGATGAGTACCTGGCTCAGACTAAGAGGCATTTCAGCCACTTGTAATAATAAGAAAGAGGGCCAATAAGAAAGGAATGTATAGAGAGATGCAAATCAAAACAATAAGGAGGTATCACCTCACTAATTTTTAATTTAATTTGCACTAACAGCAAATTTCAAAATCAGAAAACAACAAAGACTGGTGATGGTGTAGAGACTGAAAACCTCATGCACTGCTGGTGGGACTATAAAAGGGTACAACCACTGGAAAATGGTATGGCATTTCCTTAAGAAGCTGAAATCAGAAATACTATATGATCTAGCCATCTCATCACTCAGAATGTATCCTAGAGAAATAAGGGCCATGACATGAAAAGACACACATTGCAGCATTATTCACAATAGCAAAATGGTAGAAACCTAAATGCCCATAAATAGATGAATGTTTAAGTAAAGTATGGCACATATAATGAAATACTATGCAACATTAAAGATCAACAATGAATCTGTGAAACATCTCATAACACGGATGAACCTAGAGGACATTATGTTGAGTGACATTAGTCAATAACAAAAGGATCAATATTGTATGAGACCACAGTTGTATAAAGTCAAGAAAAGGATTCATACAGAAATAATGTTCTTTGATAGTTACCAGGGATGGGAAGGGAAGGGAGGATAAACCACTAACTAGAGGGTAGACACATTAATTTGGGTGAAGAGGAAGGCAATAAAAAAAGGAAAAGGGTAGTGACTTTTACCAGAAAAGAAAGCAAATAAAAAAGTAGATTTATGACTGCTAAGAAAATAATTTATGCTATCATATCTTCCTATGGAATTATAAATTTCTTAAGATCAGAGTGCCAAAGAGAGAGAAAGGGACAGAGAGAGACAGAGAAAGATGGGAATGTGGCTAGAGGCTAGAGGATGGAGAGAGGTGAGGCTGAAGATAGCAGCAGAGGTCACATGACCCAAGTGTTATCAGGTCATAATGTTTTTCATCTTTATATTAAGAATAGTTCGAAGCCATTAAGCAATTTTTAAAAAGGGGAAGGGACTGGGCAGGATGAAAAGTGATAAAATATGATACAACTTGCATTTTGAAACTATTGCTTGCAGTGTGAACAGACTAGGAAAAAAATGAGAATGGGAGACCAGTTAGGAGATTATCAGTCTAATCTAGGCAAGAGATGATGTCATCTTTGATGGTAGACCAGACATAGCCCTGGCATGGGGATCGAGAGAACAATACTAATTCAAGAAAGCCTTAGACAGTAAAATCCACACGGGTTAGTGATGGACTGGATATTAGCACCTAATTATGGAGGTGTCACTTCTCTAACTCAAAGGCTGAGCAAATGGTTGTTGTTGTTGTTGTTATGTGCCGTCGAGTCGGCCCCGACTCATAGCGACCCCTCCTTGGGTTTTCGAGGCAGTATCACTACGGAAGTAGGATTGCCCAACCTTCCTTCCGAGCAGTGGCTGGTGGGTTTGAACCGCCAGCCGTCTGGTTAGCAGGCAAGTGACTTAGCCACTATGCTACCAGAGCTCCAAATGGTAATATGTAAAAATGTCTTAGAAAGCACAGATGCTCCAGAGCAAGGGCAGCAAGCTGTGGCCGTGGACTAACTCCAGCCAGCTACCTGTTTTTGTAAATAAAGTTTTATTGGAATACAGACATACTCGTTTGTTTATGCATTGTCTTATTTATGCTTCCATGCTACAATGGTAGAGGTGCAACTTGCAACAGAGATCATATGGCCTACAAAACCTAAAATGTTTACTATCTGGGCCTTCACAGAAAATTTTACCAATCTCTGCTCTAGAATCATTAAGAATTTGCCTGTTTTACAACTAGAATGATCATTATTATCATCAAACCCAAATAGGGACTCATGAAAAATCAGAACAGAGCCCAGATCAATACAGATTCCAAGCCAGGGGTTAGAGGTCTCCCTTATCTGAGGGCACATTAAATGGAGGTGATTTTCTGTGGCCTTCTGTGTTGGTTAGTCTGCTATCGGCTGTAAGCTACAGCTGTGCAATGGTCCCAATGTAACTGGCTGCCCACAGGATCCTGGATGTCTCTGGCATGGTCCTCCCACTTTGCCTGCCAGCATTAAAGGGCTGACAGAGCAATTAAACTTATTAAGCAGCCTGACCTCATGTGGTGAGGAATTTTAAACACCAGATGGATAGGCTTATTAATAAGGGAGTGTCTAAAGTTCTACCTCCCACAGGAAGATGATTGTGTGTCTTCCCTAGAGTATCATTCAGCTTCCTAACAAAACCAAGCATGGGGCTTTCCATTTCTCTTTCCCTTTCTCAACGTTACATTCAATCTCAACGTTACATTCAATTAACAAACGAACCAAAGCCCACCCATTAAGCATTACTGTCAAATATACACAAGCACATGCTTGGGCACAAGTTTCAGGAAATGAAATGTTAAGACAGAGCATAACACTTCCAGAATCAATCTTTTCCTTGAGAGATAGGAAAAGCAGTAGGAGCAGCTGCCGCCGTGTATCTCACCAACCTCCACCAAGCCTGGGAAACTGCTGCTCAGAGATAATGAATGCTTTTGGAATGGCGTGTCTGTCACTTAGACAAATCAGGCAGATTTCCAGGATTCGACCCTTTAATGTTCTTTGGCTGTTTTTTCCCCTGACAATTGTCAGCTGGATGATAATCCCTACCTTGTCACAGGCCCATCTATCATGTGAATGTTCAGCATACTTGGTGACAACGTATTCCAATTTTTCAGGCAAGGAGAAACTGAAAAGCAGAAGAAAAATATTACAACCATCCCAGCCCTTAAGCCAGACATGGTAGAGGATGGCCAGAATCAACAATCAGCTGGCAGAAGTTGAAACTGATCAACTAGCTAATTCCAAAGCCATCCTGGTCTCTAGACATAGTGACATTCCTGAGCAAACAGAGTGGGATAGCCAGGACAAATCACACATGCCCATGTCAAATCAAAGGAATCTCTGCAGAAGCCTTCCACCACATATGCAACTGCCTCCAGCTATTCTAGGGTCTCTCAGCTCTTGAAGAAGTACTTTGGCTCCTGGGTCAGATCAGGTCAGGTTAGACAGATGAAAAAAAATTAATCCAAAGAAACTGGCCATCACCCTACGGCTCCTATCGAGGATGTCAGCAATGGGTAGCTAGAGAATCAAATGTTACAAAACAGTGGTTGTCTATCTTTGGGGTTTTCTGGCTCATGTTAAAAACTAGAGGTTTTGCAAGTCAAGTAGACACCTGCTGTTTCTGTTTGCCTAGCAGCGCTTCTCCTTGATATCTGTAGCAAACAGCATCTCTACTTTTCTTTAGAGAACTTGTCTTCCTGCACTGCATGTAGTCATATGTGAACTGTTGCCAAGGGATGGGCATGTAACTAGGTAAATCAGACTCTTTCTCCCTGGAATTGAAACTGTAATTTGGGTGAGACAAGTGCAGACAAGTTGTCAAGGTGATTTATCCAAAGGGGATGCCTGAAGAGTGTCCATTTGACCCCTTTCCCTTGACACCAGTCCTCCGAGGTTCCTGCCTTTGCTGGGACCTGGTTAGTCAGCTTTTTACTGGATTTGGGTAACAATCCCAAATACTTCCAGTAAATTTATTTTCTACTTAAGTTAGCCTGAGTTCATCCCCATTGCTCACTTTACTCAAAGCACCAAACTAATGTAGAGGTACATCTGAAGAAATCAGAACTCTCAAAACAATACAGAACCACTCATCACTCACATATAGTTGACATTAGAGTACAAATTTGACTGATAATGTTCATAAAAACATTCAAGTTATTACTCTATTGTGGTAGTTAACTTTATATGTCAGCTTGGGCAGCTAGATGTAGTATTCCCCATGATGAGACTAGTAATCAATTCCATGGTGGAATCTACTGTGAGCAGCTGAGTAGCTGCCTAGGGAATGTAGTCTGCTTCCTGTATATAAGCAGAAACCTTGGGGAACAGTCTCTAGCTTATGGCACACTTGAACCCTGCATGGAGCCATGTCATTGTTCAGCAGCCTGCCATGCTCTGCTGACCTTGGGATTTTCAGTGGATTTGAATGAATGGCCTACTGTGTATTTTGGTACCATTATGACTGTGCCATTTTATTTGTCAACCTTGGGCTTGTTAGCCTCAGCAGCCAGCAGCTGCCTGAGTGAAGAGATGCCTCTAGCTTCAGTGGGCTGGATGCAAGAGGCAGAGCTGAAGCCAAAGGTCAAGGGACTTTCACACAGCCCCTAGAGTCTGGCACTTTGAACTTGGACTTCTAGCCTCCAAAAATTCTAAGAATAAACTCCTGTTTGTTCAAGCCATCCCATTGTGATAAATTTCTGTAAGGATGGCACTAGGTAACCAGAACACCCATTTACTTTGTTGTCCTTCAGCATGCTTACATTCTCATAGGGCAAAGTTCTCCAGTCAACACCTGCCTTCTCTTTGGCTCTAGCTTAATGTTATACCATGCTCCTTACCTGTTTGAATTATGAATTATGTTTCCCGGTATCCATTCAGCTCAAGACTCTTGTCTGATGGAATGTGTACTTAATTAACCCAGAGATGAGTTTTATACATTATCAAAGCTGGGAGCCCTGGGACGGGTTTAGGCTATGCCTCTGTGCCATGATATGCCATTTAAGAACTGTTATCACACCACAAATCCAAGGGGCTCAGATAGTCAGTCTTACTTTCCCTGCTCATTTTAAAGGAGTTTTGGAGCTCTTCATTATAAATGTAACTGGAAACAAAAGATTTCATGCCCCATGATGCATAGTTTTAACTGGGGCATAACCATCACAAGTCAAATTTGAACTATATTTTGTTCAAAGGATAAACACACCTCCTTGGCTTAATCAAGAGTCCCTTGGGTGATGCAAACAGTTAATTCATTCAGCTGTTAACTGAAAGGTTGGGGGTTCAAGTCTACCCAAAGGTACCTTGGAAGAAAGGGCTGTATCTCTACTTCTAAACAACCAGACATTGAAAACCCTATGGAACACAGTTCTACCCTGACACATATGGGGTCACTGAGAGTTGGAATTGACTCAACAGCAACAAGTATGGCTCAACAAGCATCAGTGAGGAATGATGGAAAATCAAGGGGAGAAATTAAAAAGTGTTATTGTAGGGTTCCCTCCAGGAACCCTTGGCATGGCAAAGAACAGGTCCAGCCTCTCAAATAAGGACTCTGACTATTCTGTCACCACACCCTAAGGTCTTGCTGGAGCTCAGCTGAGTGTTATTTATGGAGTTGTTTTGATGTATGATGCTATTAGAACTGTACAGACCTATTCACAAAGAGTGAAGATTTTGTCAAAAACTCATTAATAAATTAATTATATCATTTGTCAGAATGGTTCTTTCAATGCCGCTGGTGACATTTATTCTGTGGAGAGCATTCATCTCTTACAAAAAATAAACCAACTCCACCCTTCAAAAAAAAAAAAAAAAAAATCCTAGAGCATAATAATGTAATATGTAATTTGATAGGGATGGATTAAACCTTCGAAAACTGGAGTCAGGTTAGGCAGTTCCTAACGTGCCTTGCAGTGTCATGGGAAATTATTAATAGTGCTGGCTAGAGGGAAGGAGAGGCAGCTTAAAATTTCTGCAACCTTCTGAAAGAGAAAGATTGGCTACTGGGTACATATAGGACCAATTCAGAGATGATCCTGGACTTACTTCATGGTGTTGATAGGTTTTGGGTCAAAATTCCCCTCTGCATCCACAGAGACCTGTTTCTCCAATGTGGCTGTAATTCTGGTATCTAAATAATCTGGTGGCAAGGCCCCGGCTATGGCACTGAGACAAGGCAGGGCCATTCGGAAAAGATCTGGGTCATATTTCTGTGAGGAAAAACAAAGACCATGTTAGTGGAAGAACCACAAGCACAGTCACCATGCAGAACCAATTAAAATTAGCTGAAAATAAAAATCAAATATGTGCATGTGTTCATGTTAACCAAAAGAGGACACATGTAATCCCCTTTAATACTTCCTGGGAGAAACTGAGGTGTAATCAGAGAATGAAATGACAATCTTTTAAAACCTTCAAGTCCCTATTTACTTCAAGTTAAAAAAAACCCCTTAGCTCAAGGTTTAAATTAATTTCTCCTAAATAATTAATTTCAAGAATATCAAAGAATTAAAGCGGTTCTCACTAGACTAGAAAAGTCTAGAAACCTGTCTGCCATAGGCAGTTACACAAAAGGACCCAGTCTATAACTTTGCTCTTCAACACTTTAAAGAGGTCTTTTGCAGCAGATTTGCCCAGTGCAGTATGACATCTGATTTCTTGACTGCTTCTTTCATGGGTGTTGATTATGGATCCAAGTAATACGAAACCTTTGATAACTTCAATCTTTTCTCCATTTATCGTGAAACTGCTTACTGGTCCAGTTGTGATGATTTTCATTTTATGTTGAGTGTAATTCATACAATGGACTGTAAAAAACAAAAACTCACTGCCATTGAGTCAGATTCAACTTATAGCAACCCCTTCTTGGGTTTCTGAGGTGGTATCACTATAGAAGTAGAATGCCCAATCTTCCTTCCAGGGAGTGGCTGGTGTGCTAAACTGCCAGCCTTTTAGTTAGCAGTCAAATGCCTTACTGTAGTCTTTAATATTCATCAGGAAGTGCTTCAAGTCATCTTCACTTTCAGCAAGCAAGATTGTGTCATCTGCATATCTCAAAAACAAAGATGTCACTTTGAAGACTAAGGTATGCCTAACCCAAGCCATGGTATTTCCCACCCCCTCATATGCATGTGGAAACTGTATAATGAATAAGAAAAACTGCAGAAGAGTTGATGCTTTTGAGTTGTGGTGCTGGTGAAGAATACAGAAAGTATCATGGACTTCCAGAAGAAAAAAAAATATCTGCCCTGGAAGAAGTACAGCTGGAACGCTCCTTGGAAGTGAGAATGTCCAGACTTTGTCTCACCTACTTTGGTTATGTGGTCAGAAGGTACCTTTCCTGGAGAAGGGTATCATGCTTAGTAAAGTGGAGGGTCAGCGAAAAAGGGGAAGGCCCTCAAAAAGATGGAGTGACACAGTGACTGCAACAATGGGCTTGGGTACAGCAGGGATTGTAAGGCTAGTGCAGGACCAGGCAGTGTTTCATTCTGTTGTGCATAGGGTTGCTATGAGTTGCAGCCAACTTCAAGGCACTGAATTACAACATATTTTCCTGAGACTCGTCAATAAGGCTTAGCAGTTAGAGGTCCTAAGTTCTGATTCAACATCTTCCCTATCAAATGAGTGGCTGTGAAGGATCTCTACCATAACAGCTTTAAAGGCTGCTGCAAACCTCACATCTCAACATCAGAGCACACACCTGGAATTTTTCTTCTTGGCTTGAGCCCAATAAAATCTGGCTAACTGGGCCATACCAAGTCAGGTAGAACGAAATGGGGGGAAGAGGGCAAGTCATAAATACTGAAACCAGGCAATATTTTTGTCATTTGTATAGCTCTTCCATTTATTAGCTTAGTGAATTTGGCAAGTTATCCACTATTCTAAGACTTTTTCTCACCTGTAAAAGAAGGATTATGTTAGTTCATATTTCAGAGAGTTGGGGGAAGGATTAATGTAATATGCATATAAAGTACTTAGTACCATTAGCGTCCTCAGGGAGCTCTGGTGGCATAGTGCCTAAGGCACATGACTGCTAATCAGAAAGCTGGCGGTTCAAATCCACCAGCCACTCCTTGGAAGAAAGGTTGGGCAATCTACCTCCGTAGTGATACTGCCTCAGAAACCCAAGGAGGGGTTGCTATGAGTCAGATCCAACTCGATGGCTGTGAGTTTGTTTTTTGGTTTTAGAAGGCAGAGTTAGCAATTGCTGTTTATTGTTTGAGAAGCTCTGGTGGTGTAGTGCCTAAGGCATTTGACTGCTAACCTGGTGGTTCAAACCCACTGGGCACTCCTCGGAAGGAAGATGGGGCAATCTACTTCCATAGTGATACCATCTCGGAAACCCAAGGAGGGGTCACTATGAGTTGAAATCAACTCCACGGCATATTACAACAACAGCATTTATTATTTGTAGGTGCTTGGGTCCCTGAAGTCCTCCCTTTTTGCTCAGGAAACCTGTTATTACCTTATGGGAAAGGGACTCAAAAATCCCCCAGAAGAGCTTCTCTGTTAGGTGTAGTTCTTCCTCCACCGCAAGACCATAGCTCCCCCATCCTGAAGGCAGACAATAATACTTCCAGCACTGTTCATAGTGATTCGTCAGAAGCTGGGAAGTTCAGAACAGGATTGCACCAATGGGGTGGGGTGGAGAAAATCCACAGGCATAAAAGACATGCAGGGGAGAATAAAATAGTAAGCAGACACCAAGAGAATGAGACCAACATTTGAAACTGGGTTGTCTACAAAGAGCCCTCAGACACCACTGGAAACTGTTCTGCTTTCATGCCTAATGAGCTTTAACCTGGGCTGAAGTGATCTGATCAATTTTTTGTGTCTTCTAATGTGCCCCTAGCAGCTACGGGAACATGGGGGGAGCCATCTTTATTTCATTTGAAGAAATACTGGCCTCTGAACATAATCACTACATATTGTTAGAGGCAGTCAGTGGTGGGAAATACTTTGTCTGAGATATTTGCTTCTAGTTCTGGGTGCTGCGAATATGGGGCAGGGGACGATGGGCAGCAAGCTGTGGGTCTGAAGGTTTTTTCTCTACAATGATTACTGCCCTCTGCTTGCTTCTCTTGACCTGTCTGATGGCCCAGTCATGTTATAACAGCTCCGTATTTGGCCAGCAGAGGGCAGAAATACACTGCTAATTTTATTATCCCAGCATGTGGGAGCCACATCCTCTCAGAAAAAATCCCACTGATCTAAGAGGTAAAAGTGAGCTGATTGATTGGTATAAATGATGCCTCTTTGGGAACCAGCAGCCAGCTGACAGCAGAGGCCTGCAGAAGAAGCCAGGGCAAGGTCAACTGTGCAAAACACACTATTTGAGTTTTAAAACAGGAACTATTAGGATCAGAGAGAAGAATGAGACCTGGGAGGGCTGTAGAATCGCTGAGAACAAACAAGCTGTTTTCTGCCTGGTATAAAGACTAGGGATTGAAATAACAGTCTTCTGGAAATTCTGGTTATCTCAGTAAAATGCTCTTAAAATTCTTGTTTGTACTATTTATGAAATAAAGGAAAAGTTGTACTAAAATCAGCAGGCAGAAATTCCAAGTGTAGCTGGAAGTGCTGACAATTTTGCATATGTTACTAAGGCAGGTGCCTCAGAGGTAGAATATAAAGAATTGTAGCTCCTGGGTGCCGGCTGATCTTGGTGCCCTCCCACCTAGGCCCAATGCTTCCAGCTTCACAAAGGAAATGTCTGTAATTTATGAGAATATCAGGAATGAGTCAACAAAGAAAGAAAGGGCTCTACGCTTTTAGTTTTCATTAAAAAATAAAGTAGAAAACAAACAAAACAGCATAAAAATGTGTTTTTTTACCAAAAAAGCACAAGAGTATGGAATAGAAAAGGGACATTTTAGTTTCTATACTGAAGTGGAAAACAACAATAAGAAAAAAACCCACAGAGCCTTCAAAGCATTTTGAAACTGGAATTCTAAGAAATATAATTAGGGCAGGAGAACTCAAAATCCAAGTCCCTTTCCTAAGCTCTGATAAATAACAAGTAGTCAGTGGAACACAACTAAAGAAAATTGGACTAGTTACTGCATCTAGCAAACTTACTGTCTTAAACCTGGACATTCAAAAATGGGTTTGATTTTGTGGGCTGTAGCTTACGGGCTGTTAACTTAAAGGAGTAAAACCCATTTAATGTATATTTTATTCCCCAAATTGTGAAGACATTATGTTTTACAAGGCCTGTTTCCTGTAGCCTGGACTGTGTTTCTGTATCAATAGAGATGTTTACCTTAAGAGGCATTTTGCAGTATTCATTAAGGAGCGGCACATCAAAAACTAGACGTCGCAGAAGTTGCTGTAACATGGAAGGTCTCAAGTGACTGCAGTACAGAGTAAGGGATGGGTGGGTTGGGGAAAGAAGATGTTTAAAAGAGTTATTGAAAGAGAGACTCATCCGTAACTCATCCATATACTAGAGCTAAACCTCAAAACAATTAGCTTGTTAAACATGGGATCTTAGGTAAGCCACAGCTGATGACAAAATACTTAACAAATTAAGTACCCTAAATCCCAGGGTTATGAATGTCCTACTTATGGAAACTCTTCAAACCAAAATCAAACTCACTGCCATTGAATTGATTCCAACTCATAGTGACCCACTTTGGGTTTCTGAGGCTGTACATTTTTAGTGAAGTACACTGCCCCATTTTTTTTTTTTTCCATGGAGGGCTGGCATTTGAACCACCAACCTTCTGGTTAGCAGTCAAGTGCCTTAGGCACCACACCACCAGAGCTCCTTACGGAAATACCTACTTGTCCTTTAACGTTATATAAATATGCCCTCACTCTGAAAGGATGGAATCAGCCCCTAACTGTTAATAAATTCTTCATCACAATCATCTTCATTTGTTGCACATGTGGCCCTTAAATCATTGAAAAGGCTTTGAGCCTTTTCTTGCACTAATGGGGCGAGGAAAAAAACAAATACCTTGAAACCTTATGCTGTTTTGTCAATTCTGACTCACAGTAACACTATAGGATAGAGTAGAATTGCTGCCCAACCCCCATTAAGATTTCCAAGGTTGTAAACCTTTATAGAAGCCACTTGCCATATCAGTCTCCCATGGGGCAATTGGTGGGTTCAAACTGCCAACCTTTGGGTTCTCAGCTCAGTGATTAACCAGTGCACCACCAGGGCTCCACTTCTTGCACTGAAGTAAGGCTAAACAAGAACTGTTTCAACTTGGAAACCAATTAGCAGGACTTAAAGCAGGACTTTGAACCAGCTCATTTACATTTTAACAAGATCCCAGATGATTCTTATATGATTCTTGTATCTTAAAATGTAGGTTCTAACTGGAATGGAAAGGCAAATTCCCAACAAAAGGTCAAACCAGAATGAACTAGTTCGAAGCCCTGACTTAAACATACACTTAGGAACACATCTTTTTCATAATCTAGGAACTGCCTGTATATTGAAGTGAACAAAGAGGGATTGTGCTGATAACTGAGATATTTAAGGTAAAATTCTAATCACCGTGTGATAGGATGTTCAATGCTTTATGCACACTCAAAAATATTTTCCCTGATTTTGTGCAAAGCCTATACAGGAAAAGGACCAAACATCCCTCTGGACTCACCTAAGGGAGAAAAGCACAGTGGAATCGGAGGCCATCTACTGGTGAAATTTAAAAAGAATTTTAATGTACCCTGGGTTATGATGTGGTCCATGAAATTCCCACTACTGGGATAATTTCTTTGGGTTAAGTTTAGGGCCTTGGTATTCAGGGCAAGTGAATTTTGAGATAGAGGAAGGAGATCTAAACAACGACTTAGTCCTTTTTTTTTTTTTTTTTTTTTAAGGTTGCTAAAACTTTGGAAAATCTAGTGGAACCTATGGACTCTCTCCACAGGAAAATGCACTCACATTTACACAATTTGTTATGTAAGTTCAGGTCATGAAACCCCTGAATTCCTCCTACAGATACCTAAGGAGCCATGGAGGCAAAGCTAATAACTATGACGTTCAGTGTTGGAATGCCGGGGAGAAAGCCTTGGAGGCCTCTACAAGGATGATGGACCAGGATGGAGATAGGAAACCAAACCTGTGCATCTTACAACTTTTCCTTTTTTTATCCCCACAAACTGGCTTTATGGTAAACACCTGGAGATGAAAAGTGCTGGTCAAAATATACAGCAAGTAAATAACCTTGTCTCATAATGTAAAATCACTCAATTTTCATATTATTGTTCAAGTATTTAGCAGTATCAACTAAGATCGATTAACATGAATAAAATCAAGGAGTAAAATGAACTTCGAACTGCATCACTTCTGACTTTTCAAAAATAAACACCACAAAATCTAGCTAAGAATCAGTTCGTGTGCTATATCTAGAGCTGGTGTTTTCAAGAAAAGTAGTAACAGCCCCTAAAATTATAGTAATAACACACTGCCATCGAGTTGGATTCGACTCACAGAAACCCCTCCTTGGGTTTCCAAGGCGGTATCACTACGGAAGCAGATTGCCCCACCTTCCTTCCCAGGAGTAGCTGGTGGGTTTGAATCGCCAGCATTCTGGTCAGCAGTCAAATGCCTTAGGCACTACACTTCCAGAACTCCTAAATTATATAATAGGACCAATGAAAAATCAAATCAAACTCATTGCTGTTGAGTTGATTCCTACTCATAGTGAACCCTCCTTGGATTTCTGAGGCAGCATCTCTATGGAAACAGATTGCCCAACCTTCCTTCTGAGGAGTTGATGATGGGTTTGAACTGCCAGCCTTTTGGTTAGCGGTCAAATGCCTTAGGCACTACGCCACTAGAGCTCCCAGTAATAAGGCAGTAAGCTTTATTTTGGCTTGATTTAAAATTTCAATTTTCCCATGGTCTGATTTCTTTAAGACTCTTTGCAGCTAAGATCGGTCTCTCCAACATGGCTTTATTACTAGGAAAGAGCTTATATTGAGAGACAAGTCTTGATTGATTTGATTCCTAAGGTACGTTCTGAGTTCAGATCTGGCAAAAGGCAGAATGAGATCTGCAGATGCCACTGATACAGTTACCAGCTAACTGCAGAATCGATTCTGATACAAAGGACTTCTTTTTGTGCAAACTCATTATTTGTTTCTCTTTGTTACCACTGAAAAGAAAAATCCAAACCAAACTCATTGCCATCAAGTCCCTTCCACTCATAATGACCCCTCCTTGGATTTATAAGGCGGTACCTCTACAGAAGTAGATTGCCCAATCTTCCTTCCAGGGAGTGGCTGGTGGGGTTGAACCTCCAAGCCCTCTGCTTAGTAGTCAAACACCTTAGGCACTATGCCAATTTTGTTGTTGTTGTTACGTGCCGTCGAGTTGGACCCGACTCATAGTGACCCCTCCTTGGGTTTCCGAGGCAGTATCGCTACGGAAGTAGATCGCCCCATCTTCCTTCCGAGGAGTGGCTGGTGGGTTTGAACTGCCAGCCTTCTGGTTAGCAGTCAAGTGTCTTAGCCACTATGCTACCAGAGCTCCCACTATGCCAATAGGGGTCCAAATAAACAAGGAAAGGGGCCATTATTCTCCTTGTTAAAGTGGCAGAAAGGGAAAATGTAGATGCCTTATTAATTCTTAGCAAACGGTGTGTTTACAAAGCTTTGCTTCATTTCCAAGACCAAAAACATTTTAATTACCTTAATTCTCTGTCATTTATTATAATAATCTTGGAGTGAATGAAGTACAGGGAGCCCTGTGGTTAGGAAAAAGATCTGTTCCTAACTCTGTCTTTAAGAGTTTGTAGGTAAGTTGGAACAGGTACATACAGAACAAGTGCCTTACTTTAGTGCAAGGAAAGGCCTGAAGCCTTTTGCATGCAACAAAAGTCACATGTGCAACAAGTGAAGGTGATTGTGAAGAAGAATTTCTTGCCAGCAGGGCTTGGTTCAATTGTTACAAAGTGAAGGCAAATTTACAGAAAAGCCAAGTAGGAGTTGTCCCTTGTTGGGATGCTGATCACCCAAGGACTGCCTGTGGAGTTAGAGCATAGCATTTTATTTTGGTAGGGGATCTTAGGGAGAAACCCCTTCTTGAGGCCAGGGCCTAGGAACCTCTCCACTCTCCACCCCTGACTTGAGACAGATACTTATTTTGCAATGTGATTTGCTTTCTTTGGTTATAGCCTGTCTCCTAAAGTAGTTGAAGCCTAAAGGCCTTAGATATAAAGATGTGGATACAAGTTAATTTTATTAAAGCATTTTAAATATAAGACCAATGCTATGTCTGGAGTGTGTGACATTGCCTTCATGTTCAAAAAAGCCTGATGAGCTGCCTTGCTCTAGGTAGCCCCAGGAGCCTCTTGATCCATCATCACCTCTTGTGGTATTAGGAAACCCAACTCATTCAACAGGAATGAGTTCAAACCCAACTGAGCCCTGAAGAGGAACCTGTTGATCCTCTCTAAGACTGTCTTTAGGATAGCCTAAAGCAGTCTTTCTCAAATTCAGCAGCACTTTGGAATCACTTGTGGAGCTTCAAAAAGCAAACAACTGAGGCCTGGGTCTTACCTCTAAAGATTTTGATTTTTTTGTCTGGGTGCAGCCTAGGCACTGGTATATTTTAGTAGCTCCTGAAGTTATTCTAATATGCAGCTGAAGTGAAAAACCCTTGGTTTACAATAAATTATGATCCTGACTCATGCTGTTGAGATCTGCTATTGGAAGCTCCTTCCTTTGATCCTACCAGACTTGACCTAATTTCCCCAGGACTTAATGCTCTTGGGATGACCTTACCCTTTGCCCTCAATAGGCTCTGAACCCCATACACAGTGAGGGACACTACTGCCCTTAACTCCCCACTGGGACTGGGGTTCTTTCTTCCCTTGGGAAGACTGGCGGTGGGATGCTTTAGCTTATGCTCTTAGAATCTGGTCTCTATGTAAAGAGCTACTCATTTAGATGGGACAAAATCTGCTCTTCGCTTTTTCTTGGGAACTAAAATCTTGATTCTTAATCAGAATACTTGAGTCTTGAAAGAGTGTCTTATCTCCTGGTCTACGAAACTTCAAGGGCTAAAATAATCTTAAACTTGTGAGTTCCCCCCTCCCACATCCCAACAGTGGGAGCTGACGTTCCAGGAAGAGACCAGTGGCAAAACACAGAGAACTTCCACATCTTAAGAAGAGATTTTGGTGAAGGGCTGGTGTACAGCAAAGCCTGGAAGCTTCTTCAGACTAGTTTCACTTTTTAGATTACATAATTAAATGCATACACAGAAAACATGGGAGGGAGGACTTACTTGCAAATGGCAAGCAAACATTCTTCTATGGTATCCCTCTGTGCTTTGGTGAGGGCACGTCCCTTGGAAAGCCTGTATATTGTCTGTAGTGTAGAATCGATCAAAGATGTATAGTGTTCTGTCCCGGCAAACAAAGGGGCACATCTGGTGAGGAGTGGGAGCACGGCAGAGCATATATACCTATTTAATGCAAGTGCAGCCTCTGTGGTGCTCAGGGAAACCTAAGGAAAGGGGATTGGGACATTGATTAATCTCCCTGGGAAAGACTCGGCAAAGTTTACTCTGCACACTGAGCTCCTACTGAGCAGGTCAGGGGAGCTTACTTTTCTGATGTTTCACAGCATTCAAAGCAACAGAAGTGACAACTTTACACCTGGTCAGCAGATCTATATGATTTGCATTTTTAAAGGGGGAGGGGATCAGGTTAAAAGTAAAAACAAAACAAATCCAGAATCAGAAGATAAACAAAGGCAGGTTGCTTGTCTGGTCCTACTCATCCCAAATGACCCTAAAAACGTCATCTATTCCCTTCAAAGGAGAATTCTGAACCTTTATGAAAATCAACGGGTGACTATCTAACATAACATCCTGATGGGTGACTATCTAACATAACTTCCAGATGTTTTTAAAGTCCACCTGCCAGGCTATTTACATTCCAATGTTTACTCTCTCTTCTTGTCTTATAGGGTAAATTGGCCTCTTGTGATTTGAAGGTTAGTAAACTGATAATGGTTACAGGTCAAGTGATCTCTCCCACTCACTGGTTCTGTGACAGCTTTATACAGAGACACAGTGGAGCTCTGACCCCCATCAGCTAATTCATGAGCATTGTGAGCAATCCTCAATCTGATAAGTGACATGATGGTAGACATCTCTAAAGGGACCTCAAACTCTGCATGGGAAAAGTATAAAGAGGAAAAGAAACCTATGACCATGTCTTAAACTCTCACGTAATTCTTGTTCACAATATTCTATTTTGTTCATTTAGAGAGGCTGAGTTCAATTAAAGATCCTTTTAGCGACACTAAATATAACCAGTGCATGCTCACCTACCATCTTTGAAAACTGCAGTACTTCAAAAGAAACCTTGAGATCCCCAGGGATTAAATACTATTATTCTCTGTGATTATCACAGCTATGATATCTATAAGACATTTTCTATGACTTATGATTCGACAAACTGTTTTCTTTGAACTGTACACATTTCTTGGTGCTCCTATTGATACTCAGAAGCATGTCTTCCAGAACTCCAGTGATCATGCTGGAAGAAAGAGCCCATCTCCCACATTTATCAATTTAATAGAGAGTTGTTAAAATGAGGAAGAACTGAGCTTTGATTCCAGCTCTTTAAAAGTCTTCAAAAGAGAGAGTTTGCTGAGGCACTGAATACAGAGCTTTTTGTTTTTGGTACTTGGACAAGCGTGTGGCTTGAACACCAGATGCTAAAACAGTATTTTGCTGTTTATTTGATCTATCAAGAAATTAAATCCTTTGATTAGGAACCCTGAGGTCTCACAAGTTAAAAAGTTATTATTTTTTTTATTACTGAATTAGTAGAAAAAATTTAGAAAAACTCAAAACAAAAGTAGCCATGGAAGCATTGTTTTAATTATCCGAAACCATCATGTGCCCTGAACACCTTCATAGGTATACCATTTCTCATCTCTGTACTACAGATAGGAATGGTGTTCCCATTCAGGTTGGGGCTTGAAGTCTTTCCGTTTCTCAGTAATCTGTTCAAACGTAATCCATCCCACTTAAAGTATTGTCAAGCTGACCACCTATCCCAGGCTTAGACTTCTACCTGTTAGATACCACATGGAGCTTTTGAGAAACCTTAAAACTCACTAAGATGACTTGCCTCTGGCCCTTTAAAATCAACCTTAATATGGTAAGATGTTGTTAGACTTAAGCTGATCTACTTTGTCTTTTCTCCTTGGACCTGGGACTCCTGGCACACTGTCTTGGTGTTTAGCCCTGATTTGGGACATCTGGCATCTATGCTTTCTGAATCCTCTGGCCTCCTACCTGGATGTCTGTTGATGTCAGGTTACTCTACCTCATCCTTGCCTTCTAAACTTGTATTTGCTCTTGGCCTTTTGGGTACTGACCCTTGTCATGCTTCTGCTTTCAAACCTATCCTTCCTGATGGTCAGTACATGAAACTTAGGGAGTGAGAGTGCAATAGTATTTTTAGCCTATAATGCTGCCAACCAGCCTTTTCCATAAGCAAGAGAGCAATGATTCTCACCAGAGGATGATTTTATCTCCCAGGAGATGTGGGCAAAAAATGAGAGTTAATTGTCACAACTGGGGGTGATGATGGAGGGAATGCTTCTGGTAACATGCTACAATGCACAGAACACCTCCCCACAGTAAAGAGTTATAAAGCCCAAAATGCAATGGTTAAGGAATTCTGCAATAGAGGGAGCGGGATTCAATATTTGAGGTTACATTTACCTACACCAGAGTCTGTGGCACAATAAATGAATAATTCTTGGTGTCACTGTTTTCTCACCTTTAAAGTAGGACACACATATGATCAGGAAGTAGATAGAAAGAAAAAATAGTTGCTGTTGAGTCACTTCCAACTCACACTGACCCTATATGTGTCATAGAAGAACTGCATCTAAATCCAATCATGCTACTAATTTTACAATGATGGGGAAAATACTTTTCCTTAATTTAGTAACTTACTGTGTCTAGAGAGGCAGAGGCTCTTAAGTCAGGTAAAAATCCAACCTCCAGCAAGTGGAGAAGAAAAGTTTGGTCCTTAATACCATAAACACGATCCAAGAACAACACCATGGGTGCCTTGTGGTCAGGGCAGAAGTTGGCCGCCATATCTGGCTCGCTGACTGACCCATCTGAAAGACACAGAGAAAATGTCATGCCCCTTCTCTATTTCCACAGTCTCAAAAGGCAATACAGAACTTCTGTCTATGGTTTGGCTTCCAAATAAGCCATACTGATATTTAGAAATTATAATATAGTGGTGTGCTGGGCGGGCCCAACTTATACAAGTATGGAAGAGCCAAATGTTGAAATGTCAGGAATTTTGTGAGCCAATTGTTGAACCTATCTACTATGACAAACGAAAACTTATAAATTTTATTAAAGGGTAATAAATATTCAAAACTCATCACTTTCTAATTAATTTACTGAACTGTACAATCCACTATACTCCTGAGATTATTTACTTCTTTCTACTCTGTGTGTGCTGGAAATACAATATAATGGCATGCTATGTGCATGCACTTGCCAAATCCATGTTCAGTGACATCATATTGGGAGCTTGAAATGGGCAAAGTTGGAAGTATTTATAGTCCAAAAATAGGCAAAAGCTAACAATCAGGGCTTTACTTAACTGATTTATTGATTGATGACAAGAGAGTAAGGGACGAAATGCTAATAAGGCAGATTAAACTTAAAAGTGTGTCGTATGTAACCATCACAAGTAGCACAATAAATGATGAAATATTCTTTTAGTTTCAGGGGAAGGTCCTCAACGAAATGGACTGGCACAATGGCTGCAACGATGGGCCCAGGTATAGTAAGGATTATGAGGCTGGCGCAGGGCCGGGCAGTATTTTGTTCTATTGTACGTAGGGTTGTTGTGAGTCGGAACTGACTTGATGGCAGTTAACAATGACATTCTTTGAGGAGTTGAAAACTTTCATTTGATTTAGATAAATTTAAATCATATCATCCAAAAGGACAAACATTGTCCTCTTCCTGCTGCTGCTGCTCCTTTCCTCCTCTTCTCTCTCCTTCTTCTCCTCCTCCCCCTATTGCTCCTCCTTCTCCAATTCTGCTGTACACCAAAAACTAGGAAAAAAGAGGCCCTAAAATAAATGATCATGCTACAGCCAGAGCATATTTACATACTACACTTGAGAAACATGAAACTTAAAAGACACTCTGAGAGTCAAAGAGATTGCCATCCAGCTCAGAACCTCACTGTGCAGAGTAGTCAATGGCTGGTGCTGGCAGAGCCAGGAGGGAAGGGATCTTTCCCGACTGGAAGCTGCCTGTGTGTCCTCTCCTAAGCACCAGGGGGAGCTAGATCTAAATCCAAGGAAGGATGAAACTCAGACACTTGTTCTGAGGAGCATTACTTTTTGCAGGATACTAAGAAGGCACTTGACTGCTAACCAGAAGGCTGGCGGTTCAAACCCACCAGCCACTCCTCAGAAGGAAGATGGGGCAATCTACTTCTGTAGTGATACCGCCTCGGAAACCCAAGGAGGGGTAGCTGTGAGTCGGGTCCTACTCGACAGCACATAACAACAACAACAAAGAAGTGTTTAGCACTGAAGAAATCTGGGAAAAATTTTGAGAAACTCTTGCTTCAACATTTATTTTCTTCATGTATTCTCAGAGTCCATATAATCTTAACGTGCTTCAAGTTATAGAAATGGGATATTAATATTTCCTACAAATATGTTCCATGCAACACAAGTTTGGGTAACTGTGACAGTTAGAGCCATGCAATATTTCTGATAATTCCATCTGCCTGGAGGTAGGTTAAATGCCTCAAAGAAAATGAAAGCTTTGGGGAGAGTATAAATTTTGAAAACTTTACACTGGTGTTAGTTGTCACATGTAGCATTGGAAAAGTAACTCTTACAGTCCTTGGCCATGAGGTTCAGAAGGAAGCCTGGGTTAGCCCTATCTATCTGCTGCCCCTGCCTGCTACACATTCTTGGGGACATAACAGCAAAGGAAAAGGCAGGCCTTGGTTAGAGTTTTCTATTTATTCCATTCCATTAGCCTCTTTCCAGAGAGTTCAAGCGTCAGAGGGCTGTGGCACTGTGCTATCTGTACCAGTGGGGCATGAGGTACAGTAGTCTTCACACAAGGGAACAAGAAGACAGCAGCTGGCTGGAGGTAGGAGGAGAGGAAAATTCTTATCAGGAGAAGAGGAACAAGACATTTTCCCTGTGCAGCTTGCTCTGCAAGTAAGAATCTGGAGGGAACGCTACATTGGATAGAGAAAGCCTGGAGCTGCTCTTTTACCTTTGTTCAGTGAGGGCAGCTTCAAGGGGATACTAATGATGCCAACCAAGTCTTCCGTGGGGACCAGGGAGCGTAGGATCGACCTGATTCGGATGGCTTCGCCCTTTCCTGTCTGGATAAGCTGTAATACAGGATTGGAGAATAAGATTAGATAGATGAAGTTCCCACATTCCCTACCCACCCCCCCATCTCATCTCCAAATCTCTGGAAGTAAAATGGTTATCTTTGGTGGTGGTGGGGGATAATATTTCCACATTTCCCTAATTGCTCTAGACACTGTGGCCACAGGAAAAAAAAGATTTCTCTTGATTTCCTAGAAGTACTACTGAGGGAATAACTCTAAGAAAGTCACTTGATTACTGTGCTATGATTAAAAGGGTCTCGCAGTTATGGAATCTAAGCAGTAAATGTAGAGTCTATTGGTGGCTTCTCAGTGTGACTGCAATAAAGGAAGATCTCAGCAGCCATGATAGAAGTGTTGATAATGTAGCCACAATTCTAGACTCCAGAATTCTACAAATGGATTATGAATTCAAATTTCCTAGGAGTATGATTAATGGTGGGGTGGGAGTGGGCAAACAGGGTGAAGAGAGTGCTAGGGAAAACCTGAGTGTCTCAGTGGAGTTATCCTGGGGTGGCAGTGTATACTTGATCCATATAGCCAGAAATGGGCCAACAAGTATTTTCAGGTGTATATCCTCCCACACATGTGGTCTCTAAAGTGGTGATAGGATGCATGCTTCCAGGCACAGGTACTCAGCAAGGAACAGAACCATCATGAACCCAGAATGGGATGTGCCCCAGGTCAGATGGGTGGCATGCTCAGTGACCCTAGGAAAGGAGAAAGCTTAGCTACTCAACTTGTCTAGACCTCTCATTCCCGTGTGTAGAGGAAAGGCTATCCGAAACAAAGGCATAATCCTCTCCCCACCCTCCACAGAGAAGAGGCCCAAGGAAGGGGTTCTGAGAAAGTGTGTATGTGTGTAATGTGTTGGAATAGAGGAACAATAAAGGAAGCACCATCCCCTCCCCCCCACCATCTGGAGCTCTGATGGCTTGGCTAGCACATGCTGCCTGTTGAGTACATAAGAAAGTTATATAGCTTACTTTCTGAAGTAATGAGAAGTGCCCAGGAGAACTGAAGTATGGACACACTAGGGTCCCTGACTCTCCCCAACACAAGGCTGCAGAACACCTAGTGTTTTCCCTGGTTCCCATTTAACATTTCCTCATCTGTTTAAAGACACAGAAATGGAAAGGTGGGGCTATTTAACCTCCTTTAGCAAGATTTAGACATTCTTCTATCCACAATTCAATCTCTAACCTAGATTCTCTCATATTGGAATAGTTTGCCTAAATACTTGTGAATGGATTTGGACACAGGCTAGACTGTGTATAAGACAAGATGATGACATACTGGCAAAAGGATAAGAGTACATGCTTTGATGTGGTGTTTTTCAAACTACAGGTCATGACTCTTGGGTTGTAAAATCAATTTAGTGGGTAACAACTAGCATTAAAAGCATCAATTAGGAGACTTCCAGCAAGATGACAGAATAGGCAAACAAACTACACAAACCTTATGCAACAAAGAAATGAGAAACCAACTGAAAAAGATACCGAAGATAATCTTGGAACCCTGAGTTTTGAAAGGAAGGATACAGAAGTCAATTAAATACCAACTAGCAGAAGAATCCAAATGAAAACAGTTAATAAGGAGACAAATGTAGTTGAAGACTGTAGGCTATTTTGATGAAATGGCCAATTTGAATATTTACAAGTGGCTTCGTATGTGGCCAGCAACCTAAGAATAAGTTCTGTGGGCCAAGGTCTGCATGGGCAACTGCACTGGTGCCTGATGACTAGAAAGGAAAACAGCAAAGAAGGAAAGAAACAGAGCTGTGGGCTGCCAGCTTTACTGAGGGCACAGCCATTTTTGAATATTTGCAAGTGGTGTTCCCATCTGAGCAGCAACCTCAGAATAGGCTCCACTTGCTGAGTACAATACAGGCAATCACACTGGAAGCTTGTGACTAGAAAGGTACAATAGTCCCCTTGTTACTCTTGTACTTTACAACTTCTTGGTGAACGGAAGTGTGGCCATCCCCAACCTCCACCCACCTTCTGACTAGGAGGGATTCCATTCCAGTCCATGTGCCCTGACAGAGCCTTGGTGCCCTGCCCTGCCCCATCCCCAGTTTTGTTTTTGTTTGTTTTAAAATTATCCTTTTATTCTTCTTCCTTTCTTTTTTTCTCTCTTTCCTGGTTTTTTTTTTTTTTTGGGTGTGTGTGTGAGATTGTTCCTGCTTATTTATAAGGTTTGTGATTTTTGTTCTCTTCTTATTTTTTGGTGGTTATTTACTTTTCTTTGTTATTGTCTAACTGAATGGGAGACAACAACCGTTCCCACATGACTCAAGTATACCTGTACCTCTTGCAGCCCCACCCACTGAATGAGGGCCAGGATTTGCTTCTGCACCAACTGACCAATGACAGATAGCAGCCAATACCAGCATGACTTAACCCTCAACTTCCCTACATGAACAGCTAATAGGGATCTGTGCACACACTCTCATTCTCTATCACATCTACCAGGAGACAGGTGTGAGAGCCTAAGCGCTGTGAAGTAGTAAACACAGGAAGGCAGTACCCTGCTTACACAGACATATATATATATATATATATATATATATA
>NW_006921655.1:11545333-11580595 GCF_000298275.1 Orycteropus afer afer | reverse complement strand
CTCCAGGAAGTATATAGTCCGGAATGCCGTTCTTCCAGCTTGTCCTTGGGATAGCATTGCAGGTAGGCCACACCCCTGGGGAAACTCCCCTTGGGCAGACCGGCCGCTCAGAACTCAGTCATGTGATCCATCATGGGAACCACCACTCACAACTGGAGTCCAGCCAAGTTGACACATCTTCAACTATCACAGACATCTACAGAGCACTTCACCCCAAAAAAAGCACAATATACATTCTTTTCCAGTGCACATGGTACATTCTCCAGTACAGACCATATATCAGGCCACAAAACAAGCCTCAAAAAATTTGAAAACAATGAAATACTGCAAAGTGTCTTCTCAGATCACAATGCTATAAATTACAAATCAACAATAGGAAGAACAATGGAAAAAGAACACACGGAAACTGAGAACCACCATCCTCAAAAATGTCAGGGTAATAAAAGAAATAAAAAATGAAATAAAAAATTTCCTAGAATCAAATAAGAATGAAAACACAACATACCAAAATCTTTGGGACACAGCAAAAGCAGTGATCAGAGGCCAATTTATAGCATAAATGCACACATCAAAAAAAGAAGAAAGAACCAAAAGCAATACCTTAACTCAACACCCCCAACAATTAGAAAGACAGAAGAAAAAAGAGCTTACAGTCACCAGAAGAAAAGAAATAATAAAGATTCAGCAGAAATAAATGCAACAGAATATAGAAAGACAAAAGAAAAAAATCAACAAAACTAGAAGTTGGTTCTTTGAGAAGGTTGATAAACAGACAAACCACTGGCAAATTTAACAAAGGAAAAGACAGACAAGATGCAAAAAACATGAATAAGAAATTAAATAAGTGATGTCACAATAGAACCAAGCAAAATAAAAAGAATAATATGAAGAACTGTGCTCCAACAAATCTGAAAACCTAGAAGAAGTGGAGAGATTTCTAGAAACACACAACTTACCTAAACTAACATGAACTGAGGTAGAAAACTGGAACAGAACCATAACAAAAAATAAAAAAAAAGGAACTGAACATGTCATAGGAAAATAAAAAATATATTGCCAACAAAAAAATCCTGGCCCAGATGGTTTCACTGGAGAATCCTACCAGTCATTCAGAGAACTGTGTTCTGGCTACCTAGTGCTACTCTGACAGGAATATACCACAAATGGAATGGCCTTAACAAATAGGAGTTTATTCTCACAATTTGGAGGCTTTAAGTCCAAGTTCAAAGTGCCAGGGGCTCTACAGTACAGGCTAGGTGAAAACCTCTCAACCTTGGGGTCCAGCTCTACCTCCTGTTCCCGGCCCACTGGAGCTAGAGGTGTTTCTTCACTCAGACAGCTGCTGGCTGCTGAGGCTGAGAAGCCCCAAGTTTGACAAGTCAAAAGGCACACTCCCAATGTTACCAAACCACACGGCAGGCCATTAACTTAGGTCCACTGTAAGTCCCAAGGTTGGCAGAGCATAGCAGGCTGCTGAGCAATGACATGGCTATATGCAGGGTCCAAGCATGCCATAGGCTATAGACCATTCCCAAGGCTTCTCCTTGTATACAGGAAGCAGACCACATCCCAAAGGCAGCTACTCAGCTCCCTGTGGTAGATCCAACCATGGAGTTGATTACCAGTCTCATCATGGGGAATGACTACCACCAGCTGCCCAGCTACTCAACCAGGCCCACCCAAGTTGACACACAAACTGAACTACCACAAGCTGACACCAATTCTACTCAAACTATTCCAGCATGGAAAAGGATGGCATCCTCCCAAATTCATTTTATGAAGTAAGCATAACCCTGACACCAAAACCAGACAAAGATACCACAAGAAAGGAAAACTACTAACCAATATCCCGCATGAATATGGACATAAAAATCTTCAACAAATTCCTAGCCAATAGATTCCAACAGGGAGCTATGGTGGTATAGTGCCTAAGGCATATGACTGCTAACCAGAAAGCTGGCAGTTCAAACCCACCAGCCACTCCTTGGAAGGAAGATGGGGCATCTCAAAAACCCAAGGAGGGGTTGCTGTGAGTTGGATCTGACTCAACAGCAGTGAGTTTGGTTTTTTGGTTAGATTCCAACAACATATCAAAACAAAACAAACCCATCATGACCAAGTGGGATTCACACAAGGTATGCAAGGATGGTTCAACATCAGAAAAGCAATCAATGTAATCCATCACTTAAGCAAAATAAACTAAAAGAATCACAAGATCATATCAACAGATGCAGAAAAGGCATTTGATAAAATCTAACACCTGTTCCTGATAAAACTCTCAGAAAAGCAGTAATAGAGGGAAATCCCTCAACAAAATAAAGGGCATACATGCAAAATCAAGAGCCAACATTATTCTCAATGGAGAGAGACTGAAAACACTCCCCTTGTGAACAGGAACCAGACAAGGATATCCTGTATCACCACTTCTATTCAATATTCTGTTGGAAGTCCAAGGCAGGTCAATAAGGCAAGAAAGAGGAAATCAAAGGCATCCAAATTGATATGGAAGAAGTAAAGTTATCCCTATTTGCATATGATATGATTCTATACACAGAAAAATCCAAGAGACTCAGCAAGAAAACTACTGGAACTTATTGAGAGACTTAGCATAGTGGCAGAATACAAGATCAACATACAAAAATCAGTTGGCTTCCACTACACCAGCAAAGAGGTGTCTGAAAAGGAAATAAGGAAATCAATACCGTTTACAATAGCTACCAAAAAGATAAAATACTTGAGAACATACCTTACCCGGAACACAAAAGACCTGTACAAAGAAAACTATAAAACACTACTTCAAGAAACTATAAGAGATCTGCATAAATGAAGAACATAGCCTGCACATGGATAGGAAGATTGAACATTGTGAAAATGTCAGTACTACCCAAAGCAATTATGGTAGTTAAAGCTGTGTGTCAACTTGGCTGGGCAGCTGGTGGTAGCTATTCCCCATGATAAGACTGGCAATCAACTCCACAGTGGGTTCTACCACAAGCAGCTGAGTAGCTGCTTTAAGGATGTGGCCTGCTTCCTGTATATACAAGCAGCAAAGTAGCTGCTTTAGGGATGTGGCCTGCTTCCTGTATATAAGCAGCAACTTTGGGAATGGTCTCTAGCTTATGGCACACTTGTATCCTGCATGTAACCAAGTCATTGTTCACTAGCCTACCACACCCTGCCAATCTTGGGACTTTCAATGGACTTGAAACAATGGCCTACCATATGGTTTGGTAACGTTGGGCTGTGCCATTTTATTGTCAACCTTGGGCTTGTTAGCCTCAAGAGCCAGTAGCTGCTTGAGTGAAGAGATGTCTCTAGCTTCAGTGGGCTGGGAGCAAGAGGCAGAGCTGAAGCCCAGGGTTGAGGGGCTTTCACACAGCCCCTAGAGCCCGGCACTCAGAACTTGGACTTATAGCCTCCAAAAACTGTAAGAAAAAACTCCTGTTTGTTAAAGCTGTTCTATTTGTGGCATATTTCTGTCAGAGTGGCACTAGGTAATCAAAAAAGCAATCTGTACATTCAATGCAATCCCGATTCAGATTCCATCAACATTCTTTAAGGACATGGAAAAACCAATCACTAATTTTATATGGAAAAGAAGGAGACCTTGGATAAGCAAAGTACTGCTGAAGAAGAACACACTCCCAGATCTCAACACTTACTATACAGCCAAAGTTGTCAAAACTGCCTGGAATTGGTACAATGACAGACATATAGACCAGTGGAACAAAACTGAGAACCCAGAAATAAAGCCATCCATCTATAGTCAGCTGATCTTTGATAAAGGACTGAAATTCATTCAATGGGGAAGAGACAGTCTCTTTAACAAAAGATGCTGGCAAAACTGGATATCCATTTGTAGAAAAATGAAACAAGACCCATATCTCACACCATACACAAAAACTAACTCCAGATGGATGAAAGACATAAATATGAAATTTAAAACTATAAAGTTTACCAAAGAAAAAATAGGGACAAACTGAGGGGCCTTAATTTATGGTATAAATAGACTGTCAAGCATGACCCAAAACACACAAACAGCAGAATATAAACTAGATGATTAGGACCTTCTAAAAACTAAATTCTTATGTGCATCAAAAGACTTCTCCAAATGAGTGGAAACAGAAAAAAAAAAAAAAAAAAAAAATCCAACAATGATATGTGACAAAGAACTTATCTCTAAAATTTATAGAAAACACCAACACCTCAACATCAAAAAGACAAACAATCCATTTAAAAAATGGGCAGAAGACAAGAACAGACACTTCACCAAAGAAGCCATGCAGGTGGCCAACCAATACATTAAAAAATGTTTGTGATCATTAGCCACTGGAGAGATGCAAATCACAACAACGAGGTATCATCTCACTCCAGGAATAATAGCAAAGTTCAACATGACAGAAAATAACAAACACTGGTGAGGATGTGCAGAAATTGGGACACTTATATACTGCTGGTGGGATTTTAACAAGATACAATCACCGTGGAAATCGGTATCGTGATTCCTTAGAAAGTTGGAAATAGAAATACCATTTGATTCAGCAATCTCGTTGTTGTTGTCAGGTGCCATTGTGTTGGCTCCAACTCACAACAGAAAGAAACATTGTCCACTCCTGTGCCAGCTTCACAATCCTTGGTACACCCAAGCCCATCATTGGAGTCACTGTGCCAATTCATCTCATTAAGGGCCTTTCGCTTTCTGGTTGACCCTTTACCCTTTACCAAGCATGATATCCTTCTCCAGGGAATAGTCCCTTCTGACAACATGACTAAAGTAGGGGAGACCAAATCTAGCCATTCTCACTTCCAAGGAGCATTCCAGCTGTACTTCTTCCAGGACTGATTTGTTAGTTCTTCTGGCAGGCCATTGTACTTTCAGCATTCTTCACCAGCATACAACTCAAAAGCATCAACTCTTCTTTGCTCTTCCTTATTCATTGTCAAGCTCTCACATACATATGAGCCAACTGAAAATACCATGGCTTAGGTTAAGCACCCACACCTTAGTCTTTGCTCTTCAGCACCTTAAACAGGTCTTTTGCAGCAGATTTACCCAGTGCAGTATGTTGTCTGATGTCTGGACTGCTGCTTCCATTGGAATTGATTATGGAACCAAGTAATACGAAATCTGTGACAACTTCAATCTTTTCTCCATTAATTGCGATGGTGCTTATTGGGCCAGTTGTGAGGATTTTAGTTTGCTTTGAGATGTAATCCATACTGCAGACTGTATTCGTGAATCTTCATCAGTAAGTGGTTCAAGTTTCAGAAAGCAAAGCTGTGTCTGCATATCACAGGTTGTTAATGTGTCTTCCTCCAATCCTGATGCCATGCTCTTCATATAGTCCAGCTTCTTGGATTATTTGCTCAGCATATAGATTGAATAAATATGGGGAAAGGATACAATCCCGACATAATCCCTTCCTGATTTTAAACCAAACAGTATCCCCTTGTCCTGTTCAAACAACAGCTTCCTGGTCTATGTATAGGTTCCTTAAGCACAATTAGGTGTTCAGGAATTCCCATTCTTCTCAACGTTATCCATAATTTGTTATGATCTACACAATCAAATGCTTTTGCATAGTTGATAAAACACAAGTAAATATCTTTTTGGCATTCTTTGCTTTCACCAAAGATCCATCTGACAACAGCAATGATATCCTGTGTTCCACATCTTCTGAATCCAGCTTGCATTTCTGCAAGTTCTCTGTCAATATACTGCTGCAATCATTTTTGAATTATCTTCAGCAAGATTTTACCTGTCTGTAACATTAATGGTATTCTTCAATAATTTCCACATTCTGTGGGGTCACCTTTCTTTGGAATGGGTACAAATATGTATCTCTTCCAGTCAGCCAGGTAGCTGTCTTCCAAATTTTTCGGCACAGACAAATGAGAGCTCCCATTGTGGCATCCGTTTGGATCTCAATGGGTATTCTGAATTCCTGGAGCCATGTTCTTTGCCAATTTCTTTGGTGCAGCTTTGACTTTTTCCTTTAATACCATTGGTTCTTGATCATATGCCACCTACTGAAATGGATGAACATTGACCAATTCTTTTTGGTACAGTGACTCTGTATTTCTTCCACCTTCTTTTTATGTTTCCTGCATCATTCAATATTTTGCCCATATAACCTTTCAATATTGTAACTCAAGACTTGAATTTTTTCTTCAGTTCTCTCAGCTTGAGAACTGCTGAGTGTGTTCTTCTCTTTTGGTTTTCTAACTCCAGGTCTTTGCATATTTTACTATAATAATTGACTTTGTCTTCTTGAGCTGCTCCTTGAAATCTTGTCCTTTCTTCCATTTGCTTTAGCTACTTCTCCATTAAAGGGCAAGTTTCAGAGTCTCTTCTGACATCCATCTTGGCTTTTTCTTTCTTTTTTGTCTTTTTAATAACCTTTTACTTTCTTCATCGATGATGTTCTTGATGTCATCCCACAATTCCTCTGGTTTTCAGTCACTGGTGTTCAATGCATCTAATCTATTCTTCATATTGTCTCTAAATTCAAGAGGAATACAACCAAGATCATACTTTGGCTCTTGTGGACTTGTTTTCATTCTCTTCAACTTGAACTTGCATATGAGCAGTTGATGGTCTGTTCCACAATCAGCTCCTGACCTGGTTTTGGCTGAAGATATTGAGCTTCTCCATTGCCTCTTTCCACAGATGTAGTCAATCTGATTCATGTGTACTCCATCTGGTGAAGCCCACGTGTATACTTGCTATTTACGTTGAAAAAAGGTATGTGCAATGAATAAGTCACTGGTCTTGCAAAATTCTATCATGCGATTTCCAGTATTATGTTTATCACCAAAGCAATATTTTCCAACTACTGGTGATTTTTCTTTGTTTCCAACTTTTGCATTCCAACCACCAGTGATAATCAACACATTTTGATGGCATGTTTGGTCAATTTCAGACTGCAGAAGTTGCCAAACATCCTCAATTTCCTTGTCTTTGGCTTTGGTGGTTGATGCATAAATTTGAATAGTAGTAGTATTAACTTCCTTGTAGACATATAGATACTAATCTATCACTGACAGTAGCGTACTTCAGGATAGACTTTGAAACATTCCTTGTGACGATGAATGCCATGTCATTCCTTGTCAATTTGTTATTCCCAGCATGTAGATTATATGGTTGCCCGATTCAAAATGGGCAAAACCAGTCCATTTTAGCTCACTAATGCCTAGGATATTGATCTTTATGTGTTCCATTTCATTTTTGACAACTTCCAATTTTCCTAGATTCATACTTTGTACATTCCATGTTCCAATTATTAATGGTTTGTTGCAGCTGTTTCTTCTCATTTTCAGTTATTCAGCATCAGCAAATGGGGGTCTCAAAAGCTTTGCTCCATCCACATCATTAAGGTCAACACTACTCTGAGAAGGAACATCTTCTCCAGTCATATTTTGAGTGCCTTCTGACCTGAGGGGCTCACCTTCCAGCACTATATTGGACAATGTTTCAGGGCTATTCATAAAGTTTTCTAGTAATTTATCAGACAGCGTTTAACTGCTATGCATAAGGTTTTCACTGGCCAATTATTTGAGAAGTGGATGGCCCCTTCTTTCTTCTGAAGTCTGTATTAGTCTGGAAGCTCTGCTGAAACCTGTCCATTGTAGGTGATCCAGCCAGTATTTGAAATACCAGTAACATAGCCTCCAGCCTCACAGTGACATGCAAGCCACCACAGTATGATAAACTGACAGATGAGTTGTGGACAATCCTATTACTAAGTATATATCATAAAGAAGTGAGAGGCAGGACACAAATAGACATATGCTCATACATGTTTATGACAGCACCATTCACAATAGCAAATAGATGGAAATAACCTAAGTGCTCATCAACAGAGGAATGGGTAACCAAATTGTGGTACACATGCACAATGGAATACTATGCAACATTAAAGAATAATGTAGAATTCATGAAATATTGCATAATGTGAATGAACTTGGAAGACATAATGCTGAGTGAAATAAGTCAATCACAGACGGACAAATATTTTATTAGCCACTATCATAAAAATTCAAGGAAAAGTTTATTTATGCAAGGAAATGTTCTTTGTTAGGTAAAAGGGATGGGATGGGAGAGAAAATTGCTATATAGTTTTTTTTAAAATATATATATACATACAAACATATATATATATATACACACACACACACACCCAAAGATTATCAGTGGTTACCAAAAGTAAGAGGAAGGGGGAAAAGGGAAGCTTTTGTTTGTGGGGCATTGAGTTTATGCTAATGTTGGTAGAGTATTTTGGAAAAGGATTGTAATAATTGTGTCACAGCATGAAAAATGCTATCAATGTCCCTGAGTTGTAAATGTGGACATTGTTATGTTGGTGAATGTCATGGTGTGTGCTTTCATCACAATAAAAATGAAAAGAAAAAAGCATGAATTAGATTAGTATAAAACCAAACCCAAGCTCACTGCTGTCGAGTTGATTCTGACTCATAATGACCCCTCCTTGGGTTTCCTAGGTGGTATCTCTATGCAAGCAGATTGGCCTGTCTTCCTTCCGAGCAGTGGCTGGTGGGTTTGAACCAGCAGCCTTCTGGTTAGCGGTCAAATGCCTTAGGCACTATACCACCAACAGAAAATATTAGAATATAATATGTGTACACTAGGTTACAATGTAAATTACATTTCTTACTATGTGTTTTGGTTAAAAAAAAACATTTGAAGGTGACTACTTTGAATAGGTCTTTCATTAGTGTTTTTGTTACCTTTGTTGTTGTTGTTGTTGTTTGCCGTCGAGTTGGCCCCAACTCATAGCGACCCCTCCCTTGGGTTTCCGAGGCAGTATCACTACGGAAGTAGGATTGCCCAAACTTCTTTACGAGGAGTGGGGGGTGGGTTTGAACCGCCAGCCTTCTGGTGAGCAGTCAAGTGCCTTAGGCACTGTGCTACCAGAGCTCTAGTGCCACTCTAATAGAATATACCACAAATGGGATGGCTTGAACAAAGAGTTTATTCTCCCACAAGTTTGGAGGCTTTAAGTCTGCATTCAAAGTGCCAGGCTCTGGGGGCTGGGTGAAAGCCCCTCAACCTTGGGCTTCAGCTCTGCCTCCTGCTCCTGGCCCACTGAAGCTGGAGGCTTTTCTTCACTCAGACAGCTGCTGGATACTGAGGTTAACAAGCCCAAGGTAGACAAGTAAAAAGACACACTCACAATGTTACCAAACAACATGGCAGGCCAATAATTCAAGTCCAGATGTCTCAAGATTGGCAGGGCATGACAAGCTGCTGAACAATGACTTGGCTACATGCAGGGTTCAAGAGTGCCAAAAGGGTAGAGACCAATCTCAAAGATTCTCCTTATACACGGGAAGCAGACCACATCCCTAAAGCCCCTATTCAGCTGCTCATGGCACATTCCACCATGCAGTTGATTGCCAGTCTCATCATGGGTAATAACTACCTGCAGCTGCCCAGCCAACTTGACAACAAGCTTAACTACTACAATTAGCATTAAAAAATATAGCAAACCCATGTTAACTTGGTAGTGACCGAATACATAATCTCACTGATACCACCAGTCAGATCAGACCAATTCTGCTTTGCAAGTGCTTTTGGGAGATGTTCTGGAATAATCTGAACGTAATCACATATATAAAGAAAGGCATCTGAGCTCTGAATGAGGAATCAAATAGCTGTAAAAGAAGTACCATGGAAGGAAAGACTTAATATTGGTAGAATGGCAATACTCCAAACTGAATTACAGATTTAATGCACTCCCTATCATAATCCCAGCTAACTTCTTTGCAGAAACTGACAAACTGAGTCTAAAATTCATATGGAATTCCAAGGGAATGACAATTGTCAAAAGGATGAACAAAATAGGAAGACTTGTGCTTCCAAATTTCCATACTACAAAAAGCAACTGGAATCAAGACAATCTGGTGCTGAAATAAGACAAGACATATAGATCAATGGAATATAGTTGAGGATACAGAAATAAACTACACACATGGTCAACAGATATTTGGCAAGGGTGACAAGACCATACAATGAAGAAAGAACAGTTGTTTCAACAACTGATAAAGAAGCAAATACATCTCCACATGCAAAACCAAAAAAAAAAAAAAAAAACGGACCCTTACCTCACACCACATACAAAAAATAACTCAAAACAGATTAAGGACCTAAATATAAGAGTTAAAACTATACAATTCTTTGAAGAAGCATGAATAAATCTTCATGACCTTGGAGTGGGCCAAGAATTCTTAGCTATGATATTGAAAGCACAGCAACAAAAGAAAAAAAAAAATAGATAAATTAGACTTCATCAAAGTTAAAAGCTTGGTGTAGACTTCATCAAAGTTAAAAGCTTGGTGCTCAAAGGACACTATCAAGAAAATGAAAATTAATCCAAAGAATAAGGAAAAATATTTGTAAATCATCTATCTGATAAGGGACTTTTATTCAGTGTATAAAGAACTCTCACAACTCAATAATAAAAAGACAATACAATTAAAAAATGGGCAAAGGATCTGAATAGTTTTTTTTTCAAGAAAGATATATAATTAGATAACAAATGACAAAAAAAAAAAAAAAAGATGCTCAATATTACAAGTCAAATGCAAATCAAAAGCACAATGGTATACCATTTCACCCCTACTTGAAAGGCTAGAATAAAAAAGTTTGATATTAGTAAGTGTTGGTCAGGGTGTGAAGAAATTGTAACTCTTATCACTGTTGGTGGGAATATAAAATGGTATAGCTGCTTTGAACAGTCTGGTAGTTCCTCAAATGCTAACATATGACCTTAGATATGTACCCAGCACAAAACTTGCACACAAATGTTTATAGTAGCATTATTCATAATAGCTCAAAATGAAAACAAACCAAATGTCCATTAATGGATTAATAGATAAACAAATGTGATAAATCTATACAACAAATATTATTTGATTATGAAAAACAAAGAAGTACTGATACATGCTACAACATAGATGAACTCTGAAGATATACTAAGTGAAAAAAGCCAGTCACAAAAGACTATGTATTACACATTCATTCAGTGAAATGTCCAGACCAGGGAAATCTAGACAGAAGAAAGTAGATTACTGGATGCTCTTTCCTGGTGTGTGTTGGGGGCATGTACAGCTGAAGGGTATGGAGTTTCTTTTTGAAGTGACAAAAATGCACTAAAATAGACTATTTTATGGTTGTACAACTTTGTGTATACATCAAAAACTTATATACTTTATAAAGTATATAATCAAAAAATTATATACTTTAAATGGGTGAATTGTATGGCATGTGAATTGTACCCTCAATAAAGTTGTTAAAACATAAATATATACACGCACATACCCCCAAGCATTTTTTCTAATTTAAAAGACGATTTTTTCCTGTTTTTATATTAAAAGCAATTATTTTCTCCTTCACTCATAATGCTTCATTCCTCATGATGCTCACAGCCCCAGAATAGGCTTATTTTCAAAGCTCTGAGGTGACATACTTAGAAGCAAGTAGAATCTTCATGATTCCTCTTCTAAATTAAAAACAATGAAACCTTTAAAAATGGTTTTTCCTGTATTTTTTGGTCAATGACCAAGGCAACTGACTTAAACACCAAAACCCAAAACCAAATTCACTGCCATCAAGTAGACTCTGACTCGTAGTGACCCCTCCTTGGGCTTCCGAGGTGTTATCTCTACAGAAGTAGATTGTCCAGTCTTCCTTCCGAGGGGTGGCTGGTGGGTTTGAACCGCTAGCCTTCTGGATAGCAGTCAAATACTTTAGGCACTATGCTACCAGAGCTCCTACTTAAATAACACTCCACCTTTACATAAACAATAAAGATAGTGTGGGAAGTTATCATCTGCTTTTGATTTCCAGTTTCCTTAAAATGATAGGTACATATCTTATCCTTCCCTTTTTCTGAATATGGTGAGTACTTATGTGGAGTTTTTATCTAAGGATTGACTCTCCTTGAAGTATTTTATAATTTTAATATTCTAGGCAGTATTCTGTAGCACTCATATTTAAGTGTTTTCACTTAGGCAATAGTGGATCAGCTTCTTCCAGAGATGAGAATCTTGCCAAAAGTTGTACATTTTCTGGGCCACAGAAATGAGAGCATAGAGGGAAGTAAGAAGAGCAAATGATACAGTAAATATCTCAGTAATAAGATAAGCGACCTTCCCCAACACCTCCTCAGACTGTTGTGAGAAGAGTTTGGTTTAGTTATAAAAGGAAGAAGTTGGAAAATCCAGGACTGGATTAAGCCAGAAGAACAGCTACCAATAAAACAATAAATATTCTCTAAAAAATATCCACAAAACAATGGGCCAGTACTAGTCAGAAGCGTCAAGGTCAGGAAAATCGAAGACAGAGAAACTTTCAGATATAAGGAGATTCTAGACTGGGTCATTTTTATTTTTTTAACTCAAGTTACTATGTGTCTACCCTCTAGTTAGTAGTTTATCCTCCCACCCCCTCCGACCCTGTTAACCATCAAAGAACGTTTCCTTCTGTGTGTAAACCTTCTCTTGGTTCTTTATAACAGTGGTCTCATACCATATTTGTCCTTTTGTGATTGACTCATTTCATTCAGCATAATGTCCTCTATGTTTATCCATATGATGAGATGTTTCACAGATTCATCATTGTTCGTTAATGTTGTATAGTATTCTATTGTGTGCATGTACCATAATTTGTTGATCCGTCCCTTAGCTGATGGGCATCTAGGTTGTTTCCATCTTTTTGTTACTGTGAATAGTGCTGCAAGGAACAGGGGTGTGCATTTATCTGTTCATATCACAGATTTTATTTCTCTAGGATACATATTGGCACATAACAACAACAACAACAGGATATATACCTAGCAGTGGGATTGCTGGCTCATATAGTATTTCTCTTTCTGGCTTTTTAGGAAGCACCATACCACTTTCCACAGTGGTTGCACCTTTTAACAGTACCACCAGCAGTGTATGAGGGTTCAAGATTGTATCTTGGACCAGAAAAGGTTAATTGGTAAAATTTAAATAAGACTTATTGATTATTTTGGCTGTTAGGCTCAATAAAATCTATTATTAAAAAAAAGAAACATCAACCATCCCCCTCATTTTGAAGGAATCTGCAGCAATTTCCTTATTGTAAAAAATCTATTTCATTTCTATCTTTAATGTGAAACAATGTATTTTCCCTCTAACTCTGAAGGCCTTGCACTCATAGGCTCAAGACCCAGGAATGAGGTACATGATAGCAACTTGGTTTTATCTCAAGAAGGAGAGATGATTTGGAAGCTAAGCACTGTGATATGCATGGCTTGCTCAGCACAACTTGGCCACAGTATCCCTGTGTTTTGCTGTTTTCCCACTGAAGACCCCATCTTAGTACTCCAGACCTTCCAGAGTCTGATGATAGGGCCCTTGTGGACACTGCCAATCTCCCCAACTCTGTTGGCTTAATGAGGCCTTGTGTGGGATAAGTCAACCTCTCTCAGCCCTCAAAAGAGGTGAAGAGAAGGGGAAGAATACAAGTTTTTAGTTTAAAACTAGAAGTCTTAGAAGACTAAAAACGAAACCATCATTTCAGGATGTCTGCAAAGCTCTTCCTCTGAAAAATAATCAAACATGAACTGTAGGAAGAGACTGCTTTCCTGGGGTCTAAACCCATGATTAAGGAGCCCTGGTAATGCAATAGTTAAATGCTCAGCTGCTAACTGAAAGGCTGGCTGTTTGAACTCACCAGCTGCTTGTGAAAGAAAAGACCTGGTATATGTTCCTATAAAGATTTCAGCCTAGGAAACCCTATAAGGCAGTTCTACTTTGTCCTATAGGATGGCTAAGAATCAGATTTGACTTGATGGCACACACCACCACCACCACTACCGAAATCAACCAGACAAAAGAATCTCCGCATGGAACTGTCCTAATGGTCATGATCAAGAGTCAAGTTGGTCACATTTTGACCAAATAGAGTCATATATAAACATCATTTAGGAAGGCTTTTCATATGCAATGTGTAGTGAACATGCCCAACTAGCACCACTGAGCAATTACACACATAAATTCATCCAGGAATTATTTCTTGCAAAGCTAAAGTATCAGAAATGGATACTTCTAATGTTAGCAAAAGGAAACGAAGAGAAAGGTATGTTAGGAAATGCCAGAGACAGAAGAAATTATGTTCAGGAAGTCTATAGCATTCTTGGCTCAGGCCTCTCCAAATTGTTCTCTGGGAACGCTATCACTTACGTGCATTTCAGGAGCACACCGGCCCAGTAGATCTATAAGAGCTGAATAAAATGACATAATTGCATTGCCCATATGCACAATCTCTTCTTCCTCTTCATTGTCCTCCACACTGCTGAGAGAGAACCAACATAGGGTGATGTGAAGAAGCCCGGTACTCACTGGACTAAATACTTTGCCATAGTATCACACCTTAGCTACTTGATAAAGAATCACTTACTCTGCACATTTTGGGCATCATACATCCTTTCCCTTGGATGCCTCCTCCCTTCAGTAGTTAAAGAGCTAAATTTGTTCATTAACTCAAAGGACCCAGATATTTACCCATGACATTCCTAGGGTCCCCTGAACTTTAAGGCGTGTGCACTGACATGAGCTGATCATACTCAGAGATGTAAATAATCCCTCAAATTCATATCATTCATTCATTCCATTCTCCTCCCTGAACACTACACAGAAAGCACACTGGACCAGAAGTTGGGAGCAATGACTCCAGGTCTTGGTTCTATTGCTCAAAAGCTATATATGACCTTAGTCTCAGTTTTTTCTCATGTTACAGGGGAACATTGTGACAGCTTGTATTTTGGGTTCTTTCCACTTCACACCTACCAGAACCGACGACAAAAAAAAAAAAAAAAAAGCCAGCTGGCTAGAGAGTTATCCCCGCTAGGTTATACCCACTCTCTAGATTCTGAGGCCTAATCTAGAGGCTGTGATTAAAGAAAGGGTAACATTCATAAGATATGATGAAGGGAAAGTCACCAGGAAATCTGACAAGCCAGCAGCTATATATTTAACCTTTAAAGTCTAAGATTATTAATCTTGTGATTTTTCATGTTCTGTCATTTTCTTTCCTAAGAAATCAAATCAAAATACTTTTTAATTAGTCTTCACACTTTTGGAAAAGAAAGTGGAGAGTGCTACTCCTTTTAAAAGTGAGGTACTGGATGAGGCATCATGGTTCAAAATATGGAAGAAACTTTGCCGGAGACAGACACTGACTGTCATCTTGGCCAATGTCTTTCAGTCTCCACATAGCTTCCTCTTGTGTAATGTGGTGTGGGGTAGTGTGGTGGTGCTGTATGGAGGCTCAGTGTTGGCCAGAATGACTGGTGATTCTGTGATTGGTTTAAGCAGAGTAGAGGAAATGGAAGGAGGTGAAGGTGATAATGATCACTAGGCTTACAACTTACTTGACGAGGTGATTTTAAATGTTCTAACCACACCCACAAAAAACATTCTTCCTCTATCAGGGTAAGGCATGACACCTCCTAAATCATCAGTTTACTGACAATATCTGGGAACTCACCAACCATAATCATAGGGCAAAAGGCCATTCACTTACACATCTCTCTTGTATCCTTGAGAAGGAAGGTCGAGCGCTGGGTTCTCAGAGATCTTAATCGCGCCTTGCATGGCAGCCAACAGACCATTTCCTCCTTCACCCCTCAGGGCTGGGCCAAAGCACTCTGGGCGTCTGATGAGCAGCTTGACAACGACACTAGCATTTTCTTCCACACTTTCACCTAAGGAAAAGAGGCATCATTTCCTTCTTATTGGAAGGGACAACCTTGGAATGCATTTTCAAATGATGAGGCTGAGAGATCAGTTTTTGACTGAGCTTGTCACTCACTTTTAAATGATGCAAGTGGAAAGAAAGACAAGTGTTGATGAATTGGGTTAGGATCTCTTTGTCTGAAGTGGTATGAATAATGATAATAGAACAGACTCTTGCTGTTTAGCTCAGAATTTTCTATGGTTGGGATTATTCCACTGTATATAAGTCCTCAGAGGGCAAGACAAACGCTACTAAGTCTCTCCTGGTATTTTACTGATTCATTCACAAATGACTTAAACCCCAAACCCACTGCCACTGAGTCAACTGCAACTCACAGTGACCCTACAAGGCAGAGCAGAACTGCCCCATAGGGTATCCAAGGCTGTAAATCTTTATGGAAGCAGATTTCCTCACCTTTTGCCCATGAAGCAGCTGTTGTTGTTGTTATGTGCTGTCGAGTCGGCCCCGACTCATAGCGACACCTCCTTGGGTTTCCGAGGCAGTAACACTACGGAAGTACATTGCCCAATCTTCCTTCCGAGGAGTGGTTGGTGGGTTTGAACCGCCAGCCTTCTGGTTAGCAGTCAAGTGCCTTAGGCACTTTGCTACCAGAGCTCCCATGAAGCAGCTGGTGGATTTGAATCACCTACTTTTTGGTTAGCAGCTTAATGCTTTAACCTACAAATTACTTAGAGAACCAAAAAACTTTACATCTTTATTAACTCCATGGTGAGCTGCTAAAAGGTATTTGCTTTCTTCCTTGAGAGAAGGTAAAACTGAAACTCAAGTTAGTGTGCCTAAATAAACATCTGAAGAAATGACATCTTAGCCTTGGAGCTATATTCTTAGAGAGTTCAAAACATGCTCCAGAATGATCAGGTTTGTATGGAAGGACCTCAGGGCATTTCTGAAATCATTTATTCGGATGAAAAGTATACTTTACCATAATGTCATCTTGGTTATTACTAAAACAGCTCTGTGGGAAGGTAAAAGTTAGAGAATTGTATTTTGCCAGTATTTCTCCCTGGATGAACCATAGACAACTATGATAGAATCCCATTTCCTGAAGAGATGATTAAGCAGTGGGACTGGAACACTTAGGTAGATAAACAAATGCTTCTCAGAGCCAATGCTTATATTCAAAAGCATTTCTACTACTTATTAAAAAAAAATTATAAAGCACACCTACTGCCTTAGATTAAATCCTACTTTGTCTTTAAGAATTTATCCCTAGGCCAAGACTTAAAGGTTGTATTTTTTTTTTTTTTTTATGTTGTATTAGATGAAACCTGAAGAAAAATTTCTCTATCATTACATATGCCTCAGAGGATTACAAGAGATTCCATCTTGATAGGCTATTATATTATTTATTGTTATGTAAAAATTACCTAAAAACTTAGGTGAAAATAACAAACATTTAATATCTCACAGTTCTCATAGGTAAAGAACTTGGGAGTGATTAAGTGGGGTGATTCAATTTGGAAACTCTTAATGAGATTATAGTCAAAATGTTGGCCAGTGCTGCTTGAAGGCTTGAGTGGAGCTGAAGAATATACTTCCAAGATAGCCCACTTACATGGGTTGACAATCACTTGCTGGATGTTGGGTGTTGTTGTTGTTGTTGTTGTGTGCCGTCGAGTCGGACCTGACTCATAGTGACCCTTCCTTGGGTTTCCGAGGCAGTATCACTACAGAAGTAGATTGCCCCATCTTCCTTCTGAGGAGTGGCTGGTGGGTTTGAACCGCCAGCCTTCTGGTTAGCAGTCAAGTGCCTTAGGCACTACACTACCAGAGCTCTTATTGGGTAGAGGATTCAATTTCTCACCACGTAGGCCTCTCCATAGAGTTTCTTGATTATCTTTGTGACATGGAACTTGACTTCCCATACAGCAATTTGAGAGAGAGCAAGGTAGAGTATGTGATGTCTTTCATAGCCCAGTTATGCATAATAACTTCCACCACATTCTGTATTTAGTAGATATGATGCCATTTTTTGAAGGGAGGAACATCAAACAACTTTTGGACATATTTTTAAACCATCACAACTTTTAAAATTCTGTTTAATGAACCATTTTTATGAATTAACTTCCAAACCAAAAACCAAATCCATTGCCACTGAGTTGGATCCAACTCACAGCCACCCCTCCTTGGGTTTCTGTGTATCACTACAGAAGTAGATTGCCCAACCTTCCTCCCAAGGATGAATTAACTTAGGCAGAAGTATTGTGAATAGAACATAAAATGGGAATCTTTTTGTTCCAGCTTTTTAGCTAATCACTGTGTGAGTATGCACACTGCATAATTTTATTGGGTTTCATTTGGCCCATAGAGCAAGTGGGGCAACTTGCCTCTTCTAGTTTTAGAGTCAGTCTTTCTGTTTGAACCACACTCTGAGGCTTTTTCATCATGTCAGAGGGAGCAGAGAGGTTGAGCTTGTAGTCAGAATGCTTGAAATTATCTTGTGCTCCTCTTTCACATAAACTCATACTTATACATATCTGAAGTCTCTCACAATCTTGAAAGGCTGGATCACAAATATATTCCTGTACTACAGCTTGGCTTGCTGACATTCTTTTATCACTTAGCCTTCTGTACTGAAAGTAAAAAGACTGTAAGCATATTCTACTGTAAGTTTTAGAATTACTTGATTCAGAAAAAAAAATTCATTACATTGAATTTAAACAGCTCATCAGCAGGCAAAATCCACTGGCATCCAGTTGACTCTGACACATGGTGATCCTTCAAGAACAGAGTAGAACTGCCCTATAGGGTTTCCAAGGCTGTAAATCTTTACAGAAGCAGACTGTTTCATCTTTCTCTCACAGAGTGGTTAGTGGGTTCAAACTCTGACTTTTTAGTTAGCTGCCAAACGTTTCAATCACTATACCACCAGAGCACCTTATCAGCAGACAATCACTGTTTTATAGTTCAGTCCTTTAAGAAGAATCTAAGAGTGTTTATAAAGAAGTTTTTCTTCAAGTTTCACCTAATGTACAGTAAAAAAATTATTAAAGCAGAGTCCATGTGAAGAAAATTCTCAGGAGATGTGGAAAGGATAAAATAATCACAATAGTATGAGGAAAGAACAAATACATTCTCCAAGGAAAGAAACTAAGAAGAGAGAGGTTGTGTGACAATATGCAGTTTGCAGAATGACTCTTAAAAAGTGATGATGCTAAATCTTAACCCCAAGCTTTCCTATTAGTTGAGCCTAGCATTTATACCTGGTAAGAGTTTAACTGCAGGAGGCAGGCTTAAAGAAAACCACCAGGACAATCAACATATTGAAAAGCAAATATTCTTAGTCATAACATATAATTCACAGTTTACTACTTTCAAAAAGCACTGGTCTCAAGACCTACCAAGTAGCATAGATGTCAGCCTTCCCAGCAGTCATTTTCCAGTTATAAGAATAATGAACCTAGAACTTTGACATTTTAAATGCCAAAACTTGAGGAAGAAAACTTTGTTATTCCAGTTTTTTTTTAAATACTGTACTCTGATTACTTCAGCTCTCAGAGTGGAAATGCTTTTGGGTGACACAGTTTTTACCAGCATACTAAATTCAACATAGCTCTTTCCACAGTGATCAGTGTCACAGAGTTTGATATGACATGGACCCACAATGCACATCAGAAAATGAAAAATCAGAACATGAGTTCTATATACAGTTTTCTAAGAAATTCATTTGCCAAATCAGCCTGTTTTATCCAAGTCCTAGGTCTTGAATTCAAGCTAATTTGGTTGGCTTCTACAACTGACTGAGGAAGCTATCCCTTGATTACTGAAATGCGCACATTTGTGGGGTATGCAGAGGTTACCCTGCAAGAGTAAGGAACTGATGTGCAACCACTGCTTCTAATTAGAGGGCCAAAGGAAAGAACTTCCCACAGCTTTACAAGGTAGATGATGGCATGGTTAGAAGAAAGAAAAACATTCCCTTCCTAATTACCTGTAGCTTAGTAAACTTGCCTGAACCACATCCACTGTAGGGATGCTGAATACTGATCTTGAAGGTAGTTTTCAAGGCAGAGAGAGATTTGAGGTAAACCAGTTTTGCCCAGGGGCTTTCAAAATGTTTTGCTTGAGTTCCAAAATGAGTAATGAGCTTAATAACAGTCTGGATGTTCACAGTTCCTTTCTTCAAAGGCTCTCAAAGCTGTCTTCACTTTACTATCCTCTTTTCAATATTCCTGAGAACTTGGATGGAAATGGAAATGATTCTTCCCATTTTACCCTTGGTAAAACAATCATTCTTACCATACGCGCAATTAGTGGGGATACATTGGTTGTATCTTCAGCCCACTGTTTGCCTTACTCTCCAGGTTCTAACTATTTTAAAGTTCCTCTACCTGGATGCATTTCTTCTTCCTATGCCCTCAATGTAAACCCTTAACCTAGATAAACTCATCCTTCAGGATCAGCTTTAAGATGGAAGTCCCAGAGAACCCAGTGCCAACAAATACCTTGCACTTTTCTGTTAAGGATTGAGCACACATGTAATTAATGATTTATCTGTATCCTTTTTTTCCCCTCCCTATGCTATATATGTGTAGGAGCTCTGGTGGTATAGTACCTTAGACATTTGACTGCTAACAAGAAGGCTGGCGGTTCAAACCCACCAGCCATTCCTTGGAAGGAAGGTTGGGCAATCTCCTTCCACAGAGATACTGCCTCAGAAACCCAAGGAGGGGTTGCTATGAGTTGGGTCCTACTCGACTGCACGTAACAACAACATGCTATATATGGGAGCTCTGGGTGGCAAAGTGCTTAAGGCATTTGACTGCTAACCAGAAGGCTGGTGGTTCAAACCCACCAGCCGCTCCTCAGAAAGAAGATTGGGCAATCTACTTCCGTAGTGATACTGCCTCGGAAACCCAAGGAGGGGTCACTTTGAGTTGGATCCGACTTGAGAGCAGTAGGTTTGGTTTTTATGCTGCTTCCTTCATTAGTTTAGGGCCATACATCTAATTATCTAACCCTGTATGCTCAAAGGTCTTGCTAACATCTGCTGTAGAATGGGCATTCAAAATTTATTTCTTGAATGAATGAAAAGACTTTAATGAGACTTAAGGTAGAGGTTTAAAATGATTGTTTCTGCTTCCTACAGATAATATTTATTATTATCTCATGTTATTATTTGAAATGCTCTAATAAATAATAAAGCACAAAGCCCAATTCCTAGCACATGGTAAGAGTACAACAAATGTTAGCTATTATTATTAGTATTTTTTAGATTATGAACTTTAGAGGAAGGAGCACTGAGTTCACTTTGTGTAGTACTGGGAAGAAAACCATGGACAATTAATAAATGAATTATAATGTATTTTGATGATGATAAATCACTTCCCAAACTTGGACAGAAACCTGACGGCAACTATCCCTCAGAGTACTGTTTTACCAGATATTGTTTACAAGAGACTGGGTTGTCCATTTCCTCAGATTCAATTAGTCCTAAAGAAAACAGCATATGCCCAATCAAGTCCCACTGCAGTAAGAGAGCACACTGGGGGTTCAACAGGAATAAGTCTGAAGATACTTTCACCTAATTTGCCTAGAGAATGATAAGGCAAGTAGTGATGGCCAGGGCCCAATATTTTTCTTGGTAAGTGCCAACTCACATGCAGTGCCATGCAATTTGCATGAACCAAGTCACTTCAAAGGATGAGGACACACTCCTTAGGAATACCCAGCCTAAGAAAGCTCGAATTGGAGACATGCTTGTAAACAACTGTGGCACACAGAGAGAAAGTTAGGGATGCTTTGCCCATTTGTTCATTAATTTAACAGTTCATTGAATCCAAACTATGTATTAGTTGCTGATCTAGGTACAATGGACATGTGGTAAAGATGACAGAGTCCTGCCCTTAAGGAGCATCAATTCTAGTGGGTCTGGACAGCAATAAACAAGTTAAAAAAAAATGAACATAGTACTTAACAGACTAGTATCAGACCTATGAGAAAATAATTAAGGAAGGAGTTTCTTTAGATATGTCAGCTTTTCTAAGGAAATGACATATGAGCTTGATCAGAGGTTTTGGAAAGCATCAGTTCTAAGACTTGGAAGAAGTCTAGTCTAGCAGAGGGTGGGCACCCACAAAGGTCTTGAGAAGGAACCGGGTAATTGTTTTGAGTGAGGCTCTCAAGTTAGACAGTGTAGGGAAAAAGGAGATGATTACTTAAAGATAGGGATGGGTGAGTTAGGTGCTGAGATTGGCAATGTAGGCAAGGGCTAGATTGTATAAGGCCTTGGGAGCTGTATCAACAGTTGGAATTTTATTCTAGGTGCAATGGGAAGCCAGAAGGGCTTTAAATAAAGAAATGATACAATCTTACTAATATTTTTAAAGACCATTCAGGTGGCTACATGAAGAGAGTGTAAAGTGCTGGTAGACTTATTTATTGATTCCAATTCTTCTCTCCTCTGTTATATAATCCATCTTTTGCCAAAGGCTATGGTATACCAGAGGTAATTCCCTTGCCTTGAACTTGGCCACATGATTTGGTCTTGGCCATGTGACTTGATTTGGCCCATGGGATGTTCGTGGCAGTGATGTAGGCAGAGAGGTCTGTTAAGGCTTTTCTCCTTGAACTTCTAGCACTACAAAGCAAGAAAGAGCATACTTCCGATGGCCACTGCTCCTTTAGCCTGAACCTCAGAATGAAGCAAGTGAAGCAGAATCACCTAGTGGGCCTACACACTGCAGCAGAGCTTCCCAGCCATCTTGCACATGTGTGAACAAGAATGAAATGCTTATTTTTCTATGCCAATGAGATTCTGAAGTTGCTGGTTATGTTGCAGAGGTGTCCTGATATAGGTGTGAGAGTAGAAGCAAAGAAATCAGTTACGCTTCTGCAGTAGTCCAGATGGAAGATAATGAAGCTTGGAGTAGGATGTGGCCAGTAGAGATAGAAGCAGATTGATTTCAGGTACCTTTTATACACCGAATCAATGAATTTGCTGACTGACAGGTGTAGGGATAAAGGAAAAGGCTGAATCAAGGACGCCACCTAAGATTTGGTTTAAATATCTGAGAGGCTGGAGGTGCTACTTAGAGAGATGGAGAACCCTTGGTAAAAACAAGTTTGAGGGGTATAATTACAAATTCAGCAAGATTTTAGATGCTTATTGGACCTCCAAGTCTAATAAGTGATCAGCAGTATATACAATCTGGATCTCAGGGAAGATGATAAGGCTGGAAATGTACATTTGGGGTATCAGCATGTATGTGGACTTTAAAGTGATAGGACTGAATGAAAACCCACGGGGTGGAATGGCACAGTGACACAGAAAATTTAGAGATCAGTATTTGAACCCAAAACTATGCTAAAATTTTGCCCATTAATCTAGAGTTTGGGCCCATATGACTCTTTCAAGATATGTATCAAATAACACTTGAGTGAGACGGAACCTAGAGTCAGAAAAGAGTTGTGCTCTGAAAGAATGGAGTCTATTTAAATATGTTTATTCTCACTGAGTTGATGAAAATCAAATTGTGGTGAGTACAATGGTCATAACACTTTAATTTTGTGTGAATAATGTTGGTAAAGCAGTTTTTCTGGTGGCGTAGTGCCTAAGGCATTTTACTACTAAGCAGAAGGCTGGCAGTTCAAACCTACCAGCCACTCCCCAGAAGGAAGATTGGGCAGTCTACTTCCATAGAGATACTGCCTCGGAAACTCAAGGAGGGGTCACAATGAGTTGGATCCAACTCAACAGCAGTGAGTTTGGTTTTTGGTTTAATATTTCAGCTAAAATCCGTAGTTTTATTTAGGTATAGGGCTTTATTTGCCATTCTTATCAACCAAATATGAAATATGGATTTCTGGACATTTGGGCCCACTGCCACAATGCTCTGTTAGCATTGTCACATGGACCATATAGGAGATCCTAAATGAAATTTTCAGAGTAATTTACTTAATATGAAAAGAAAAGGACAAAATATCCTTTCACCATAACCAGGGAGTTCCTCATTTTGGGCTTTGGTTTGCCAGTGGCTTCTTCACTTGAAGAATTTATTTTCTATCACACCTAGTCCTTGCTTATCGACTATCATGTTATCTGGCATTTTGCATTTACAACGATAGTAAAAAATCTACTATCTATATTTTGCACATTAATGATATACATCTGGCAGTAATGAATGCCAAAGTGTGAGTTGAGAGAAACGGTGGCTGTGATGGTTAAGGTTATACGTCAACTTGGTTGCTCCATGATCCTCACTGGTTTGGCAATTATGTAATGCTGTAACTTGCCAGTAATGAAATGATGTAATTTGGCAGTTATGCAATGATGCAACTTGGCAGTCGTGTAATGATGTAGTTGTCTTCCATTTTCTGGTCTGATGTGGTCATCCTCTACTCTCACATAATGCTGATTTTCACATAACCACCTGGTCTTTGGAACCCAAGCATGTCAATAAGTGAGGACTGTGTGTTATTTGTGTTATTTTTTACTATCTACTTAGTTCTACATTTTGACACTGTTTCAGTTTGATTATTTACAGAGGGAGTCACATTTCCTTGCCTTTATCTCCATAAACCTTTTACCTGTCCCACTGACTGTCCTTTCTCTTCTCAGGCATGGTGATTCAAGAAGGCACAGCAGAGGAGAGAAGACAGTAGGGTAGAAGTGTTCATACATTATAATTAGTAAAAAAGGAGTAACATAGACATTAAATACCCAATCCTCCACTAGCTATATCTCAAAATGTACTTTATATTCTACCTTTTCCTGAAAGCTACCTTTTACCCTTAGCCTGAAGAGCACTGTGATACTTTCCATATTTGCCTTAAACACCTATCAAATCTTTTATTGATGGTGATTTCCAACTGTATTATGAACTAGAGAACAAAAATAATGCCTTATACATTTTGGTTCTAACCATTCAGTTACTAAGTACCAATCACACTGAAGAACAGCCATTACATCCTTTCTGACTCTAAAAACATGAACACATGGACAAAAATCAATCAGCTGATTATTTTAAGCATCTACATCGTCTATGCCCTTCAAATCTAAGATGCCAGTTTGTGCTCCTTAGGAAGATTTATGGGGCTCAAAAGCTCCATCTCTCTGTTCTTCCCACACTATTCTGATAACTATGCCCATTTCTTTCCACAGGAAGTTTTTCAACACTTGACACCTCCCCCCATCCACTGCCAGATAAACTCTACCAGCTGCTGTCAAGTCTGTTCTGAGTTGTGGGTAGTTACCATGAGTGTCAGAGTTACCACATATGTCAGAGTAGAACTGTGCTCCACAGCATTTTCAGTGGCTGTTTTTCTCAAGTAGAGCCCCAGGCATTGATGCCAAGGCACCACTTGGTAGACTTAAATTACCAAACTTTTTTTGGTTGGCAGCAAAGTGCATTAACCTTTTGTACCACCCAAAATTCCTATCAAAAACCAAACTCACTGCCATCAAGTCAATTCTGACTCATAGTGACCCCGTTGGGTTTCCAAGGCGGTAAATCTTTTACAAAAGTAGATTGCCCAGTCCTCCTTCTACAGAGAGGCTGGTGGGTTTGAACTGCCAACTTTCTGGTTAGCAGTCAAATGTCTTAGGCAGTATCCCACCAGAGCTCCTATAAGCACCATAACTCTTGGCATTCCAACAGTCACATGCTGTATAGGTAGGTATGGTTGATTATATTGCTTTTAGTATTACTCCAAGTATGTTTCTGATCAATTCTACTTGGGTTTTCTTTTTCTGTTTCCAGCTATGGATTGCTGGAGACTTGAGGGAAGATCTTCTAGAGCGTATCTCTTGTCACATCTCACAGCCCCTAATAAACTCTTCACATGAGAGATGCACAAGCTACGGCATCTAATAATCTGACTACAAGAAGCAGATTCAGCAAAGCTAGGAGATACTGTGTTCATCTCAACTAAGTTTGTATTCCAAGGAAGGTATCACTGAAACACAAACACCAGAACCCCAAGAAAGCACAGAGTAACTTTTCTTTCTTGTCGTGGACTGCTAAGAAATCTTTTCCTTCTTGGAATTTATGTTAGAAAAGGACTGATAACATACATGCAGACACATCTGTGACTAGCCTGGCTATAGTCTATAACTAAGGTTTAAACAGAGGCTTCTCAACTTCATTACTCTCAGAGTTAAACTCAATCCAAGACTTCCCAATAAGCTAATAAAAATAAAAATAATAAAAAATCATACATATTAAGAAGTTCCCTTAAATGCAAATTATGTTTAAGAAGATTTAAGATAAATATCACAAAAATAAATACTAGTGAATTTATATTAGAAATGTTCAATTCTATTATTTTGATTTGGCAAAAGCTTTATTTTAGGGGCCTTAAAAAAGAACACACAAATATATGTATGTATGTATGTATGTATGTATATATATGGGAGCTCTGGTAGTGTAGTGCCTAAGGCATTTGACTGCTAACCAGAAGGCTGGCGGTTCAAACCCACCAGCCATTCCTCAGAAGGAAGGTTGGGCAATCTACTTCCATAGTGATACTGCCTCGGCAACCCAAGGAGGGGTCACTATGAGTTGGAGCCGATTCGACGGCACACAACAACAACAAAAAAATACACACACACACACACACACACACATGTTGTTGTTATATGCTGTTGAGTCGGACCTGACTCATAGTGACCCCTCTTTGGGTTTCTGAGGCAGTATCACTATGGAAGTAGATTGCCCCATCTTCCTTCCGAGGAGTGGCTGGTGGGTTTGAACCACCAGCCTTCTGGTTAGCAGTCAAGTGCCTTAGGCACTATGCTACCAGAGCGGTCTCTCTCTCTCTATATATATACCAACTTACATATATATATATTTTAGCCCCTAAGAGTAATCAAATAATTCCACTATTTTTGACAAGTTCACTTGTTCATTAGGGAGAGAATGCTAGGAAGGCAATGCTACATAACAGTTTGTATAGTTTAGTCTCTATAGCCAAAGTGCTTCAGGTTAAATCCAGGCTTTAGTTCCTATTTACTATGTGCCTCAGGGTCTTCATCTCTAAAATGAGGATGGTAACAGTACTTACCTCATTGCATTATTGTAGAATTTAAGTAAATTGAGTAAAAGTGTTTCAAAGGTGGTGATAGTAGGTTGTAGGTGGTAGTGCTTGATGGTGAGGATAGTGATGTGGGTTGTTAGTGATGATGGTACATGATGTCAAACAAATAATAAGTATTTGCTGTTATCGTCATCACCACCATTCTCACCATCCACCACACCACTCCCAACCCACTATGCCCACCTACCACCCAATCATTATATTTCACCATCCACATCATCAACATCACCATTACTTTCTGTTACCCACCATGAACAATCTCACTGGCCACCATCACCTCTATCACCCACTACCACCACATCAACATCCTCACCACCTATAACCCACTATTACCACATCTACCATCACTAACCACCACCTATCTCAATCTTTCCTACAACTTGCGATGACCATTCACCACCCAACCATCAGATCCCACCATCATTATCATCACCATGTACCATCTACTATTACCAATTCCACTAATTAAAAAAAACCCAAACCTACTGCCATCAAGTTGATTCCAACTCACAGTGAACCTATACAGCAGAGCAGAACTGCTCAATAGGGTTTTCAAGGCTGTAAATCTTTACAGAAGTAGATTGTCTCATCTTTCTCCCAAGGAGAGTCTGGTGGGTTTGAACTATTGACCTTCTGGATAGCAGCAGAATTTTTAACCACTACATTACCAAAGCCCCACCCTCATCATACTACCACCACCCACTATTATCATCCACCACCCACTATCCATCATCTGCTATCATCCAATATCATTCATAGTCACCCATGATGAACTCTCCCACCATATACCATGGCCACCCATATCAACTTCATCTTTCACTATTAAGAATAAGATATAGACTTAAGAACTATTTCTGAAATTTTAAACCATAAAAAATGTCCAGGAAGTCCTTTTAAAGCACCATTTAGATATAAAGAGTTATAAAGTGCTTTGAGATCCCAAGAAATAAATACAGTCTTCTCATTTCAAATGACCAAGTACTCTTATAAGGATCAACAACAACTAGTACTAACATTGACTGTGGGCTTACTGTTTCTGGTACTGGGCTAAACTAAGTGTTTCATAGGTTGTTTCATTTAAGCTCAGAACAGCTCTGTGAGGTACATACTATTATTATCTCTATACTGTATTAAAAAAAAAAATGGAGGCAAGCAAAGTTTTAGTAACTTGACCAAGTTTACAAAACTAGTAAATGATAGAACTCAATCTGAACTCAATCAGCCCTTTCTTCTTTCATATCATGCTGTTGTGACTAAGCCACTCTTCCACTTCCTGTAGATACTCAAAAAGATTTTTTCTTTTTCATATTTTCCATGTCTCTCTTTTTCATATTTTTCTCTGTGACAATCTACTCCCATCATTTCACCTACAGATGGTCTGTAAATATATTTGTTCTGGTTACCTAGTGCCAGTCTAACAGGAATATACCACAAATGGAATGGCTTTGAACAAACAGGAGTTTACTCTCTTACAATTTTGGAGGCTTTAAGACCATGTTCAAAGTGCCAGGCTCTAAAGGCTGGGTGAAAGTCCTTCAACCTTGGGCTTCAGCTATGCCTCCTGCTCCTGGCCCACTGAAGCCGGAGGCTTTTGTTCACTCAGACAGCTGCTGGCTTCTGAGACTGACAAGCCCAAGGTTGACAAGTAAAAAGGCACAGTCACAATATTACCAAACAACATGGCAGGCTATTAATTAAAGTCTGGAAGAAGTCCCAAGATTGGCAGGGCAGGGATGGTTGTTGAACAACAACTTAGCTACATGCAGGGTTCAAGAGTGCCAAAAGGCTAGAGACCAATCTCAAAGCTTCTCCTTATATATGGGAAGCAAATCACATCCCTAAAGCTGCTCACAGCAGATTCCATCGTGGAGATGATTGCCAGTCTCATCATGGGGAATAACTACCTCCAGCTGCCCAGCCACTCAACCAGGCCCAGCCAAGTTGACAAAAACCTTAACTACCACAATATTCAGTCCCAACCTATTGACTGATTGACCTACATCCTATAACTCCAATTAGGGGCAACTCTGGATGTCACAAACTAGAAACCTAACGTGATCTGAACTAAACCAAGCTTATTTTCTTCCCTCCCAAACCATTTTTTCTCCTTCTAACATCCTTATTTCTTTTCTCTGTGTCCTCAAATCTCTCAGCTTCAATGTGACCTTTGCTCCTTTTCTCTCAACATACTCATGCTCAGCCACCATCACCATCACATACTCATGCAAATTTTGTCTCTGTAATTTCTTTCAAATGCATCTCCTCCATCACTGTGCTAATCCAGAAACTTATTACTTCAACTTTGACATAGCACCAGTCCTCTAAGTACCAACTTTTCTCCCTGCTATCATCATGGTGCTCATCTCCACTCTTACCATTATGGTCTCAACACGTCATTTTTCTGTTAAAAAGGTTTCTCAGTTCTCTGCACACTGAATCAAGACTGAACCTTTCAGCTTGGCATTTAGATTCCTCCTCATAATAGCTTCCTAAGTCCCCTTTAGCATCATCTCTTACCATTTCCATCCATGTAACCACTGTCTGGACCAATACATCATTGTTTCCTGAAGACAGTGTGCATTAGCCTTCAGATTACTGCTCATGCTGATTCCAAATGAACACCTTTCTGCACTTCATATCTGAAAATTAAACCTTTCAAATCCCATCTCTAATGTCATCTCCTCCATGAAGCCTTTCCTGGTCTTCTCAACAGGATATGAGCCCCCTCTTTTGAAGCCCTCCAATAATGTATTCTTATCTTAGGCCAATTTTTATTACTGTGATCTCTGCACATGTCCACCCTCCTATTGGACTGTGAATTGCTGAAATCCTTCACCAAAACCACATGTGGCCCATATGTTAGAGAGAAAAAAATAAACATTAAAGTTAAATGCACATATCTTTCTACTGATGGGCCAATTTGTTAGAGTTTGTTGCATTATTACACTGTGCTGCAGATGATGTTATTTAAAACAACAACAAGAACAACATGAAAGCAAATGGGACTGAACAAATACTTTTGTTTAGAGTTCATTTGTGATTGTACCTAACCAGCATAAGCCAGAGTTGGAATTTGGACAATTCAGATAGGAACGTAGCCAATTGATTCCTTTACCTCCATAAACCAAGTAGACAGTCCCAGTAAGTGACTCATAAAGCTCCTGATCTTGACCGTGAAGGTGACCAAGACTAATAAATTGGTTCTGCTTTGATTTGGCTTGCCTGTCATAAAATCTATTTACATTATCTGTTAAGCTTTATGAGTTCTTAAAATCCACTTAAGAGTTCTCTTTATAATTACAATAACTGTATTAACTCTGGACATGGAATCATTGAGATAGGAACCAGCCCCCAGGTTATGAATGTCCAACTTACTTACAACATATAGTTACAAACCAACCCCATAAAGTCTGTTATGTTAAAACTTTGAGGTACATATAATGGTTCATAGTAACAAATGGGTGCTACTTTGTGATGGACACTAAAAGATTATTTTATTATTACTGTATTCTTACATTAAAGATGTTTTAGTGTATCTAGAAGTGTTTCCGCCTCCCCCCCTCCAGGTGTTTTTATGCATAGATAGGTACACTATACACTATATACTAAGACAAACCTTTGGCTAAGTGACCTCAGATATGAACCTCATCTAACTGTTCCAACTTACATACACATTCAACTTAAAGACAGATTTAGGAACAGAACATGTTTGTTATCAGGGGACTGCCTATAGAACAATCAAATTATTAAAGGATACTCTGAAATAGGCTTTAAGGCAAGGAAGAATGATAAAAATACAGAGAAAGCAGCAGAAGATAATTAATTAGAAACTTGTTTAGGTGGATCCCAGAGGAACAAAAAAGATGTTTTAAGATCTGTGATCCAGTCAGAATGGAGAGGAAAACAGGAGACTAGAATCCATCCCAATATGAAGAATTCAGTGCAGCATGGTATATGAAAGTACACAGGTGGGGGTGAAGGGAGGAAGGACAAGGAAGGCCCATGGGAAAATGATCACTTCCTGTGATATGTGGCCATATATTTGATATATTTCAGATAAATTCTCATATGTATAAGAATTGGTATGGTCAGTTTTTAGGGGCAATCCCTCTATGAGATCATGTAACCTGCCCAATTGGATTTATCAGCTTGGAAACTGAGGATGGAGACGGGAGAGGGATTAAAAGTATAATGTGAATACAAGTGAATTAATATAGTAACAAAATCTTGGGAAACTGGACACATTTTCAAAAACACAGTCCTCTTACTTTGCACAACATTCAGCATATTATGCTGGTGCAACTGAAGAATTTTGGGAGACTTAGAATTCACTGTAAATGGGTGGTAAATGATATTAAGAAGAATAATTTTTATGGTTGCTATAGCAATTATTTCTGCTTGAGAGTTTTGTTACCCTTTACAGCCATCAATTTTTCTTGATTTTATTCATTCATTCATCTACCCATCCATCCATCCATGCATCTATCTTTGCATCCAATAAACTAAGGACCTGGAGACAAATCCGCATTTAGCTCTGTAGTGTGGATAGGATGAAGATATTAACAAGTCTCTCTCTCTCTCTCTTTTTTTTTTTTTACTGATAGGAGAGATACAGATGCGATAAGCTCAAGCTCCCACAATGAATTTCTTGCTGTATCTGTGACTACACCCTGGCACCTGTCCACTGGACTCTACTCTTGACCCTTGTCTGGCCTGTGTCTCCCTAAGAATTCTTTGCCAGATGCTAAGCACCTGTAGAGTTTATGATATGCATGGGTAGGAAGCAATAGAATAATCTCTTTTTCTCCTTATGTACCCATGATTAGCTATCCTGGGTCTAAGAGGCATAGAAAACTCAGGACTCACTGTTCACAAAGACGGCAAACCTCAGGAAAGACAGGTAGCGTTCCCCTTCAATGGGGTTCCAGCTAATGTCAGGGTATCCTTTGGCCAGAAGCATGGGGCAGCTCTGTAATCCACAGCCTGCCAAGTAGGTCACCACCTGCCAAGAACAATACAAAAGTAAGTATCTACTTTTTAAAAGAGATAGCTGTGACACCTGTGAAAATCTGCAAACTGAAGGGCTTTAATTTATCTAGAAGCTAGAGCAGCCAAGATTTTTAAAGTAAGTAATTCAGTATATTTATAACCAGAAACTCCAATCCATTTTTTTTCCAAGTAATCATCAAGACCGATTATCATTTTATGTAGGAACATATCATGTACAGTCAGCTCCTACTTTTTTCTGGTTCTGACAAGAGAGTGAGCTGCCATTTAAATGCAGTCCTAAATAGCAACTAGAGTGACTGGGAGATAAGAGTAAAGAGAGATGACACATCGCAGGATTCAGCCTGGCTGTATTCATTTAGCCATGATATTGTGAAACAAAAATATTCAGTCAACAGTTGATGCTGAGTGGACCCTTGAGTAATCAGGATCAGGACTCCCTGTTCAAGTCCTGCATCTGTAACAGCTATCCAAAGTCAAAAGCTAAGATGCTAAGATTGGGTGGCCAGGAAGAAGCCAAGGTCAGTTAAGGACTAGGACTGCTAACATTCTCTGTTTCTGGATTACTAGACACTTATCACAAGCTCTCGATTCTGGGATCTTGTACAGAATTTTATATTCTGGTAGCATAGTGCCCAAGGCATTTGAGTGCTAACCAGAAGGCTGGTGGTTCAATTCCACGAGCCACTCCTCAGAAGGAAGGTTGGGCAATCTACTTCTGTAGTGATACCACCTTGGAAACCCAAGGAAGGGTCGTGCTGTAAGTCGGTTCAGACTCCATGGCAATGGTTGTGCTTTGCATTGCTACTTTGTAGCAGGTGTCAAACAAAAAGCCTGGCAGATAAGTCTCTGCTTATAATGAGTTGTTATTCTAATCCATCCTTTGATATTTTATCTGTGTGGGAAGAAGAAAAGAATCCACTGTACTACAAAATCCTTAATGTCAGTGATGGGGTCTATTTTTTAATCTCTAAAGCCTGGCATACAAAACTACTGCCAATGAGTTGATTCTGACTCATAGTGACTCCCATTGGATTTCCAAGGTGGTAAATCTTCACGGAAGTAGATTGCCCCATCTTCCTTTGGTGGAGTGGCTGGTGGGTTTGAACCACCAACCTTCTGGTTAGCAGTCAAATGCCTTAAGCACTGTGCCACCAGAGCTCCTTTTGGCACACAGTAGGTACTCAATAATTTTTTGCTAAATAAATTCACGTGTTTGCTGATATCAAATATTCTAACTCATTGTGCAAGAATAGTGACCCTAAGGCAAAACTCAGTAAGAAATTATCGTATTTTCCCCTTCTTAAACCAGGAAGAATACTATTCAGCTTGGAGCTTAGGTTTGATTTTTCCTTAAAAATGTCAGAGTTTTCAGGGCTACAGGTGCAGGGTATTTCACTGACCACTAAACCACTGCCTGTGTATGTGTGTTGAGGAGAAGGGGAGTCTTTGTTCAATCTTACTTGACCTAATTTCTGTTGGGATCAATAGAAGAGAGGAACTACAGAACTGACTGGTTCTTTTCTAACTAATTTGATGGCACTGATCCGAACAAAGTCTGTGGCACTGTGCTAAGCCCCTTCAACAACTTGAAAAGGGGGTTGGTTGCAAACCTCATCACCTTCTTTTATGTATTTCCCTAAGTCCCAATTCTTTCCATTTCCCCAACCCAGTTTGCTAGCTTCCACTCATCACATCTTACACTTTATAAGAGAGGCTCAGTCTCTTATTCAAGTAATATCATTTCAAAGGATGAACTGAGGCTGAGAATGAGGTACTGATTACAAACACTATTGACAGTGCTGTGTAGGAAATCTTTTAGCTGCTAGTTTTGTGCAGGCAATGCTTATCATCCATCCACCCCAAATACTGGGTGGTGCAAATGGTCTTGCCCTCAACTGCTAACTGAAAGCCTGGTGGTTTGAATCCATCCAGAGGTACCTTGGAAGAAGGGTCTAGTGGCCTCCCTCTGAAAGATCACAGCCACTGCCAACCATCCGGAGCTCTACTCTGAAGTACACGCGGTCAGATAAGTCAGAATTGACTCGATGGCAACCAGCTTTTTTTCAATTCCTTTTTATTTGGTAAATGTATAAATAGAATTTGACCAAAGTCAAAGTAGAGACCATGAGCCACACAACATCTGAAGAACAATTATGCAGTGGACTGATAGGTGGCTTGGCATGTGAGACTCTGTATGCATTGGCGGGGTGGGGTGGGGTGGTTACCTTCAATATAGACTTACAGGTCTAGAGGACCACCTCTAAGGTTTTCCCTTCGTAGGTCTTATTGCAGGTCATACTTAACTCCTCCTGCAGTTGGGAGGGCCTATTAAAGTGAATCCTAAATTATATTTGAGTGAGACTCCTCAAAGTAATTTTGAAAAGCAGGGCTACTCCATTACGCTATCAGGTTGTCTGATAAATACCGTACTTGACAAGCTCAGTAAATAGATTGTTTTCCAGACTTCTGCTTTTAAATTAATGCTTTATTAGGAACCCAAGGAAGTTCAACAAGATTGTATATCAAATTTGACAAAATAGTTTCTATTTCTATTTTTTTTCTCTCCCCACCACAAAAGCCCACACAAACCATTATAGTTTAAAACACAGTTTTAATGTTTAATGCTGAAAAAGATAAAACCAAATCCAAACTCACTGCCATCAAACTGAACCTGACTCATAGCGACCCCTTCACTGAAAAAGACACTAAAGAACCAAATAAGGTGACTGGCTAGAAGATAACTTCCTCCTCCCACAAGCACATAAGCTCCACCCACTAGAACATGCTCCACAGAGGCAGGCATTTTGTCTGACTGGCTCTTGGTAGGCCACAGTAGTTATTTGTTGAATGAACACAAGAAAAATTTATTAACTCAAAAACTTTAATAAATCTTCATTGATGGCTAATTATTATCTCATACTAATAGATCAGACATAGTTTTGCAGCTTGTCTGATGAGTCCCTGTCAAAGCCTGATATGAAATAAATGTTGTCTACCTGGCTGCCTCAGCTACATAATGGCCACCTGTCATGGTAATCCTTTAATGAAAAGATAGGGAATACTTCCTCCTTCTCTCCTTAACCTTTCTTCTTTGAGCTTCCCCACATTCACTATTTGGGGGATGGAGGTAGAAATTTCAAATATACATGTGTGTGTGTGTGTGTGTGTATACGTATATATATAGGTGTATATATATATGTGTGTATATATATAAAAAACCAAACTCACTGTCATCAACTCGGATCCAACTCATAGCGACCCTTTCTTGTGTTTCTGAGGCAATATTACTAAGGAAGTAGATTCTACACATTTCCTTCTGAGAAGTGGCTGGTGGGTTTGAACCACCAGCCTTCTGGTTAGCAGTCAAATGCCTTAGGCACTATGCCACCAGAGCTCCTTGTATATAC
>NW_006921655.1:11531466-11544462 GCF_000298275.1 Orycteropus afer afer | reverse complement strand
CATTCTTCTTTGCTCTTGATGAGGAGAGACCCATCGTTGGATCTAGATGGCAGTTTGCTAGCTTTTAAGATTCCAGTCGCTACACGCCAAAGTAGGAGGTGGAACAATGTTTTGAACACCACATTTCTTGATGGAGCCATCTGGGGGCCTCAGACACCTCCAACTCAGTATTACCAAAAGCAAACTGATCACCTGATGCCTCATCACCTATTCCATCTACTATATGCCTTAAAAGAAGAAATGGCACCAGCACCATCCAATCACCCATGTCAAAGGAGACCTGGGAGCTACTCCTTGACTTCTCCCTCTCCCTACCCTGTCCCTATACCCAATTAACAGCTGTTATTTAATGGTGGTTCAGTGGTAGATTCTAGCTTTCCATGTGGAAGACTTAGGTTTGATTTCTAGCCATCACACCTATGTGCAGCCACCAACTGTCTATGTAGACTTGGGTATTGCTATCATGCTGAGTAAGTTTCAGTGGAGCTTTCAGACTAAGACGGACAGAGAAAAAAGGTCTGGCAATACATTTCTGAAAATGAGCCAATAATAAAAACCCTGTGGGTCATAATGGTCCAATCTGTAACTGAATGTGGTGAGGAGCCATGACCAGGCAGCATTTAATTGCATTGTGCATAGGGTTGCCATGAGTTGGGGCCAACCTGACAGCAGCTAATAACCACAACAACATTCTTCCTCTTATGTTGCTGCTGAATGATGCTGAGTTGGTACTGACTCACAGAGACCCCTATAGGACAGAGCAGAAGTGCTCCATAGAGTTTCCAAGGTTATAAACTTAACAGAAACAGATGGCCACATCACAAAATGACAAGTATTGTGTGAGACCATTACTATAAAATGTCAAGAAAAGGTTTACTCAAAGAAAGAAATATTCTTTGAAGGTTATCAGAGGTGGGAGGGGATGAGAAGATAAATCACTAACTAGAAGGTAGACACATATTAACTTGGGTGAAGGGAAAAACAATATACAATAAGGGGGATATCAGCACAAAATGATCAAGGCAAAGGAAGATGCTAGGATGAGCACAACAACTGAAGGCAACAAAGGTAACTACTATTACATACAGAATCCTACAATAACAGTAATAATAATCTCTGAGCAGATACAGAGAGACATGCAAGCTGAACCATAGTGGAAAGGGTAATGGGTCTGCATGCATCAATATGTATAGGTGTAAGGGAGGATATTCCTACATGTGTATTTACATAGGCTGCAAAAACATCCAGCAATATACTAGAACATAGGGGCACAAAACTATGAAACCCTCAACCAGAAGCACACATCTTGAGGGAATGAGTTGCTGGGCCTGAGGGCTCAAGATCATAGTCTCAGGAGACATCAAAGCCAATTGGCCCAACATAGTCACACAGACATTGCTCTACATCCTACATTGGTGAGTAGTGACTGGGGTCTTAAGAGTTTGGGAGTAACCATTTAAGGTGCAACCATTGAACTCTCTTCATTTGGAGCAAAGAACAGTGAAGAAAATCAAAGACGCTTGAAAACAATTAGTCTATAGGACTAATGGACCACACGAATCCCAACCTACACGGTCCTAAGACCAAAAGAACAAGATGGTGCCTTGTTGATGGCTATCATTGCTGACCTCTCTGAAAGGAATCACAATAGGAGGTCTTGGATAGAGTAGGAGAAAACCTCAAAATTATAAAAAAAGACAAGGCTTACTGGTCTGAGGGAGACTGGTGGAACTCCTAATACTATGTCCCCTAGATACCGTTGAGGCTTGGAAGAGAACTCACCCCTATGGCTCAAGTTTCAGCCAAACAAAAGGCAGGCCTATAAGGTGAACATTAACATCATGAAGGTACATACACTCCTTAGAACAATCAACCATGTGAGAGAGAATAGGAAGCATTTCCCAAGGATAAAGCCTAGAAGGCAGGAAAGGACAGGACAGAAGGATGAAAGGAAACGGTAAACACAAGAAGTAAGAAGAGTGTGGTTACATTGCAGGATTGCAACCAATGTCACGAATCAAAATGTGTATGAATTGTTGAGTAGAAAACCAATTTGCTATGTCAGATTCCATGCAAATAACAATGAAAAGAAGTATGAAAAGTAGCTTGCCACATTTTTCTCCTGTGTAGCATCTGGTGGGTTTGAACTGGTGGCCTTTCGGTTAGCACCTAAGTGCTTAACCACTACACTACCAAGGCTCCTTTCTTCTTATATGTGTCTTGAATTCAAATACTTTATGTGTCCACTGCCTCAACATTAACTGAAACCATCACCATTTTATGCTTGGATTACTGCAACAACTTTCTATTTTCTCCCTCCCACAGGCATTGCCCTTAGGTCAATCATTCCTTCTTTTTTTTTTTTCCCCCCTAAATTTTATTTTGTTTGTTGAGAAAATACACATCAAAATATACACCAATTCAACAGTTTCTACATGTACCACTGAAGAACATTAATTGCATTCTTGAGTAGTGCAACCATTCTCACCCTCCTTTTCTGAGTTGTTCCTCCCACACATAAACTCACTGCCCTCTAAGGTTACTACCAGTCTTTTGAGTTGCTATTGTCAATCTGGTTCCACATAGAGAGTTCTTAAAAAACAATAATGCTTAAGGCAGGCCTTTTTCACTAGTTAAGTGAAACTGCTGTTTGGTTTTAAGAAGACTTCAGGGCATTTTTCCTTCTTGATATAAGGATATGTTTTCTACAACACATATCATATTGTGTCACTCTCCTACTTAATGCCCTCCAATGGGCTCTGTCACTCTTCATCCTAAAGTGACATTGTATAACATAATGGGGACATCATGGCCTCTGGAGCCAAACTCATGAATTCTGGCTCTGGCATTACCAACTCCGTAACAACGACAGTGAGGATGTTATCTAATCTCTATGTATCAATCTCCTCATCCATAACTGGGGAGGGGGCAATAATAAAACAGCTTATTCTGAGCGTCATGTGAGTTAATTCATGAGATGCATTCAAAGCAGGGCTTGGCACACAGCAATTCTGTAGGAGAATGAGCTTCTATTATTAATAGTAATGGTTGCATAAAGTCCAATTCCTTACTGCCTCTGCCTACTATCCCACCACTCCTCTCAGACACTGCATAGGTACTCAGTCATACTCAACTTTCCCATCCTCAAGACACATGCTCACGTCTCAGAACCTAAAACATTCCTGGTACACATTTCCCCAACAATGTGGCTGATCAGCCTCCACTCATCCCTCAAGGTGAAATGTTGAGAAACTTGTCCCACATCCTTGTTGGAGTAAAGGGCTCCCCAAACCCACTATACAGCAGTCATCCTTTTACTTGTCTACTTCCTCACTAGAAGAGAAGTACAGTGAGTCTAGGGATCCTGCCTATTCTCATGTGGTGATTGGTGTCTAGCACATAGTAGGCATAGAGTAGTTATTAAATGAATGAATACCTTTGGTAACTATGAACAAAACAAAACAAAACAACATTTCGTAATGTTCTCAAATTGCCTAGGAGCTGAGAGAAGAATATGGCATGAGAGGAGTCCAGATTGCAGGCTGGTTAGAGCAGAGCCAGGCAGCTTTGTTCTTACCCACGTTCAGAAAGTGCACCGTTAATCTTTTCAATCATACAGTCCAGGAAACAGTCCCAATATGGAATGGGGAAAAGATGACGGTGAATCAGTGCCAAATCCCTGCGATGACCAGGACAGCAATTCACATCCAGTAGGGGCAGCTCAGCTCTGTCTTATGTGCACATGCATGGGACAAGTGGGGGCATTCTTTACTTTTATTTTGATTATACTCTTTTCTATCATGTCTCTTTCTTTAGTACATAAGCTTATACATTGCTGCTGCTGTTGTTATGTGCCGTCGAGTCGGACCTGACTCATAGCGACCCCTCCTTGGGTTTCCTAGGCAGTATCACTGTGGAAGTAAATTGCCCCATCTTCCTTCTGAGGACTGGCTGGTGGGTTTGAACCGCCAGCCATCTGGTTAGCAGTCAAGTGCCTTAGGTACTATGCTACCAGAGCTCCCAGCTTATACATTAGGTTACACAAAACTTTATTAGGAACCAAAATGTCTGGTAATGCTCCATTTAGACCACTAAGCGTGGGCTTCCACACAGAAAGCACATGAATGTCCACATATTCATGTCTGGGAAGATGGCTGTCCCTGCCCACAGGATTGGTTTTGGTCGTAATTATTGTGCTGCTGCCAGTTCCTCACATCCTACCACATTCTCATCTTCAGCCCTGATGGAAATCTAGCCTGTGGTCTGCTTTTCTCTGGCTTGGTTATTCTGTGGGCAGAAGAGACCAAACATATTAATCCCCTGAGGGCCACTTACCTTTTCGAGGTCTGGTTCCTCTAAGCTGAGGGCTAACTCATTGTTGTCCATGACAGAGGAAGCTGCCACATCTAGCGGGGTGTACCCTCTCATCGATGGGGAGGCTGAGGAAGAGAGAGAGAAAAAAAAAGAAAGGGACAAAAAGGCCACCCAGGCCTGAGCTAAGGATGTAGTACATAAAAATAGACAGGAGAGGGCAGCAAACACACTGAAACCTGGGCCACAGTGCTGTTCTCCATGGGGCAGCTCAACTAGGTAACCAAAGACCAGCTTTATTTGCTATCCTCCCTCCCCACACTGATTACTGAGTGAGGATACATATGGGATCAGCTGTGACTAAGTATTTTCAAGCCTTTTGCTAACATGAGAGTTTATGGCTCCTTATTCAATGATCACCACTAGTGACCCCCTTTTAAAAGCAGAAAAAATAAGAAACACAGGACATCCACTCAAGGGACTCAGGTGTCTTGGCCAACTAAACTCAAGTGAGGAGCTCTGGTAGCATAGTGCCTAAGACACCTGACTGCTAACCAGAAGGCTGGCAGTTCAAATCCACCAGCCACTCCTCGGAAGGAAGATGAGGCAATCTCCTTCCGTAGTGATACTGCCTCAGAAACCCAAAGAGGGGTCACTATGAGTCAGATCCAACTCGACGGCACATAACAACAAGAAGCTCAAATGACTTGGCCAATTCTAGAGGCAACACTTAGACTTTAAAAATAGCTAGTTTTTGTATTGTATACACAACATATAGTTACATCAGGTTACCATTATTTTCTTTGATTTTTCTTAGTTTATTTTCTGTGATTTTTCTTAAGAGCCTTAGGTCCTTAGGCTAGAATTAAAAAAAATTTCAGGTGGTATATTATAAAAAGGTTGGTAGCCTGAGCCTGAATTTGATAAATGACAAAAACTGAGATTTCAGATTTCACATGCCTGTATTTGTGTCCTCCAAATTCATTTCGTTTCCATGCAGAACAGTGAATAAGGCATATGCCACTATTAGTTGCTTTTCTAGTGGTGGTGATGGATTTATGTTGTTTATCCATAGTTGCTCTTTGCCATTCAACTTGCAGCTAAGGAGGACACTTACTGATTGGCTGACAGGACAGGCATGCAGCCTGTCACCAGCAGCCAGCCTGCCAAGAAAGGATTGGACCCATGCCCTTGGTCTCATTAGCTCTGCCCCCCAGTCAGCTGAGTGGGCTGGGATGAGTCTGTGTCCCTAGACAATATCAGCAATCCCAGGCAGCTTTTCATAAACCATGAGCCACTGGTCTAAGAGAGAGGAGGTAAAATTGTATGAGTATGCCAAGACAAATCTATCACCAACCCTTAGTTGGTAGCAACATATTTACTTAGATGGAGAGAATAGATATGGTATCATTATTTCACTTGTTTTTAGATCAGGCAAGGTTCCTTCTAGCATTTAAAAATACTGTTGCATGCCTATGACTTCTTTTATCTCCTGAACGGTCAGAAGGGGAGTGTGACCTTTAAGTTGGAGAGCTGAGGTTGTAACATGACATACCTAGGCCAACACTGCTATTTTCCAGCAGGTAGCTCAGATGTTCAAACATGGCCTTCTGATTTTGCCGGCTAATTCGACAGAAATAGCAAAGGAAGCGGCAACAGCTAGCAACCATCTTGGGAAAAGTAATCTGTAGGGAGAAGGAGGAAGTGTTATGAAAGGAATCCATCATGAGGCCTTTTTGAAATGTCTGACCTCAAAGAGCCTTTGGAAGGTACAGTTGCACAAACCATGAATGGTTCAGAAAATGAGTTTTCTTCATACTTCCAGTTTATTCCAATACTTACCCACAAGAGGAACTGAGACTGGACCCCTAAGAAGAAGTTTCCAGAAATATTGAGAGCTAATTATAGTTCTTGAAATATCTTTTCCCCAGAGGAAACAGGTATCAAACAAGAATCTTGGTCATTCTTCAGAGGTCATGTGAAATAGCACAGGGCCCTACACTAGACTATTTCAACTGAAAAGGGAGTGGGCAGGACTTGAATGGGAGAGTGGGTGATCATAGAAAAATAAGGCCCATCATTATCAAAACCCAAGTCCTCTGGGTAAGGGATGGCCTCCACTGCTCCAGAAGCCTGAAGAACACCAACTTCTTTGACCCTGTGAAGCTCTCCCCTAACTACTTTTGTCCTTAATGATGTGCTCCTATAGCCTTCCAAATCTGATTTATATAATTTAGCACTGAGATGCCATCTTGTATTACTGCTTATTGTGTTTGGCTTATTTACTTAACAAAGTAACTAGCATCTCCAAGGCAGGGCCACATCTTATTTTTGACCTTAAAATGGATTCTAGAAAAGTCTTGATTTCCCCCTTTAAAATCAAGTAGGATGCTCTAAGGATAAGGGTCTGAAATCTACAGTTTATGGGCCTGCTGAGGCATGCAGACATGTGCTCAGGGATCTGGAGAGATTTTACTTTCCTAAGAGATCAGAAGGAAGCAAGTGAGAAGAAAAGTGAAAGTGAGCTTGGTTTCTGTTCTGCCTTCACATCCTTACCCCCACCCTCCAATACTGGTGAAATCACAATAAAAACCAAAAACCAAACTCACTGTCATCGAGTCAATTCCGACCCACAGCGACCGACCCCCTTTTGGGTTTCTGAGATGGGAAGTCCTTAGGAAGTAAATTGCCTAGCTTTCCTTCCGTGGAGTGATTGGTGGGTTTGAATCTCCAACCTTCTGTTAAGTAGTCAAATGCCTAGGGACTACACCAACAGAGCTTCTTGTGAAGTCTCAACAGAGGTCATTAATTCCTATGGCTCTGGCACTTGGAATTTCTAACATTTGAAAGTATATGCCATCTGCTGTCTTCAGAAGCCATCTAACTCTATGGATGAGCCCAAATGAGTTGGGATAAATGCCCAGTTATGTGCTATCTGCATTCCTTTCCCCTAACCAGCAACAGGAGCTCCCACTGACTGCAGGCCCCTGATGGCGGAATTGGCAAGGAAAACCAACTCCGACTTCCTCGGGAGGTAGCTCACAGAAGAACCATTTACACTCCAGAGGGAACACTGCCAGGATCATTATTAAGATCTCTCTCTCTCCTTTAGAACAGCCTTCTTCTGATTCAGCACAAAACACACCAGTCTCCTAAGCGGAAACCGGAAGAATTCCATCTTGGAAGGAGCAGGGCTGCAGAGTACGGGAAGTAAACTCAGCAACTTCATGGCCCAGTGGGATGAGCGAGAAAAGTCCCCAAGCTTCAAGAGCTGCAGCTCCTAAGATACTAGATGGACTCCACTTATCATCCTATCTCTTGGCTCTTTCTGGCATAGTGCATGTCCCTCTGTATCATGAGTACAGTAACCGAGGCACTGGACACCAGTCATGTGGCTCTGAACAAATTCCTGCATGTACCCCTGCCCCAGGGGCCAAGTTCCCATAGCATTACCTGAGATTTCTCTGTACCCAGCACGTTCACCATTACCTCCATCACTGTCTCGTGCATACCAAGGACTCTCATGAGGTTGGGATGCTGGTAAAACACTTTGTTGTTCATTATGTCTCTAGGGTATAGATTAGAGAGAGACTGGATTGTTTCTCTGCTATCACGATTCAGATAAAAGAACACACACAAATATACAGACACACTGGGGCTGAAGTAACGTCAGTGTGACAGGCTAAAATGACAATAGGAAGGCACTAGGTCAGTTAAAACACAAGTAGAATGCTTTTTCTACCTCAGAGAAATATTTTGTGTCTCTACTTCTACAAAGCTATTAATTTCTCAACCTGAAATATTTCCCTCTAACGGAAACCCAAGGAGGGGTCGCTATGAGTCGGGGCCGACTCGACGGCACATAACAACAACAACAACAACAACAATGACACATTAAACAGATCTTTTTTGGTCTCTTTGACTTGTAACTGTTCATGAGGCAGTCCAAATCACTAGATATTTTTCTCCTATATATGCTCAGGCTGTTCTCCCCCGCCCCCATTCTTCCTGTCCTTATAGCTATGTCTGTACATACTTCTTCTTCTTCTTCTTTTTTTTTTTTTTTTTTGATGGCACTGTTCCCTCTTCTTCCTTTTAAAAAACAATTGTGTATTTGACACTACTGAAGTTTTTGGAACCCAGTCCTTAAAAATCAATGAAAGTAATGTGAAAAACAATTATTTTTTAAGTTATTCAATACAAATTCACATAATAAAACTACAAATGAATGAAAATACAAACACTGCCTGTTAATTGGCTGTGTAACCCATTAAGGGTGGCTTATTTCCTACCTATTCCCCTTTCCTCCAATGCTGTGGCTGCTTAGAGGAAACACCATCAATTTCACTGCTGCTGTGTGTACTGCAAGGGCTGGGAGAGAGGTTAACTCTGACGTTTACTTTCTCTTTCCAAATTCTTTTTATCACCTCTATTGTAATGGAATGGAGTTTGAAGACCGTGTGCTTTTTTTCCCATGAGGACACTCAAAGTTCATTCCTTGGGCCTCCATGATGCTCCTCTCCTCAGGTTTGCTTACTCAAGGGTAGTAGAATGGGATGTTGAGAGGGACAAAGTATGTAGTTGTAGTTCTTTTAGTAAGATTGTGGGCTAGTCACTGAACCATTGTGGAGTTTGGTTTTCTCACCTGCAAAATGAAAGTGCTTTGATGTTGTTGTTGTTATGTGCCGTCGAGTCGGACCCGACTCATAGCGACCCCTCCTTGGGTTTCCGAGGTAGTATCACTACAGAAGTAGGATTGCCCCACCTTCCTTCTGAGGAGTGGCTGGTGGGTTTGAACCACCAGCCTTCTGGTAAGCAGTCAAGTGCCTTAGGAACTATGCTACCTGAAGTGCTAGACTACCTAATTAAAGAAAACTCTTCTGGGATCTAAAATGCTGTGAATCTCTTCTAAGAGAGAACCATGAACTATTGCTAGGGGTAAAAGTATCTCACAAAACTGACAAAAAAAATGATTCTATAGGTTACTCTTTAGAAAAGAGGGGAATCAAGAGGCAATTTTTCAAAGAGGAGTCTTAGAAGATTTCCAAACATTCAAAACTCAACTGCTCAAATCTTTTCAGGTGGGTTGAACACACTGTCCCCTGCTCAAAATTATTTCACTGCCTCCCTGGGATTATTTTCATCAGATTTCAGCTAAATTACACTGCTTTCCTCCAACAAACTTCCATACTTCTTTTGGCAATGGCCCTTCCCCAAGAGCAGCAAGTAGACTGGTTTCTCAGGCTATCAAACGTGACTGATTTAGTAAGGATAAATAATTCAATGAAGAGTGACATAAGGACCACCAGCTCCTTTCTGGGACACATGGATATTTAATATGGCTTGACTCTACAGTATCTCCATATCAAGGTAAAATAGTCATTCCACTTAAAGGTCTCTTGACAGAAACATGCTGAACTGTGAAAGACCTACCCCAGTCCATTGATCATGAGCAGCTCCTCTTCCCTGCCCATCCTTACACTAAGGAGGGAGCGGATCTGGCCCAGGGCAGCCAGCAGACTGATGGTGTCACTCACGGAGGCATGGCTGATGGTGTAAGTCTTCCTCAGGGCCTGCAGCAGCTCCCCAATGCTGTCATATTGCCTCCGCAGGAGGTTGAACATTATCCGGACCAGCTCTGCATCCTGAATCTGGTCCTCCTGAGCCCAGCAGATCATTGTCTGTGAGATGAGCTCCTTCAACGTCGCTGGAAGGGCAAGAGCAAAGATCATTACTGTAGCTATCACAGCTCAGGGAGAGCTGGTATCTTAGCCACTTCATTCAATGTTAAGATACATTTTTAATGGATTAAGGTTAAAAAAATTAGTATATTATGGGTAAAACATGGCATCCAGAGAAGATAAAACATGCCAAAAGATAAATATGCCAGACATACTATTAAAACAGCCTGATGTTGAACTGATGGTGCTAAACCTCCCATTTTGACTAAACAATGACTGAGTATATGCTGGAAGTAGAAAATTAAATAAGTCACTGTCCTCATCTTCAGGATGCTCACATGCCAGTTCTTAACAATTTTATCTTCTCCTAACTATAATACCTCAGAAGGAAGATTGGGCACTCTACTTCCATAGAGATACTCCTCAGAAACCCAAGGAGGGGTCGCTATGAGTCAGATGGAACTTGATGGCAATGAGTTTAGTTTATGGTTTTAACTATAACACAACGTAATGTTGTTTTGTTGTTATACGCTGTCGAGTCGGATCTGACTCATAGTGACCCCTCCTTGGGTTTCCGAGGCAGTATCACTATGGAAGTAGATTGCCGCATCTTCCTTCTGAGGAGTAGCTAGTGGGTTTGAACTGCCAGCCTTCTATTTAGCAGTTAGGTGCCTTAGGCACTATGCCACCAGAGTTCCCAACACAATGTAATAGGAGAGGATAAAATATAACATATTAATATAATAATTAATATGTTGTTGTTGTTGTTGTTATGTGCCGTCGAGTCAGCCCCGACTCATAGCGACCCCTCCTTGGGTTTCCGAGGCAGTATCACTACGGAAGTAGGATTGCCCAACCTTCCTTCTGAGGAGTGGCTGGTGGGTTTGAACTGCCAGCCATCTGGTTAGCAGGCAAGTGTCTTAGCCACTATGCTACCAGAGCTCCCAATAATTAATATAGTAACTATTAAAGTGGGTTACAAGTAAGTGCCATGGATACAGAGTAGGGATACTGATTCTGGGTGGGAAAGACACGTGAGGGAGACACTGGCCACTGCCTCTTCAGAGGAATCTCTCTAGTATAGGTATTCCCAGCAAGTAATTTAAAGTTACCACATACCATGAAGCAATTAAGCCAAACCATTGATTCAAGAATTGTCAAAGATATTTTCAATGATGTAACAGAAAAATAATTAAGAGATGAAGAGAGAACACCTTATGGGACTACTGAACTGACTTCTTTGCCCAACATCTTTAGCTGGAGTCAGCTGACATTGAATCATGTACTATGTTATTAATTAAATTGTTCCCTCCCCCACAAAAGATATTATGAAGTCTTAACCTCTATGCCTGTGAAAGTGACCTTGTGCAAACAGGGCCTCTTAAGTTAGGTTAACATGAGATGATACTGGTGTAGGGCAGATCCTAATTCTCTAAGACTGATGTCCTTATAAAAAAGGAGAAGATACACAGAGACAAGGAGACAAAGGAAGGACATCATGTAATGTTGTAACTACAAGCTAAGGAATGCTAGAGCCACCAGAAGTTAGGAGCAGCATGAAACAGTTTCTCTCTCAGGGCCCTCAGAAGGAACTAACACTGCAGATACTCTGATCATGGACACCCAATCTTCAGAACTGTGAGACAATAAATTTCTGTTCTAACAAACCACCCAACTTGTAATAGTTTGTTATGGCAGCCTGAGGAAACTAACATAGGCTGCTTTCGTAAACATTAAGACAGAGAAACCACTGACTTTAAATTTGGAAATTTCCAGGACTCAAGAAGTACCACTGGCTAGACAAGTGGGAAAGATCAAGCGGGACTGGAACAAGCTGTGATTTGGCTAAATGGTTCCGTAAAATTGCTGACTAGGGTCAGTGCAGGAGGATGATGGGGAGGGAGATGCAGATCTGAGCTAGAGGGCAGAGTGGTCAAGAGCCCTGTTAGAACAGCTCAGAAGGCACTGTCCACCACTCCCCATGCCACACAAACACCCAGAAGATGCCATGGGAGAGGCAAGCAATCCTGACTGTATCCAAGTCTGGCTTTGTATATCACACTGCTGCGAGGCAGGGATGGTGCTAAGACCCTCAATGTAGAGCTGTGGGGATGAGGAAGGTCATACAGTCAATCGCTGACAGAATGGGAAATAAACTCAGATGGGTGCTTTCAGGATATGGGCCATCTCTAATAGTCTAGTTTTCTACCTACACTCCACTATAGATGGCAGATGTCTGCTCTACATACAGCCTTGGCTCATCACAAGGGTTTAAAAATAGAACTTGGTTACTAACATTCTAAAAGAGGTCTGTATGTAAAGAATTAATTTAACCTACTGCTGTGTCTGTCAACTCTGTGGTTGTTTTAGGTTCAGACGGGGGACATAAGCTGAAAAACTTAAAAAAAGGATACCCAAGTCAGAGAGAAGCACAGTTAAAAGAAGTTCCTCAGAGATCTCACTAGGGAGATACTGCTGTCTAATATCTGTTAGGTTAGATAATACCTGGACCTCAGGGGTAAAAGAGTTCTTTACAGGCTGGCTAGGCTGGGCTCCTCTTGAGAAGCTTGTTTTCTCTGCAGCCAAATGTAAAAGTTCCTGTTTATTCCCCCCAGTTAATACTCACAGAAAGGAATGAAAACAAGAAAATAAGAGATTCTTGGACTAGTATAAGTTACTCTAGTCCTGTAAAGTACTGAAACTCAAATCAAACTTGTGGCTGTTAAGTGGATTCCAACTCACAGCAACCCTCTAGGACAGAGCAGAACTGACCCACAGGGTTTCCAAGGCTGTCAATCTTTATGGAAGCCGACTTCCTCATCTATCTTCCACAGAGCACCTGGTGCTTTTTGGTTAGCAGCTGAGTGCCACCAAGGATCCTCTATAAAGTACCCAAACCCACCAACTGCCATCAAGTCCATTCCAACTTGCTATGTTGTTGTTATATGCCATTGAGTCGGACCCGACTCATAGCGACCTCTCCTTGGGTTTCCGAGGCAGTATC
>NW_006921655.1:11486912-11526682 GCF_000298275.1 Orycteropus afer afer | reverse complement strand
AAAAAAAAAAAAAAACTGGAAAAAAAAAAAAGTATAAGACCCTTTTAAATCTACACCTTCTCTTGAAAGAATGACAGTTCTCACTACTAACAACCAAATTCTCTGCAGAGATGGTGCACACCCTCACAATCCCTGCCACACATCAAAAACCCAACACACTCAGGTAAAACAGTTTGCCAGCTCACAGATCATCCTCTTTGTAATAGGGAATTTCAGGAAGAGTTATAATGAAATCAGGTAAATATTAGCATTCCCTTAGTCAGCTGGCTTTCAGATTAATTCAGGATTTGGGTGAGCTCACAATGACTCAAAAACCCAAATCGACACTTGTGGCTTGGAGAGAGGAATATGATAGCAAAACACCTCACTAGAGGGTGATGGGAAAATAAACAGCCTGAAAAGATGGGGCAGGAAATGCTCCCTACTGCAATATATAGGCCAGTGTTCAAGGTAAATATGATTTGATGGGACAAATGCATGTGTGTGTGATCAAGCTAAGGCACAGTTAAAAAAAGAAAGAAACAAAGGTGGCCCCGGGTCCTTCTGTAAAAGGACAAAGTAATACCCATCATCACTGTGTTATTGATGGGCAGCAGTTAAACACTGGAAGACCTGACATGTAAGGTCCTTCTTGTTGGGCAGGCTTTCAGATTTGTTGGGTATGGTTTCAAATTGTTGAGACCAAGGTCTGCAAGGCAGGAGAAACAGTAAGTATGAAGAGAAAGGAAACTAAGGGAACAAAACCTTCTTAAGAGCCCTGAAAAGTACAGCATATTTTTTGGTCTGATATAAGCTAGAGACTCCATACCCATTAAGCAAACTTGGGCTAAATCAATGAACTTCTAAGGGTTTGACACTATCAGGGCTGAGGAAATGGAGCTTCACACCCATGATGACAGCGCTACTGAAAAGGCCTCAGATTTTAATTAGCTTCCAGATACAAGCAGTCTAGAGCAGCCATAATGTATCAAGGTCAAGAGGTTAGAAAGAGTACATTCTCTAGAATTCATTATGCTCTCCATATATGTACATCTCATGATTAAAATAATCAAAGCATGTAACCAAGTCTGGCATACATTGTGAGTTTAATAAAGGTTAACTATTACTACCATCTATACCAGCAGAAGGCTGGCGGTTCAAACCCACCAGCCACTCCTCAGAAGGAAGGTTGGGCATTCCTACTTCTGTAGCGATACTGCCTCGGAAACCCAAGGAGGAGTCGCTATGAGTCGGGGCTGACTCGATGGCAAATAACAACAACAACATACCAGCAGTTACAAAAGTAGATTGCACAGACCCTTAGGGAAGATGCTTTAGGCAGTCCATAAGGCCTAAAGTATTTTCATAATAATTCTAGGATGATATTTGTTTTTTTCATTCTGTTGACAATTGTACTGATGGTACAAAATCAATGGCAGGTAAAACCACTGGCACCTTAGCAGGAATCCAGGCAATGGCACCAAACTGTATAGGTAATCATTGTATCTTTCCTGCCACACTCCCAGAAAAGTGTCCAGTCTCATATGAGAATGTCTTTAAAGAAGCCATAGAGATTACCACTTTCATTAGTAATAAACTCTTGAGTATGCATCTTTTTATCCTGTATAAAAAAATGAGAAATACACAGAAGACACTTGTGTTGCATATCAAAAGCCAGCAGTTTTCTTGAGGAAAAGCACTTGTGTGACTGTTTGAGATGTGAGCTAAATTTGTTGCCTGTTCCACAGAATGACATTTTAAATGAACAGAACGACTGACAAACTACGGTTATCCATTCAGACTTGGGTAACTGATAGACATTTTCTGAAAACTGAAAGACATAAGCATGTCACTTCAAGGAGAACCACCAAAAATACGTGTGGCCAACAACAAAGGTCAAAGTTTCAAGTAAAAAATCAGAATTTTGGAACTGTTACTGTGAACTTGTATCTGTCACGGTTTCCCACAACTTAATGACTTTTCTAGTGAAATCAGAGATAGTAACAAATGAGATTTCAAAAAATATTATATAATAAAACATATCAACATCTGGGCGTTTTGCATAACTTGATGAAGCAGTAATTTTCCAATGAAAAGTGTATATTACAAAAAATTCAGGGGTAAGAGGTCCACTCGGTATGCAAGATACACTGATACATTTTTATATAATCAAGTACAAAGTGTTCTTTAACAGTTTTAGATTCCACACTGCAACTAACTCTTGAAAATCTACCATGCTGAGTTTTGATAGAGTATCAAAAAGAATATACACAATTATCTGAAAAGCTATTAAAGTGCTCCTCTCTTTCCAACCATGTATCTGTCTGAGGCTGTATTTTCTTCATAGTTTTCAGCCAGATATAAGAATTCAGATACATTCTATTAAGACTGATATAAAGAGACATAAAAATATATTACAGTGCCATTCTTCTATTTTTTTTTTAAATTTAGTTGTTTCTCATAAAAGTATGTTATTTATGTAACATGTAATGGGATTTGTATTACTTTAAATGAATACATAAATACTTAGAACATTTTTCAGCTTTAATTTCTAATATAGCAAATAATGATAGCTATAACTCACATACACTACAGCTTCTGGGAGTCACCAATAATTTTTAAGAGTGTAAAGGGGTCCTGAGACCAAAAAGTTTCAGAACAGCTCCAGTTAAGAAGATAACCAGTTTCATTAGGCTGTGATGCTAATCCAGTAGCTAATCTCTGAACCTAGAAAACTGCAGCTAGAAAGCTTTCAATGTTTGTTTTCTGGATCGGAGGTAGCCTGAATGGGAGTGGACAAAGAGTGAGACACCTCATATTGAGAAATGAAGTGGGGATTAGATAATCATTATTTTGAAAATTGAATCCTGGCTTACAGCACAGGGCCTGACCACCTTCCGTTTGTCACTGAAGGGCGCCCTGCTAGCCTGAAGCACCCCCAAGGCTTCCCTCCTCTTCAATTTGGTCTTAACATCAGTCATCTTCAGAGCAAGAAGGGAGTCAGGGACTGTCAGGCTGAGGTTGAAAGCCCTTCTTTATACTGCTCTGCAGCCAGTACAATGGGCCACACAGAGGAAAAGCAGGCTGGAGATCTCATTTACAATGGTTGTCAATTACAGGAAGTGTTGTCCTGAAGTCGATGTGTATGCAGAGCGCAGGACACTTTCTGCCTGCTCTCATTAGATTAACTGAGTTACCTCTAGTTCTGTCATTCCTAAATTAGTTAAGTTTCTTGGTGTTGCATAAGTGCCCAAGACTGAGTTAAGTACCCTATATGAAAAGATTTCAAGACACAATTACCATCCACACAGCCTAGCTGTACAAAATAAATACATGTGTAGCAGGAGGAGGAACCCTGGTGCTGCAGTGGTTGAAGCACTCAGCTGTGAATCCAAAGGTCATGGTTTGAACCCACTAGCCATTCCAGGGAAGAAAGATGTGTGTATAAAGATTTACAGCTTTGGAAACCCTGTGGGACAGTTCTACTCTGTCCTATAGGATCACGATGAGTTAGAATTGACTCAAGCGTAATAGGTTTGGTTTTTTTGAAGCATATGAAGCAGTTAACGAGAAATAAAGTGTAGAATAATGGGTAAAACTGTGTCGTCTCAGATATTTAGGAAACAAAACAATTCATAAGAAGGTACAAATTCTATCGTAATATATACATTCAAAAGAAACCAGAAAAGAGTGACAATGAGATCTTCTACTCTTACTTCTTTGTCAATGTCACCTTTATCTAAAGTTCTTTATATTTTTACACAATTTCCACATTACATGGATACCAAAGAAGTTAGGAGGCAAAAGCTCTCTCATGAATATTCCAAGGAATATTTGAAATGATCTAGTGGAAAAGACGAAGTCACTCCTTGCTGTGACTACTTTAGAGTGGCATTTTCCTTAAAGAGAAGATTAACACTAGTCCTGTACTGATTTTTTTTTTTTCTCCTGATATCAACAAGGGAATTCTAAGAATTTTGTGAGGGCTTTCAGACAGCAACAGGAGTCATTTCAGAGATATTCTGAGTCTCTTAATCAAAGAGAGAATGATACTAAAATATCAGAACAGTTACAATTGATTTCAATTCTGTGTTTTCCTAAGTTCATCTTTGGGAATGGTGATCTTCAGTGACAAGAAAACACTTGAACATTTATGTTATCATAAAGAAAATGACTTCCAAAATGGGATGCATATAAGGAGTATGATAAGGATGAAATGAAAAGGTTAAATTTAGCACTTTCCACAATGTATGATCCTGAAACAATTTTGCTTGCATTAAGAGGACTTGAAGCACTTACTGATGAAGATCAAAGACTACAGCCTTCAATATGAATTATACCTCAACATAAAGGAAATAAAAATCGTTACAAATGGACTAAAAAGCAACCTCATGATACGAAGACAAAAGACTGAAGCTGTCAAGGACTTCATATTACTTGGACCCACAATCAACACTCACTGCAACAGCAGTCAAGAAATCAAATGATGTGTTATTACATTGGGTAAATCTGCTGCAAAAGACCCCTTTAAAACTTTAAAAACAAGCAGGTCACTTTGAAGATTAAGATGTGCCTGACCCAAGCCATGGTCATTTCAATTGCCTCATATGCATGTGAAAGCTGGACAGTGAATAAGAAAGACCAAAGACGAATCGAAGCCTTTGAATTATGGGGTTGGCAAAGAATACTGGACATCCAGAAGAACAAATAAATCTGTTTTGGAAGAAGCACAGACAGGCTGTTGCTTAGAAGGGAGGATCTCAAGACTTTGTCTCATGGACTTTGAACATGTTATCAGGAGGTACCAGTCCATGGAGAAGGACATCACACTTGGTGAAGTAGAGGACCATCCTCAATGAGACAGACAGACAAAGCAGCTGCAGTAACGGGCTTACACATGGCAATGACTGTGAGGATGCCACAGGACTGAGCAATGTTTTATTCTGTTGTATATGGGGTCACTGTGAATCAGAGCTGACCCTACAACACCGATCAGAAACAACAGTGCCTCATCTCTCTCACACACACATGCATGTATAGCATATTATTCCCTTCAGAACCTCCATCACACATAATGAAGATGCTTCAGCAGATTTTGTTGCAACTCTAGGATTTTCATCCACTCATTTAGCTGAGTTTCAAGAGGGCCTTGTCAAGTGCACTGGATGGCTCACCTCATGGGATTTTTAAAAAGCTATCACATTCTTTTCAAAAAGGAAAAAAGTGAAGAATAAAGACATGTAACTGAGAATTTGTTTTGTGATGCAAAATCAAGCATATCTTCTTAAGAAACAGAATGTCTCAGGGAAGCAAGTCATGCACATGTTGTTTCCTTAATAATTATAAATGGCTTCATCCATGAGAGTATTATTAACAATTACAACTCACTCCACTTTTGTAATTAGTATAATTAGAGATAGTCACATTTAGGCGACTATGTCAAACACATGATCTGTAAGCTGCGTTTTCAATGATTGCTCAGGCCAATTCAGAATGAAAAATATTTCTAAGGCATTGTATTACTTAGGGAACCTTGATTACTGAAAGAGACTTAAAAAGAAAAACAGTTTCTTCATTACCTGATATTTGGCCTAGTCAGACATTCCACATAATAACAAAGATTTATTTACCTTAGCACTTTAGTTTGGCAGCCTAGGTATTACTTGCTGTCAAGTTATTTTCTTCCACTTGTCATTGTGTAATCTGTTTCTGTGACCTAACAACCCCAAGTTCACCATCCTGGGAATCTTACAAGGAAAGTCTCTAGTGAATCACTTACTATAGCAGGTATACTTCTTTTCCAAGGGTCAAATTACCACAAATGCAAAGCCAACTGTGGTAAGAAAGAAGTCATTTATTCTCATGCAGCAGGTTTAAATTTTCAGGCAGCAAGGTCCAGAAAGAATCTTTTCCCTTCCAAATTTAGATCACAGGCCAAGTAGCCATGATGCAATGGAGAGCATGCTTATTATCAAATGGCAGATTCTGGCCACTGACAAAGCAAATCGCTGAAGCTTAAGGATCCAAAACCCATGTTGATGCTTCATTCCAGCAAGTGTACTCTTAAATTTGGGTCCATTTGGAAGAAAAAGTTTTCCAGTCATATTCAGAAGAGGAAGAAAATCATACTGCACTGGACTTGGGTTAAACTTACCAATCACTTATAATGCTCACACTTGCAATAAAAAGTACTATGCATCTAAATTATGCCTACTAATTTTTAAATTCTAGGTGATTAAAAAAATCAGTTTGTGGCATGCTGTAAATATTCTGGAGGCATTAAGAGGTGGTAGATTATTTCCAAGTGTAATGAACAAATATATTTTGGCCTCTGCTTTCTTCCTTTCTGCTAAACTGAGTAATAGCTCCTCAATGACATCCATGTCTTAATTCTTGGAACCTGTGACTATGTTAACTTACCTATCAAAAGGAATTTTGCAGATGTGAGTTTCTTAAAATGGGGAGATTACTGGATTATCTGAATGGGCCCAATGTAATTACAAGGGTCCTTATAAGAGGAAGCCAGGAGGAACCCTGTCAGAGAAGTGATAATGAAAGCAGAGGTCAGAATAATAACACTGGCTGACTTTGAAGATGGAAGAGGACCATGAACCAAGGATGATGGGTAGCCACTGGAATCTGGGAAATCCAAGGAATGATTCTCTATCAGACCCCAAGAAGGAACACAGCCTTGCTGACCCATTTTAGACCTTCAGAATTATGAGATAATGAATTTATGTGGTTTTAAGCCACAAAGATTGTGGTACTTTGTTGCAGCAGCAAAAGCAAATTAATACATGGATAAAAAATGCCTGGGCTGATGAAATGTGACTCCTTTCCTGAAGCTACAAGTGAGACTGGAAGGTATCAGTGAGTGAGTTGATAAGAAAATACCTACATAAGGCAGGGCTTGAGAGAGATTCAGTTTTCTAAGTTTTTGCTGATGCAAGTACAATAAATGACAGGGCAGATGACACAACTGTGGTCTGCTTAGATCTGGCCTAGAGCTTCTATCTCACCAGAAACAACATTAAACAGAGAAAACAGCACCTGTAAAACCATTATGGCTCCTGAGATAAGTAAACAGATCATAGACAACATACCTTTCTTATCTCAATTCTCCTTCTGAACATTAAGGGCTAGAATGGCCTACATCTCAACACTAATCACTGAGGAAATTAAAGATGTTGAAGTTGGTAACCATGATGGTATAATGAATATTACTGACCATATACCCAGCATCCTTTTGTTCTTTCATTCTTCTTAACAGAACCCTCATTTTATCCACCTTAGCCCCATCTTCCTCAGGAAAAGCTGATTCAACCCCTTTCAAAGGTGGGCCTCCGTTGACTTAGCACATTCCATATTCTAGGTAAGCCTCATTGGTTCTTGAGTTTATTATGATCAAGTTCTCCAACATAGTGATCAGAATCCTTGCTTGAAATACTAGTTAGGAGAAACTTCCTTGCTCTGGACATAGTGCATGAATGTGAGGCTCAGAAATGCTGCCACATGAGGCTAAGCTGAAACATGGAGCAAGATGATTGTGGGGAAAGTCACCAGAGCTACTTGATTGACTCAACACAAGGGACATTCCACATATTTAAGATTCCAGGTATATGAAGCAAAAAAGTCCTTTACTGGCTCTTATGCCTGAGCTAGGTTTTCTGTTGCTTGCTGCTAAAAGTGTCTAAAATGATGTATGTGCATATAATGTTCTTGTGATCTATACTGAGTTCAGAAGCTGAGAGGTATACAAACTTCTATGAAGGTACCAGCACGTTAAACTAAACACTAGTTCACTGAATTTTTATATGCCCTCCGCCCCCATTCCTTCAGATTCAAATGGTTATCATTCTCACATTATCAATAATGGTACTGAAACATATAGAGATTAAAAACTTGCCCAAGGTCACAATTAGCAAATGGCAGTGCTAGGATTTAAATCTAGGCTGCTAGAATCTAAGCCCATCTACTTTACCACTTTAAAGCTGCTTGTGTTTCAATAGCTTCTATGAAATTTGGACAAAGAGCTGTCTTTATTAATGCTTTAAATTCATATTACATAATTTAAATGCTTTCTTAATAAACTGTGAAATGCATTCAGAAATAAAGTCCTGTAAATTACAGCATATTAGCTCCAGCTCTTTTTCTGACTGGCTCTGAGCTGGGCACAAAAGCTGGGCTTTTCCAGAGCCTCCATTTCTTCACTAATAAAATGAACTTAGCAATAAAACTTCATGTTAAAGAAAATTAATTCAAGTATAGTGTGGTGACAAGAGTGCTGGGCAGGGGATAAGAGCACTTTGTTCCTTCTCTGGCTATGTGATTTTAGGCAAGTCATCTTCCCTTTCTGGTCTCTTGACTCCTATGAAGTCAACGGTCTTGTGGCTTTAATATTCTAAGATACTATGAAGATCTTCAGTGAGATAGACTGACACAGTGGCTGCAATGATGGTCTCAAGAATAGCAAAGATTGTGCAGATGGCACAGGAGCAAGCAGAGTTTCATTCTGTCATACACGGGATCACTATGAGTCAGATCAAACTTGACGGCACCTAACAACATGTCCATCCACTCCCCTGGGCTACTAAGAGAGTTGTACTAATTTATTAAAATGGTAAATAAAAGCCTATGGCTCAGCCTACTGGTTAAATTGATGAGCACTAAAAATTTTACCACCACATTTTAATGCCCTATTATCCTGGTATTACCTAGCTTGTACTACCCTAATCATAAAACCTGAGATTGGAGAAATAAAACAGAATCTCAAAACTGCAGTAGTTACCATGATCAAGGCATCGCTGCACACCACTAATCATTTACATTCGGATAAGCTGTGGCACATTGATGGCTTTTTTGATGACTGTCTTGATTGCTGGCAGAAAAAGGAACCCTCCTATGTTAGGGGTCAGATGGTACAATAACCTCTAGATTTAGCGGGAGAGATTTACTGGTGAAGGTCTTATTCCCTCTGTTCCCCAGAGCTTCCTCTGGACTGAAAATCTGAATTTTGATCCCTCCTGGTCTGGTCTGGATTACAAAGTAATCAAATATCTACTATTTATTAGCAGAGGAGGTCAGGGAGAAAGTTTAAAGCCACTGACTCTGAAACTTGTAGAAAATTCATCATGTTAATTTCCCTGTGCCTCTCTGGCCCAGGCTGTGCAGTAGATACCACTTTTGCTTCATTTTACTGGAATAAGGATTCTGTTGGGATCACTAAGAATACAGTTCCAAGGGTATTAGAAAACCTTTAAGCAAAGGGCCAAGAGAACCTGGAGCACCGATCCTGGGTGACAAGAAAGAATTGGTCCATTTACTACATGTCATCGGGGCACAATGCACAGGCCTGGCAGTCAGACTCCCCCCACACCACCCCCCAGAGGCAGGTAAATGGTGTGTGGTCTGGCTTTGGTTCCATAGCAAGCAGCAGAAGACCTAAGAAAGCACCCAGGTCCATCCATCCAAGCTCTATATTTAATTTCTGGACAGGTATGTTGATTTCCTTCTTCAGTGCTTTCCTGGCTGGGGAATAAGGATAAACATTCAAGCTGCTTGGTTAGAACATCCTCCTCCTCATTATAACAAAACTCACTAAGCACTGTATATTATTATACTGCTACCACCACTAATATAGCTACCACTGTTGTTGTTGTTGTTATGTGCCGTCGAGTCAGACCCGACTCATAGAGACTCCTCCTTGGGTTTCTGAGGCAGTATCACTATGGAAGTAGATTGCCCCATCTTCCTTCCGAGGAGTTGCTGGTGGGTTTGAATTACCAGCCTTCTGCTTAGCAGTCAAGTGCCTTAGGCACTACACTCACTACCAGAGCGCCCTTAGCTACCACTAATACAGCTATATTTCCATTTGTCAAATGGTGGTGGCTGCATGTTGCTGTGATGCTGGAAGCTATGACAGGGGTATTTCAAATACCAGCAGGGTCACCTATAGCGGATAGGTTTCAGCTGAGCTTCCAGACTAAGACAAACTAGGAAGAAAGACCTGGCAATCTATTTCTGGTAATTAGCCAATGAAAACCTTATGGATCACAAAAGAATACTGTTCATACTTGCTTCCTTGGACACATCATCAGGAGGGCTCAATCATTAAAGGAAGACATCATTTCTGGTGTAGAGAGCCAAAGAATGTGAGGGAGACCCTCGGTGAGACAGACAAGTACAAGACTCCGATAGATTGACAATCATAAGGATGATGCAAGACTGGGTAACATTTCATTCTGTTGTACACATGAGTGCCATAAATTGGAGTCAACTTGATGGCAGCTGCTTATCTGTCTGTCTACTCACACACCCATCCACCCATCCTGTGTGTTAGACCTTGTACTCAACACTTTCCCTAGATTATCATTTAATCCTCACAAAAACCATGTAAAAACACAAGATAGGTCAGGGAATGAGTTTTCACAACAATGGTGGCTGTTATTGGATAAAATCTCATTTTTTTAGTTAGGCAAAGAAATTCCACTTCAATTTAACTGACAAAACAAGATTCCTGTAAGTAGGTGGTCTGCTGAGGCAGTGGTGAAGTGAAGGTTAGACACGAGAAGGAACACTGGATACGGCGGAACCTCCTGACTCTGCCCACCAAGGGCCTTGTATCTCAGTACAGCCCGAAACCACACCAGTTATGCAGGCCTGGCTCACAGGGCTGGCCATGTGTGGAAAAGTCATGTGACACTGGCGTATTTCTACTAATTCTCTCTAAATTTCCCTCCTACAGCAGATAGAGTCTTCTGTCCACCTATAAGAGTGGATGCTTTCAGAATGAACAGTTCTGAATTTTTATTTATAGTGATATAGAATGTGCATGTTTTCCAACTGTCAAAGAATTGGTCAGCTTCTTGACTAAATAAGAACTTCTTAAATCCTGTAAAAATCATGTCTCTTTCAGATCTCTGTGTATGTTGTAAATGATATTATTTTGAGATGAAATTGTACAAAGGAATTTAAAAACGCTATGTATGCACTGTACCTCCAAGAAGTATATATTTGGAGAGTCAACAATTCCTGAAAAATAAATTCATAAACTAAAAGGAAAAAAAAAAAGGACAGTCATCCTAGCTACTGGACTCCCCCTACCCCACAACACATCCCTGCAAGCCAGCAGCGAAATGCATGTGGATACTTGGAGCTTAATTTTGTCAGCCCTTCTCTCAAGCCCCCTGGGGTGTCATCCATCATCTGGAGATAATTATCCTGTTGTTTTTGAAATCAGTCAACCAGCCTCATAATCACTTTCCAAAAAACATTCAGGAGATTAAATGACCAGTGACAATGGTGGGGAAAATAACTCATAGAGAATAGATGTAGTTTCTGAGGTGTTAGGGAGGGAAATCCTTGAAAAGGAAATGATATAAACACAAGAAAGAAAGGACTTGAGACCTGGGGTCTCTGTCTTCACCCTGTTGGGAAAGTCATCTAATTGCTCTTATTTTACTTTCTATGTCTATTCAGTATTGAGAATAAACTGATGACAGGGCAAGCTATAGGGCACAGATTCTAAATATCTGTGCTTCCCTATCACCCTCACTCCACCTCTCCAAAGCCTTCTTTCTAGACATCCCAGCATAGTGTCCTGGAAGGAAAATGGGTTCCAGAAATGGAGCATGGTTCAAATCTGGGCCCCCTGTCTTACTGCAAGATCCTATCTGCATTGCTTTTCTTCTCTCAGGCCTGGCATGTAAAATGAGAACCTGGCTGTCCCTACACTTGTTATGAGTGCTTAACTGTAACCATTTTTGGCTATTAAAATGTTTATTGACCATCTACCATATTTCAGGCACTGTGTTAGGCATGAATCAAATGCCTTTTGGACTGCCCAAAAGATTTCAGCAAGAAGACACTGGATGTATGGAGGCCTGTTAGGATGTCACTGAAGTGCTCTAGATGAGCAGTACTAAGGACGTGAGTTTCAAACCCACCAGCCACTCCTCGGAAGGAAGGTTGGGCAATCCTACTTCCGTAGTGATACTGCCTCGGAAACCCAAGGAGGGGTCGCTATGAGTTGGGGCCAACTCGATGACACATAACAACAACAACAACAAGAAGGATGTGAGTAAGGTTGGTGGGATATTCAGGATATTGGCCCTCAAAAGATGTCTATGTTCAGATCACTGGACTTTGCAAATATGCTAGGTTACATGGCAAAGGGAAATTAAGGTTGCAGAAGGAGTTAAGGTTGTTAATCAGCTAACTTTAAAATAGGGGGATTATCTTGGATTATTGGGGTGAGCCCCAAATAACCACAAGGATCCTAAAAAGTGAAAGAGGGATGCGAAAGAGAACCAGAAAGATGGGAGCATTAGAAGGATGAAGCCCAAGACTGCTGGTAAAAAAGGGCTAAGAGTTAAGAAACATGTCTTCATAGTAAGAAAATTAAGAGATTATCTCCCAGGGAGGAAGCATCCAGTAAATAACAGAGATCAGGAATGTATCAGACTTGATCTGTAAATCAACAGAAATTAAAAGAATATCAGGTTACTAAGAAAAACTGTACTCTAACAAATTTGAAAACCTAGAAGAAATGGACAGATTTCTAGAAACATACTACTTACCTAAACTAACACAGACTGAAGTGGAAAATTTGAACAGGCCCATAACAAAAGAAAAAATTGAACAGGTCATAAAAAAATGACCAAACAAAAAAAGTCCTGGCATAGTTTCACTGGAGAATTCCACCGCACATTCAGAGAAGACCTGACACTAATCCTACTCAAACTATTCCAGAACATAGAAAAGGATGGAATCCTTCAAAATTCATTTTATGAAGCAAACATAACCTTGACACTAAAACCAGGCAAAATTGCAGACTAGTATCCCTCATGAATATAGACACAAAAATCTCCAACAAAATACTAACCAATAGACTCCAACAACATATTAAAAAAATAATACACTATGACCAAGTGGGGTTCATATATCAGGTATGCAAGGGTGGTTCAACACTAGAAAAACAATCAATGTCATCCATCACATAAATAAAACAGAAGAAAAGAACCACATGATCATATCAATTGATGCAGAAAAGGCATTAGACAATATCTAACACCCATTCCTGATCAAAACTCTCAAAAAAAAGAGGATAGAAAGGAAATTCCTCAACATAATAAAGGGCATCTATGTAAAACCAACAGACAACATTATTCTCAGTGGAGAGAGACTGAAACCATTCCTCTTGCAAACAGGAATGAGACAAGGATGCCCTCTATCACACTTCCATTCAACATTGTACTGGAAGTCCTAGCCAGGGCCATAAGGCAAGAAAGAGAAACCAAAGGCATCCAAACTGGTATGGAAGAAGTCATACTATCCCTATTTGCTGGTGATATGATCCTATTCATAGAAAACCCAAGAAACTCAGCAAAAAAACCACTACTGGAACTAATTGAGAGATTTAGCATAGTGGTGGGATACAAGACCAACATACAAAAATCAGATGAATTCCTCTACCCTAGCAAAGAGACTCCTGAAAAGAAAATCAACACCATTTACAATAGCTACCAAAAAAATAAAATACTTGGGAATAAATCTCACTTTAGACAGAAAAGACAACAAAACACTACTTCAAGAAATCGTAAGAGAGATCTACATAAATGGAAAAACATACCATGCTCGTGGATAGGAAGACTGAACATTGTGAAAATGTCAGTTCTACCCAAAGCAATCTATCTGTTCAATGCAATCCCAATCCAGATCCCATCAACATTCTTTAAAGATATGGAAAAACCAATCACTAACTTTATAAGGAAAGAAAAGAGACCTCAGATAAGCAAAGCACTGTTGAAGAAGAAGAACACAGTGAGAGGTCTTACACTCGCAAATCCCAAAACCTACTATACAGCCATAGAAGTCAAAACAGCCTGGTACTGGTACAATGACAGATACAGAGACCAATGGAATAGAACTGAGAACCCAGAAACAGTACCATCGACCTATGCGCAGCTGATCTTTGACAAAGGGCTGACATCCATTAAATGGGGAAGAGATTGTCTCTTTAACAAATGGTTCTGGCAAAACAGGACATCCATTTGCAGAAAAAAATGAAACAAGATCTGTACCTCACACCACACACAAAAACTAAGTCCAGATGGATCAAAGACTTAAATGTGAAGCCTAAAACTGTCAAGTTCCTCAAGTAAAGAATAGGGGCGAGTTTAGGGGTCCTAATTTGTGGCATAAATAGACTGTCAAGCATCATCCAAAATGCACAAACAGCAGAAGATAAACTAGATGAATGAGACATTCTGAAAATTAAATTTTTATGTGCTTCAAAAGACTTCTCCAAAAGAGTAAAATGAGAACCTAAAGACTGGGAAAAAATATCCGGCAACAATATATTTGACAAGGGACTTAACTCTGAAGTTTATATAAAACTCCAAAACTTCAACAACAAAAAGAAAAACAACTCAATTAAAAAATGGGCAGAAGACACGAATAGACACTTCACCGAAGAGAATATTCAGGTGGCCAACAAACACTGAAGAAATGTTCATGATCATTAGCTACTGCAATGCAATGCATCCAATGCGGTGGAGTCTGATCCTACTCATAGTGACCCCCTCCTTGCTTGGGTTTCTGAGGCAGTATCACTACGGAAGTAGATTGCCCAACCTTCCTTCCAGGGAGTGGCTGGTGGGTTTGAACCACCAGCCTTCTGGTAAGCAGTCAAGTGCCTTAGGCACTACTCTACCAGAGCTCCCCATTAGCCATTAGAGAGATGCAAATCAAAACAACAATGAGAAGCCATCTTGTCCCAACATTAATAGCAAAGTTCAGCAAGACAGAAAATAACAAATGCTGTGGCGAGGATGTGGAGAGACTGGGACTCTCATACACTGCTGGTGGGACTGTAAGATGATACAACCACTGTGGAAAGCAGTATGGCAATTCCTTAAAAAGTTGGAATTAGAAATACCATTTGACCCAGCCATTCCATTACTGGATATATATCCTAAAGAAGTGAAAGCTAGGACAAGAACAGATATATGCACACCCATGTTCATCACAGCACTATTTACAATAGCCAAAAGATGGAAACAACCTACGTGCCCATCAACAGAAGAACGGATAACCAAACTATGGTTCATACACACAATGGAATACTACGCAACACTAAAGGATAACGTAGGATCTGCAAAACATCACATAACACGGATGAACTTGGAAAATATTAACTGAGTAAAATAAGTCAAGTTCTACCCAAATACTGTATTAGTTCATTATTGTACAAAATCAAGGAAAGATTTATACATAGAAGGAAATTTTCTTTGCTCGTTACCAGGGGTGGGTGGGGAGGGGAGGGAATACTGCTAGTTAGGGAGACTAACTAGCAGAGTGAAGTATTGGTTTGGGTGAAGAGAAGGGCAACATATCAAATGTGAGTGATCAACACAGTGGCAGTGAGGAAGAAGAAGACATAGACATGGGAGGTACATGTGAGGTACAGACAACAAAGATGAGCCCTTCTGCATGTACAGTACTGCATTGTCAGTGATGGCAAGCACTGATCTATCAGTGGACAGTTGACTAGACAGGCTGAATAATCAGATATGTCTAGGCAGGGGGGAGTATGCCCCCCTGGCCATGTGAGGGGTTAGCAGACAATATTTCTACATGCATATTTGTATGTGTTGTAAGAATGTCCAGGTGTATAGTAGAGCTGACAAAGGGCAAGACTGTGGTGGCTTCTTAGCCACAGCCAGCTTCCTGGAGAGACTGAGTAGCTGGACCCCTGGGGTTTGGACCATGGTCAAAGAGGACATCAAGATCAACTGGCATAACATACTACACAAAAACAATGTTCTATATCCTACTTTGTTGAGTAGTGACTAGGGTCTTAAAAGCTTGCAAGCAGTCATCTAGATAAAATGATGAGTCTCTCCTCCTCCAGAACAAAGCAGAATGAAGAAAACCAAAGATGCATGGAACCAATTAGTCCAAGGGACTGGTAGGCCATGTGATCCTCAGCCTATATGACCATGAGAACAGAAGAACTAGATGGTACCTACCAACCATTGTCAACCACTTGAAGAGGGGGATCTGTGTAGGAGATCCTGGATAGAGTGAGAGAACAATGTAGAACAAAACTCAAAATAGAAAAAAAAAAACCCAGGTTTTCTGCTCTGATAGAGCCTGGTTGAGACCCCTGAGACTATGGCCCCTAGCCACCCTTCCAGTCTAGAATTGAACTGACTCCTGTGCCTTCCAGCCAAACAATAGACAGGCGTATGGGATAAACATTTACATCAGGTAGATACACTCCTTGGAGTGATCAATCATAGGAGAACAGAAGGGCAGTGTTTACACAGGGAGATGGGGAAAGGGGAGTGTACATGAGGGAAGGACACAGGGAAGAGGTAACTATGAGGAGAAAGTGGGAAGAGAGCTGTTACAATGTGGGGAATTGCAGTCAGCGTCATGAAACCAAATGTGTATGAACTGCTGTACGGAAAATGAATTTGCTCTGTAAACTTTCAGTCAAATCACAATAAAAAATTTTTAAAAATGCTCAGCTGTTAATCCAAAGGTTGGCAGTTGAAACCCACCAGTTGATTCTCAGGAGAAAGTTATGGCAGTTTGTTTCCACAATAATTTATGTTGTTGTTATGTGCCACTGAGTCAGACCTGACTCATAGCGACCCCTCCTTGGATTTTTGAGGCAGTATCACTACGGAAGTAGATTGCCCAACCTTCCTTCCGAGGAGTGGCTGGTGGGTTTGAACCACCGGCCTTTTGGTTAGCAGTGAAGTGCCTGAGGCACTACGCTACCAATGGGGCAGTTCTACTCTGTCCTGTGGGTCATTATGAGGTAGAATCACCACACTCCATGGCAGTGGGCTTAGTTTGAGTCTTTGGTTGAAATGACTGAACCAATTCCTTCTTGCAACAAATCACCTTCACTTCCTGCACATCCAGCTTTTACATTACTGAAAAGTTTAGAGCCTTTTCTTGCACTAAAGGAAGGCTAAGTAAGCACTGTATGTACCTGTTGTGACTTACAAATTCAACCTAAAAACACACTTAAGAATGGATCTTGTTTGTAACCTAAAGACTCCCTGTACTCTCCTTCTGAACAGAAAGAAGCATCTACTTTAAAAACAGACTTTCAGGAGGTTAATCATGAGACATACAGGTCAGTACAGTCTATTTTTAGTTCTGCTTTGGCAGTACCCACAAAAGGAGTCCAAATTCACTTCTTTGTAGATTTAGAATCCTCCTGGCATGTCCTCACCTAAGACCCAGCCTTCCAATGTTGATGGATAGGATTAATCAAGGGTTGTCGATGCAACCACTGCCAAGTATGCCATACACTTTTCCAGAAGCTTCAACACGTCTGCTGATAAATGCAAAAGATTCTTTCCCTTCAGAGATATTCTGACAAAGATAGAAGGTCATTATAAAGGGCAGTAAGATGTATGAACTCCAAAGTAGTGTTTTCAGACAAAGTGGTCATATTTTGAGTACATTGCTCTAGTCTATGATTTGAAATGATGTTCTAAGATTGATAGAAACAGAGAACAAGATAAAAGACCATGATATTAAACCTGGGAAATTCCTTTTACTTTAGATGAATAATAAATTTGCTGAAACTGTACTAAATAGCAGACTGATTATATATAAACTCAAACAAACTTCCTCTTGAAGTGTTTGAAGTGTTAATTGATTAGAGAGAGTCACTGTCTGTGGTAGTTATGTTTGTGTGTCAGTTTGGCTGGGCCTGGTTGTGTGGCTGGCAGCTGATGGTAGTTATTCTCCATGATGAAACTGGCAATCAACTCCATGGTGGGATCTACCCCAAGCAGCTGAGTAGCTGCCTTTGGGATATGGTCTGCTTCCTGTATATAAGGAGAAAACTTGGGAATGGTCTCTAGCTTGTGGCAAGCTTGGACCCTGCACGTAGTCATGTTGTTGTTCAGCAGCCTGCTATGCTCTGCTGACCTTGGGACTTACAACGGACTTAAGTTAATGGCCTGCCATGTGGTTTAGTGACATCGGGACTGTGCCATTTTTCCATGTGGTTTGGTGGCATCAGGACTGTGCCATTTTATTTGTCAACCTTGGGCATGGCAGCCTCAGCAGCCAGCAGCTGTCTGAGTGAAGAAATGCCTCTAGCTCCAGTGGGCCAGGGGCAGGAGGCAGAGCTGTACCCCAAAGTTGAGGGGCTTTCACCCAGCCCCTAGATCCTGGCACTTTGAACTTGGATTTAAAGCCTCTAAAATTGCAAGAATAAACTCTGTTTGTTAAGGCCATCCCATTTGTGGTATATTTCTTGTCAAAGCAGTACTAGGTAACCAGAACACTGTAGTACAAAACAAATTGTGATCTTGTTTCAACAAGGTGAAAATGATAGGAATCATCTACACTATAAGGATTAGAGAAATGTATTTGGACAAAGTGTGCATTGTTGAAAACTGGAAGGCCAAAATCCTACAGGATGCTGTATTATCAAAATCATAGCCAAACCCTCCAAAATACCCTTTGCAGAAAAATGAAACAGGGCCCCTATCTCTCGCCATATACAAAAATTAACTCAAGATGGATCAAAGACCTAAAATGTAAAACCTAAAACTATAAAGATCAATAAAGAAAAAACACGGGTAAACTTAGGGACCTTAATACATGGCCAATACACTACTGAACACAATTAGCAACACACAAACAGGAGAAGATAAACTAGACCACTGGCACCTCCTAAAAAATAAACATTTATGCCCATCAAGAGACTTGACTAAGAGAGTAAAAAAAAGAACCTATAGACAGAGAAAAATGTTTTGACAACAACATATTGGACAAGGGACTAATCTCTTAAATTTATAGAAAGCTTCAACACCCCAACAACAAAAAGACAAAAAATCCAATTAAAATAGACAGAGGACATGAAAAGGCACTTCATCAAAGAAAGTATTCAGGCAGCTAAAAAACACATGAACAATGCTTGTGATTATTAGTTATTAAGCTGAAATCCACTGCCATCGAGATGATTCCAACTCACAGGACCCTATAGTACAGGTAGAACTGCCCCCATAGAGTTTCCAACTCTGTAAACGTTTATGGAAGCACACTGCCTCATCTTTCTCCTGTGGAGTGGCTGGTGGGTTTGAACCACTGTCTTTCTGGTTAGCAGACAAATGCTTTAACCACTGCACCACCAGAACTCCCTTTAGTCATTAGAAAGATGCAAATCAGAACAAGGAGATATCATCTTATCCTAGCATTTGTAGCAAAGTTTGAAAAAACACACAAAAAAGATTGGCAAGGACATGGAGGGACTAGAACCCTCATACACTGCTGGTGGGGCTGTGTAATTGTTCAACTACTGTGTAAAACGGTATGGTGTTTTCTTAAAATGTTGGAACTAGGTATCATATGATCCACCAATCCCACTACTAGGTATACATCCTAGAGAAATAAGAGCTGTGAAACAAACAGATATATGAATACTCGTGTTCAGTGCAGAATTATTCAAAATAACAAAAAGATGGAAACAACTTAAGTGCCCATCAATGAATGACTGAATAAACAAACTGGTACATACACACAATGGAATACCATACAATGTTAAGAAATAAAGACGAATCTGTGAAAAATGTCCTAACATGGATGAACCTAGAGGGCATTACACTAAGTGAAATTAGTCAAGTACAAAAGGACAAATATTATATGAGACCACCACTGTAAAAAGTCAAGAATAGGTTTATACCCAAAAAGAAACACTCTTTGAAGGTTATCAGGGGTTAGAGGGATGGGAGGGTAAATCACTAAGTAGAGGGTAGACACATACTAACATGGAAGGGAAAGGCAATATATAATAAGGCAGAAGTCAGCACAAACCAATCAGGCAAAAGAAGACACTGAGAGCAGCACAGGAGCTAAGGGCAACAACGGTAAATACTACTACATATACAATCCTGCAATAACAGTAAGAACTATAATCCATGAGTAGATATACAGATAGAAATTTAAGCTGAACAGAGCTGGGAAGATGAATGGGACTACACCCATGAATATATATATAGGTTTGAAGAGCATATTCCTATGTATGTTTTTTATGTGCTACAAATATATACATGAATACAGTAGAACATACAGGGGGCAGCGTTATGAAAACTTGTTAGCCATTACCAAACACTTGGAGGGAATGAGTCGTTGGACCTGGGGGCTCAGGTTCATAGTCTCAAGGGACACAAAGATGAGTTGGCATAACATAGTCCACAAAGACAATGTTCTACATTCTACTTTGGTGAGTAGTAGCTGGGGTCTTAAAAACGTATGAGTGCCCGTCTGAGGTTTAACTATTGGTGTCTCCTTTCTGGAGGAAAGAAAAATGCAGAAAATCAGACACATGGAAACAATTACTCTAAAGGGCTAATGGACCACGTGAACCCAAGCCTTCAAGACCCTGATACCAGCCAGAAGAACTAGATGATGCCTGACTACCACTGCTCACTGCTCTGAAAGGTAACACAACAGGAGGTCCCAGACAGAGTAGGGGTAAAAATTTCAAATTCATAAAAAGACTAGGCTTACTGGCATGATGGAGACTGATGGAACCCCCATGACTATGGCCCTTAGATACCTTTCTAAGCCTGAACCTCTATGGCTCAACTTTCAGCCAAACGGACAGGTCTCTATGGTGAACAATAGTACCAAGAAAGTCTGTGCTTCTTATAACAACCAACCACACAAGATCAAAGGGGTAGCATTTTCCCAGGGATTAAGCACAGAAGACAAGAAAGGACAGGAAAGAAGGATGAAGGAATGTTAACATAGGAAGGAAGTGGGAAGAATGCCATTATACTGTGGAGAGTGCAATCAATGTCACAAAACAAAACATGTATAAAATACTAAATGGAAAACCAATTTGCTCTGTAAACTTCTATCCAAATCACAGTAGCAAAAAAGAACAAAACACAAACTGATATCCTATTTCCTTTAACCCCATCCCACCTTCCACTATTATTTAAATCTCTCACTAGGGTAATTTTCAATGCTAAGGAACCACAAATAGAAGTGACAGAAATGGCAACTGTTAGAAGAGTAACACTATGGAAACAGAAAGAACAGAAATCTATTTAAAGATATTTTAAGTAGACAGACCATGAGAGCAGACCCACCAAGCAATCAATCCCTTAGGTTTCAGAAGACACTAAAAATACATTCCTTAAATCAAAAGGAAGGAATATTAAAATGTAAAACAGTAATTACCACCAATTACAACATAATGGTCAGACGTTTCCTTTTAAGATAAGCTGCCCGATATTTATTGTGAAACATTTTTTAGACCAATTACATTAATTAATTCTAGGAGAGCAAGGGTTAGGGGTACTGCTATTGAAAGGCACTGTCACTTACTTGGGTATCTGTTCTCCTCCTTGGTTGGCTGCTGCTTCTCTGGCTTAGGTAAGCCTTTGATTTTATTCACTAAGGCCCAGAGTTTTCCAGTCCAAGAGGTGTCCTCCTCCTCCTCTTCCTCTTCCTCCAGGGGAACGCCTATCAAGACATAGATCATAGTAAAAACCCTGACCAGTACATGAAACCACTATGTGGCAGAAAGCTCATAAACAGGCTGCTGCTTCCCACTCTTCTGGAACTTTCTTTCTAAAGCTACTATAGGCAGTCTCCTGTAAATATTTATCTACATAATGTCTTTTGGTCAGATGTTACTTTTTTTATTTTTATTTATTTTTTTTTAAATAAAAGATGACTTCCTGTATACAAGAACATCAAGTGATTTCAATCCCAAGGCTTACTTAACATTTTCTAACCTATAGCCAAACAAGCTCTAGAATCACTAGAGTTAACATTCAGCTATTTCAAAGAAAAAGGTAACCTATTAGCTACAGTACTCAATCGAAGATTAACTACAAGTGGTGCACATGCTGATAACCACTTAAAAACAGCAGATATCTATAGAAATAGGGATTACTGGCTTAGAGTCATTAATGGCAGACATTAAAATAAGTATGTAATTTTAATAGCTAAAAAATGAAAGGATTGCCTCAGGTGGGAGCAGAGTCTCAGGTACCTAACTTCAAGTAAATTGTGGATGACTTATACAGGAAAAATTATTTTTCTTTCTTCAGAGACCTATTTCCTTCTTTGTATCTCAGCAAATCTTGTTCTTCACAGAAGGCATTTCAATCATATATTCTGTGAGAGATATTTCTTATGTGGTCTATGTAAGTAGTTTGGAAATAACCACTTTTTGAACAATTAGTGTTCTAAACCCACTGCTGTCGAGTCATATCTGACTCACAGCGACCCCTCCTTGGGTTTCCAAGGTGGTATCACTATGGAAGTAGATTGCCCAACCTTCCTTCTGAGGAGTGGCTGGTGGGTTTGAACCACCAGTCTTCTGGTTAGCAGTCATATGCCTTAGGCACTACGCTACCAGAGCTCCTAATTAGCGTTCTAGTTATTGGAAATATAAAATAACCCCTTCCCCCTTCTAATGAAGAAATAAGGAATAGACTTTTCATTGATAAAGCCTTTTTCTTGGAAGCCTACCACAGTGAAGGAGAAGATCCTCATGGAAGTCATAGAGCTCCTCCCGGATCTCCTCTGGACAGGGGCAGTTCTCTCCCAGTTGAAAGTTAACAAGCATATTGATCTTTAAGGGACAAAAGAAGAATGGTGTTATGGATTGAATTGTGTCCCCAAAAAATTAAGTGCCAACTTGGCTAGGCCAAATTCTCAGTATTATATAATTATGTTCCATTTTGTGATGAGATGTAATTATCCTAAGTGCTGTTAATCCTAAACTCTACGATGTTAATGAGGCAGGATTACAAGCAGTTATGCTAATTAAATATATTTTACAGGATCAGGTTATAATTGATCTCTTCCAAGATATAAAAGTGATTAAACAAGTGACCACAGATTGGAGGAACCTCCTACCACCAAGAAAGAAGAGCCAGTTCTGGTAAGACGGCTGAATAGGCAGACAAACTACACAGACACTTGTCAACAAAGAAAACGGGAACCAGTTAACACAGATAGAGAAGATAATCCTAGAGCCTTGAACTTTGAAAGGAAGGATACAGAAGTGGACTAAATTCCAACTAGTAGAAGCTGCATGGAAACATCAAAAAAGGAGACATATGGAGCTGTGATCTGACAGTGATCCTGACAGCATGGACAGCTTGGATATTGCTATGTGGTGTTAACGGACCTAAGAATTAACCTAAAACTTGGCCCTGCTAGCCAGGGGCTGCAGGGAGGACTACACTGGTGGCCGGTGAATAGAAGTGAAGAGGGAGATGGGTTGAGCTGTGGACTATTGCCTGTCTGGAGGGTGTAGCCATTTTGAATGTTTACAAGTGGTTCAACCATTTTGGATATTTAAAGTGATAACCTTCTCTTAGATTCTAGAGATTTAAGATTAGGCTCCATTTGCCAGGGACCACAAGGACATTCTGGACATGAACAACTGGAAAGGTGCAATAGTCTCCTTGTTACTCTTAAACCCACACCCTCTTGGTGAATGGAGGTGTGGCAGTCACTCAGTCCTACCATCTTCTGTGCTGGCAGGAATTCCATCTCAGTCTGTGTGCTCAGACGGAGCCTGGGTGCCCTGCCCAGATATTTATTTATTATTTATTTATTTTTAGTTTGTTTTTGTCTGCTTAAAAATTATTAGTAGTAGTAGTATTCTTTTTTTTCGCTCTCATTCTTTTTATTTTATTCATTATTCTTCCCTTCCCAGGTTCTAGTTTTCAGCTTTTTCTCTCTTCCCTGTTACTGGTTCCCACTTTTTTGTTCCTTGTGGTTAACCCCCATTCCTTGTTTTTCTTTTTGCATTTTCCCCATTTTTTCTTCATTGTACTCCCACTCTACCTCTTTTCCCTTATTGCCCCCTCCCCAGATATTGCGGCTTATTTATTTATTTTTTTGTGATTGTTTCTGTATGTTTATGTGGTGTTTTTTTTGTCCACTTGCTTTTACTTTTTTGATGGTTTTTTGACTGTTTTTGTCTAACTGAGTGGGAGACAATAACCATGCCCATATGACACAACCACACACCCACACCCTGCAGCTCCAGTTACTAAGTGAGGGCCACTACTTTCTTCTCCACCAACTGGTCAACGATATACAATCAATCCTACTCCAACTATTCCAGAACATAGAAAAGGATGTAATCCTCCAAAATTCATTTTATAAAGCAAGCATAACCTTGATACCAAAACCAGGCAAAGACATCACTAAAAAGGAAAACTACAGTCCAATATCCCTCATGAATATAGATGCAAAAATCTTCAACAAGATCCTAGCCAACAGACTCCAACAACATATCAAAAATAATTCATTATGACCAAATGGGATTCCTATCAGGTATCAAAGGATCATTCAGCATCAGATCGATGTCATCCATCACATAAATAAAACAAAGGAAAAGAACCACATGATCTTATCAATCGATGCAGAAAAGACATTCAATAAAATCCAACACCCATTCCTGACAAAGACTCTCAGCAAAATAGGAATAGAAGAGGTATTCCTCAACACAATAAAGGGCATATATGCAAAACAAACACCCAACATTATCATCAATGGAGAGAGACTGAAACCATTCCTCTTGTGAATCGGAACCACACAAGGATGCCCTCTATCACGACTTCTATTCAACACTGTATTGGAAGTCCTAGCCAGGGCAATAAGGCAAGAAAGGTAAGAAAAGAAGTCAAATTGGTAAGGAAGAAGTCAAGCTATCCCTATTTGCTGATAATATGATCCTATACCTAGAAAACCCAAGACATTCAGTAGAAAATTTACTGGAACTAATTGAGATTAAGCATCATGGCAGGATACAAGATCAACATCCAAAAAACAGCCAGATTCCTCTATAACAGCAAAGAGATTGCTGAAAAAGAAATAAGGAAATCAATACCATTTACAATAGCTACCCCCCAAAATAAAATACTTGGGAATAAATCTTACCAGGGACACAAAAGACCTGTGCAAAGAAAACTATTAAAGATTATTTCAAGAAACCATAAGAGATCCACATAAATGGAATAACATACTATGCTTGTGGATATGAAGATTGAACACTGTGAAAATGTCAATACTACCCAAAGCAATCTATACATTCAATGCAATCCCCATCTAGATTTGATCAACATTCTTTAAGGACATGGAAAAACCAATCACTAACTTTATATGGAAAGGAAAGAGATCTCAGATAAGCAAAGCACTATTGAAGAACAAGAACAAAGTAGGTCTCACACTTGCAGATTTCAAAACCTACTATACAGTCACAGTAGTCAAAACTGCCTGGTATTGGTATAATGACAGACACATGGAGCAATGGAATAGAATTGAGAACCCAGAAATAGATCCATTGACCTATGGTTAGCTGATCTTTGACAAAGGGTGGAAATCCATTAAATGAGAAAAAGACCGTCTATTTAACAAATGGTGCTGGAAAATCAGATATCCATTTGCAGAAAAATGAAACAAGATCTGTACCTCACACCATATGCAAAAACTAACTCCAGATGGATCAAAGACTTAAGTGTGAAACCTAAAACTACAAAGTTCCTCAAAGAAAAACTAGGGGCAAATTTAGAGGCCCTAATACATGCATAAATAGGCTATCAAGCATAACCCAAAATGCACAAACAGCAGAAGATAAACTAGATGAATGGGACCTTCTAAAAATTAAATTTTTATGTGCTTCCAAAGATTTCTGCAAAAGAGTCAAAAGAGAACCTACAGATTGGGAAAAAATATGCGGCAGTGACTTATCTGACAAGGGACTTCTCTCTAAAATTTATAGAAAACTCCAACATCTCAACAAAAAAACAAAAAATACAATTAAAAAATGGGCAGAGGACACAAATAGACACTTCACCAGAGAGGATATTCAGGTGACCAACAAATATATGAAGAAATGCTCATGATCATTAGCTATTCCAAACTCAAAACCAAACTGACAACCATCAAGTTGAATCTGACTCATAGTGACCCCTTCTCCCTGGGTTTCCAAGGTGGTATCACTATGGATGTAGATTGCCCAACCTCCTTCCAAGGAGTGGCTGGTGGGTTTGAGCTGCCAGCCTTCTGGTTAGCAGTCAAATGCCTTTAGGCACTATGCCACCAGAGCTCCCATTAGAGAGACGCAAATCAAAACAATGAGATACCATCTTGGCCCAGCACCAGTAGCAAAATTCAACAAGAGAGAAATAACAAATGCTGGTGAGGATGTGGAGAGATTGGGACTCTCATATGCTGCTGGTGGGACTGTCAAATGATACAACCACTGTAGAAAGCAGTATGGTAATTCCTTAAAAAGCTGGAATTAGAAACACCATTTGATCCAGCAATGCCATTACTAGATATATATCCTAAAGAAGTGAGAGCCAGGGCAAGAACAGATATATGCACACTCGTGTTCATTGCAGCACTATTTACAACAGCCAAAAGATAGAAATAACTTAGGTGCCCAGCAACAGAAGAATGGATAACCAAACTATGGTACACACACACAATGGAATACTATGCAATCCTAAAGAATAATGCAGAATCGGCAAAACACTGCATAACGTGGATGAAGTTGAAGGACATTATTCTGAGTGAAATAAGTCAATCACAAACTCACAACTACCCCTCCTTGGGTTTCCAAGGTGGTATCTCTATGGAAGTAGATTGCCTAGTCTTCTTTCCGAGGAGTGGCTGGTGGGTTTGAACTGCCAACCTTCTGGTTAGCAGTCAAATGCCTTAGGCACCATTCTGCCAGAGCTCCTAAATACTGTATTAGTCCCATTATCATAAAACATTAAGGAAAAGTTTACATATGGAAGGAAATTTTCCATGTTGGTTACAAGAGGTGGGAGGGGAAGGGAGGGAATACTGTTAGATAAGTAGAGACAAGTATTGATTTGGGCAAAGAGAAGGGCAATGTACCACATGTGAGCTATCAACACAGTGGCATCGAGGAAGAGGAAGACATGGAGAGGTGCATGGGAGGTACAGACAACAAAGACGAGCCCTTTTGCACATACAGTACTGCACTGCCAGTGAAGACAAACACTGATATAAGAGTGGATAGATAGGTAGACAGGCTGAGCTATTAGTTATGTCTATGCAGGGCAGAGTGTGCCCAAGACCATGTATAGGGTTGGCAATGTTTCTACAACTCTATCTGTATGTTCTGTAAGAATTCATGATGGGTCTGGTCTCTCCTCATCCAGAGCAAAGAAGAATGAAGAAAACCAAAGACACATGGAAACAATTAGTCCAAGTAACTGGTACAGCACGTGGTCCTCAGTCTATACAACTAACTATGAGACCAGAAGAACTAGATGATGCCCAGCTACCACTGCCAACTACTTGGAGGGGGATCTACAAAGGAGATCCATGATAGAGTGGGAGTACAATGTGGAACTCAAAAAAAAAAAAAAAAAGGACCAGGTTTGCTGGTCTGATAGAGCCTGGTTGAACCCCTCAGAGTATGCCCCTAGCTGCCCTTCAGCTCTGGAATTGAACCCACTTCTGTGGCTTCCAAACAAACAAAAGACAGGCATATGAGCTGAACATTAGGTAGATACACTTGCTTGGTGCCCAGTATCTCCCTCTAGTTTCTCCCAATTGTGATGCACATGTCCACCTTCTGCCTGCTCTACTATTGTACTTTGAAAGCAGGTAGCTTGTCTTCTAGCATCACAGATGAAGAGTAATTTGGACTTGGAGTTTACTAAAGACTTTTAGGATGACAGGATTGAGTGTGTTTTACATGTGGCAAGGACATGAATTTTGGGGGGCCAAAGAGTACAACATTATGGATCAAATTGTGCACCCCCCCATTTATATGTCAACTTGGCTAAACCATGATTCTCAGTATTATGTAATTATTCTCTGTTTTGTGATCTATTTTCTTATATGTTGTAAATCTTAACTTTTATGATGTTAATGAAGCTAGAGTACAGGCAGTTGTTAATGAGGCAAGATATAATCTACAGGATTAGGTTATATCTTGAGTCAACCTCTCTTGAGATATAAAAGAGATTAAGTAAGTGAGCAAAGATTAAAGGAACATCCTACCATCAAGAAAGAAGAGCTGCAAGTAGAGCACATCATTTGAACTGGGGTTCTTGGGTTGAGGACCTGTTAGACCTAGGAGAAGATAGATTCCAACATACATGGAGATCTCCAAGGAAAGTCAAGCACACAGATGTTGAAAGGAGACAAGGAAATTCCCCAAGAGCTGACAGAGAGGGAGAAAGTCTTGCCCTAGAGCTGGTGCCTTGAATTTGAACTTTTAGCTGCCTCAACTGTGAGAGAATAAATTTGTTTGTTAAAGCCATCCACTTAGTAGTTCTGTTATAGCAGCACTAGATAAGTAAGACAAATAGCTAGTAAGTTCTCAGTATTGGTCAAGAGAAGTCACACATTGCCTCATCCAGGGCCTGGACACTTGACATTGTTTTCAAATTCTATTTAATTAAAAAAAAAATTTAAAAGATGGTTAATCTTTTTAAAAACAGTGATAATAGTGTTAAAAATATTTAAACGAAACTCAAAATCATTTGGAAAAAAAAGAAAAGGGAGCAGGTTTGTTGGTCTGACAGAGCGTGGGGGAACCACTGAGACTATGGCCCCTAGCTGCCCTTCAGCTCTGGAATTGAACCCATACCTGCAGTTTCCAGCCAAACAAAAGACAGGCATATGAGGTGAACATTTACACTAGGTAGATACACTCCTTTGAGAGAACAATCATGGGAGAATAGAAGGGCTGTGTTTGCACAGGGACAAAGCTTAGGGGGCCGGAGTACATGGAGGGAAGGACACAGGGAAGAGGTAACTACGGGGAGGAAGTGGAAGGGGAGTTGTTGCATTGTGATAAATTGTAGTCATGAGACAAAGTGTATGTGAACTGATGTATGGAAAATGAATTTGCTCTGTAAACTTTCAACCAAATCACAATAATAATAATAAAAAGATGCTCACCATTTAAAAGTAGTCATCACTTTTTTTCTGATTAAAAGAAATAATTTATTAATTATATAAAATGTGGAGAAAAGTTATTGTGATCCCAAAGATAACGACCATTACAATTTTAGTATATTTCAATCTTTATGTTCACACATACACATCATACTCTAGATAAAATTTTTAAAACCATCTTTTTACAACAACTTACCTTGAGCATTTTCTTATTTTCTTACCCTCATTTTGAATAGCTTCATTGCGACCCCTCCTTGGGTTTCTGAGGTGGTATCTCTTTGGAAGTAGATTGCCCAATATTCCTTCCGAGGAGTGGCTAGTGAATTTGAACTACCAGCCTTCTGGTTAGCAGTCAAATGCCTTAGGCGCCATGCCACCAGAGCTCCCCTCATTACATCATATAAGTAATTATTTATGTAAAATTTGTGAAAAATTAATTCTTTGTTATAGTCCATTTTTACCCTGATTTTTAATAGCTGCATAGCATTCCATCACACAGATAAATAATAACTTAGGTAAAATTATGAATACTCCATAGATTTAGGGCTGAAAGTTTTTCCATTTTTTATCATTTAAATATAGTGAACTTTTACAGAATTTTTGTTTGCATCTGTGATAATTTTCTTAGGAAAATACATAGAAGTAAAATGACTGGACCAAAAGGTTTGTACAGTTTAATGGCTTCTGTTATAAACTGCCAAATCACCCTCTAGAAAGCTCCTAACATTTGCATTATTACTAAAATTTATGTAAGAGTGTGTATTACTTTACCATCTCCATTACAGTAATGAGAGATGAGAGTTAACACATTTTCAAATATTTTCCCATTCAATGGGTAAAAAAATGTCTTATCACTGTTGCTTTAATTTGCATTTAATTGGTGAGGTTGTACTTTGGTTTTCTTTTATGAAATTTCTGTCAATGTTCTTTTTCTACTTTTCTATTGGATATTTATCCTGAGCTCTGGTGGCACAATGCCTAAGGCATTTGACTGTTAACCAGAAGGCTGGTGGGTTTCCCACCAGCCACTCCTTGGAAGGAAGATTGGGCAGTCTACTTCTATAAAAAAACTGCCTTGGAAACCAAAGGAGAGGTCACTATGAGTCAAATCGACTTGAAGGCAGTTTTTTTTTTTGTATATCTTTAGAGCATTGTTGTTGTTGTTATGTGCCAGTGAGTCAGACTGAACTCATAGTGACCCCTCTTTGGGTTTCTGAGGCAGTATCACTATGGAAGTAGATTGCTCCATCTTCCTTCAGAGGAGTGGCTGGTGGGTTTGAAACGCCAGCCTTCTGCTTAGCAGTCAAGTGCCTTAGGCACTATGCTACCAGAGCTCCCTCTAGAGTACTAACACTCTCTAACACTTTTTAATACATATTTTAACTTTATTTCCCCATTTTTAGAGAGGTTTTGTTTATAGGTTTTGTTTCCCCTGACATGAAGGTTTATTATTTTGCAGTTCTCTATCATTCTTGTCCTTTATGATTTTGTCCCAGAAATTCATAGCTGCTTTTGCGTCATGGACCCCTCTAATAGACTGGTAAAACCCATGATTGCTTCTCAGATTAATATTTTACATATGTACATTAAAATAAATAGGATTAGAAAGGAAAAATACTGAAATCTAGTTACCAAAATCATAATAAACAAATTTGTGATGTGGTAGCATATAAAAGATCTCTGGTGGTGCAGAAGTTAAGGCAATTGCCTGCTAACCAAAAGGTTGGTGGTTTGAACCCACCAGCTGCTGGGTGAAGATAGATGAAGCAGTCGAAGTCCCCCATATCCTTCAATACCATTAAATTTTAAATTACATAGTGACGGAATGGACAGGTTTCACCCAGAGTGATTTAGTAGTCTAGGAGGGTTGGCTGATGAAAGGCTGAGTTTCACAGCAGTGAGTGTCCCGTCTTTCATTTTATTCCTGGAGCAGCAACAGCAGCATATGGAAGCTTGTTAAAAATGCAAACTTGTGTGCTCCTCTCTAGAATAATGAATAAGAAACTACAGGGGAAATCTGTGTTTTATTAAGCCTTTCATATGATTCTGATGCCTGCTCAAATTTGAGAGTAATTATAACAGAATTTCTTGAGTTACAGACTTCTGAAATGATTACTCAGAGGGCTGCTTAAAAGATTAAGTGTTGCCAGGCTCTGGGGATGACAGAAGAGGTATGAGGCAAGATGGGGAAAGAAAGGGCAGGAGCCAGCATTGCCCTTCCATGAGCAAGGAGCATAAGTCACGTCCATAAGGACCAGTGTTAGAGGGACAACCTGAGTCCTAGTGGGGTTCAGGAGATGCCAGAAAGCATGCATCAACTCTATTTACTGGATCAGTGACAGAGAGTCATAGACAATGGCATGAAACAAATGCAAACACTAATACTAATGATAGCTCTTAACCAGTTAACACCCAGTTGACCCCAACACATGATGATTCCATGTGTGCAGAGTAGAACTGCTCCACAGGGTTTCCAAGGCAGACCTCTAGGCTTGCCTTCCAAGGTGCCTCTAAACCAAAACCAACCAAACTCACTGCTGTCAAGTTGGATGGGTGGGTTCAAATTACCAACCTTTGGGTTAGAGTCAAGTGTGTGACTGTTTTTTAAGCTATACAACAGGCATTGGTGCTAAGTACTCTAAATGAAAGCTTCAGAAGAACTCTGGGAGGGAGATACAAACTTTATCCACATTTCACAGATGAAGGAACTGAGACGTAGAGTAGTAATGTGTCTAATACCATACAGCGAGCACAAGGGGAGCTAGAATGTGAGCCTTGCAGTCTGAAGGAAATGATGATGCTCTACTCACCACATCATTCTGCCTTCCAATCATTCACAAAAGAAAGATTCAGCACTTGCCCAGCAAAATGAGGAAGATGACATTTATACCTGTTGCCAGGATAAAAGCAGCCTGACAACATCTGTAAAGCCTTTAAAAGTAATTCTTGCAAGGCAACTGTGGACGCCATGGTCTTTTTTAAAATTTTCTATTTATTATTTATTTTTATTGTGATTTGGGTGAAAATTTACGTAGCAAATTCACTTTCCATACAGCAGTTCACATACACTTTGTCTCATGACATTGACTACAATTTTCCACAATGCAACAGCTCTCTTTCTACTTCTTACCCATAGTTAACTCTTCCCTGTGTCCTTCCCTCCATGCACTCCTGCCCCCTGAGCTATGTCCCTGTGCATACACAGCTCTTCTATTCTCCCATGATTGTTCTCTTCAAGGAGTTTATCTAGCTAGTGTAAATGTTTACCTCATATGCCTGTCTTTTATTTGGCTGGAGGCCACAGAAGTGAGTTCAATTCCAGAGCTGAAGAGCAGCTAGGGGCCATAGGCTCAGTGGTTCCACCAGCCTCTATCAGACCAGCAAATCTGGTCCCGTTTTTTTTTTTTTTCCCCAAATGATTTTGAGTTTTGTTTCACATTGTTCTCCCACTGTTATCCAGGATCTCCTACAGAGATCCCCCTCTGAGTGGTTGACACTGGCAGCCGGGCACCATCTAGTTCTTCTGATCTCATAGTCATACAGGCTGAGGACCGCATGGTGTACCAGTCACTTGGACTAATTGTTTCCATGCATCTTTGGTTTTCTTCATTCTTCTTTGCTCTGGACAAGGAGACACCCATCACTGCATCTAGATGGCCACTTGCAAGCTTATAAGATCCCAGTTGCTACTTGCCAAAGTAGGAGGTGGAACAATGTTTTGTGTAGTGTATTATGCTAATTGAGCTTGATGTCTCCTGTGACTATGGTCCCGAGCCCACAGCTCACTCCCTCTGGGTAGCTGGCTGTGCCCAAGAAGTGACTACAACCTTGTTCATTGTCAGCTCTACCATACACCTGGGCACCATAGTTTTACTGCATTATCCTCGGCTCAGCATAACAAATGATCTACTCCCATCAATCCAAAGGCCTTATTTCACCTCCAGCAAAGAGATGATAAGCTTTGCCTGCTCTCTAAGCAAGACCAGTACCATTCAAGTGAATCTTTTAAAAGTCAAGACATGTGCTTCATTTTTTTAAGCTGATATAAGTATCTATCACTCATAAAAGAGCCTAGGAAAGTAATTGGACCAAGATATGGTTATGCTATTAATATAAAATAGTGGTAATTATGCTGTCAACAATTTATGGATAGGCTGTTTATTAAATATATATAAGATGCAAAGGCCTGGTTTCAGAGACAGAAAACTCATCTCGTCACTGAAAGAAGTAACTACTCTTTTAAATTCTTAGGAAGCAGTGCTCAACCGCCTTCAGGGTACAAGCATGCAGTGGGCATAAATGGAAACTATTCTCTCCAAGGTGTCACCCCCTCAGAAGTTTCTCACCAGGATTTTTTTTCACTCTTTTCAAAGTACCCTTCTCAATGGGTAAGTGGGGGAGTAGAAAGCACAAATACAACATTTCACAGAAGATAGCTCACTTGCTGAACCCTGTTCTCCAGGCTTCGTGGGGTTGGGATAGCTTTGTGAGACAATCCTGGACACTTGGCAAAGGGTCTGGACACATTCATTATGTGAGGAAGTTTGTGCACTAACTCTTACAAGTCAGGACAAGGTGACCATATTCTGCTTATCTCTGATAGACAGGTAGTAACTTCTGCAAGGGCTGGATAGAAATGCTTCTAGGTGATGGATCCTTGAGGTGAAAACTGACAGTGATGTGGTTTTTGATTTGGTGGTATGGGCAGAGGCAGAAGTGGGCAAGGGAAGGAAGGAAGACCTGCCCTATGTACAGTTTAGAAAGGGTATTTCTCCACCCAAGACACTAGTCTATTCTTCCTCATTGTCATTAGCATAGAGACTAATCCATATCAGATTACAACCATCTCCTGGTGTTCTGGTGGATCTTTTAATTTTCCACAGCCCCTGTGGCTTTCCCAGACACTTAACAGTTTCATGAACCCTGACTCTGTGGGTTTCAAGTTCTTCCATAGGAATCAGGTAGAGGTTCAGGAAGGGGCTCTCATTCACCTGCTCCTGTGGAGGTGAGCGGAACTCCCTGGTCTTCCGGGCTGTCAGGGCTGCAGACATGTTCAGGGCCTGCATAAGTTCATCATAGCGGAACTTCTGGTTTGACTGCAGCTTGGAGACAAAAATGTCACCAAACGCCACAATGGCCTCCACTCGGTGCTGCAGCTCACAGTCACAGAGATAGCTGAGGAGCTCACACATCTGCAACAATATACATGTGTATATATTAACACTATCTTGAACATTGGTCAAGGAGCTCAGGTTGCACAGTAGTTAAATCACTCTGCTGTAAACCTAAAGTTCAGTGGTTCAAACTCACCAGCTGCTCTACAGAAGAAAGATGTGGCAGTCTGTTTCCATAAAGATTCTTACCTTTGAAAACCATATGGGACAGTTCTATTTTATCCTATACAGTTGCTATGAGTTGAAATTGACCCAACAGCAACAGGTTTGGTTTTTGGTACATTGGTAAGGTAGCTATCATCCCCAATTCATAGAAGGTAACACTGAGACTTAGATATCTGAGTAACTTGTCTAGTGTTACTTAACTATACAGATGTCTATTAACCACGAAGACGCTACTTGACTCTAAGTCAGGCTGAATCCAGAGAACAGCTCTTCATCACTTACCCCAGGGGAGCAACAGGAAAAGCAGCTCACTAAAGACAGAGTCAATCTGCTTGTGGAGAGAGAAGAGCATTTCCAAGAATGTGTTTTCCCAGCTGTAAACTCAGTACAAAACAACCACTGAATGGCACATGCCAATACTCTCTTCCTAGTCTGGGATAATGGAAAATAGAACCTTGTTTCCTTCCTCATATTTCTTTGTTTTTGCTTATCTGATTATCTGTGATCATCAGTTCTTCAGGATTGCTATCATTTCCAATCTTAGCACTACTGTAATTAGACTAAGGACAATAATAATGATAACTTCCTGAGCACTACTTGTCAGACTGTCTGAGACATTTGTCATATCTTATCTCCTTTAATGCTCAGGGCATTCCTGATATTTTTATTAAAGCAGAAGTTCTAATCATCTGCCTCTGCTTAGCTAACTCAAGGGATGAATGGGCCACTTCACTCTGTGCACAGACAATGGATGCCTCTCACAGGTGGAATGCTCTCATCTATAAGCACCACACCAGAACCAAACCCAGTGCCACTAAATCGATTCTAACTCAAAGAGACCCTAAAGGATAGTGTAGAACTGCTCCCATAGGGTTTCCAAGGCTGTAAATCTTTATGGAAGCAGATTGCCTCATTTTTCCCCAGTGGAGCAGCTGGTGTATTTGGACAACCAACTATTTGGTTTGCAGCCAAATACTTTAACCACCTTGCCACCAGAGCTCCCCCAGGAGCACTCTCTCTAGTGTATCTATATATCTCTGCTCCCATCAGATGAACTAGGACCCAGAGTTTATGCCTGTCATGCCTATTAGATCATTTAATCATGTATCATGTAAAACCATGAAATATGAAAACTAAGTTGAATGAATAGTGAATGTCTGTAAAAGTTTTTTTTTTTTTTTAAATACTACAATTGGGTGTGAGTTATATAACTACCGAAAATTTGGGAAAAATCATAAAATCGACACATTTCACACTCATGTTGCTTTATAAGTACCTTTATATGAGCAGTCTATTTAAAAGACACCCAAGCTACCAATTGTAGATGGTGCTTTACAGGAATCATTATGCAAAAAAGGACTCTAAGTGCCAGTGGACTCACATCAAAGAAAATAGCACAGTGATATGGTTTAAGTAAATTGTTTAACATCTATATGTAAAATTTAATTCGCTTTTCCTTCTATACTCAACTTTTTGATTAACCAACTAGCCATCAATCCCATTATATCAGATAAGGGAGTTGCTACCATTTATTACATTATAATAAAAATTATGATAAAATATATTTAATATATTTTATAAAAGTATATTTTATTTTATTTTATCATCCTCATTTTACAAATAATAAAGCTTAGCCTTTGATAGGTACCAATTTAGACATGTTCCTATAACTATTAAGTGGCCAAGGAGCCCAGAGCTTGGGCTTTCTCTACTGGGATAGACTGTTCATTCATTTTCATTTATGCTTTATAAGTGCCCAGAAGACAAATGCTATCACTGATGCTAGCTCACATCTGGAAAGACTATATTTTAGAAAACAGTGAGGCTTTCTAGGTGGTACTGGGAGTGGTGGTGGCTGTGAACATAGCTGCTGTCCTTAGCTCAGATGGCAGTTTATTTTAATGCTAGCACAACAAGTGTAGACTTGTTAGCTGGATGATAAGACCATGGTGATGAATACAATCACCCAATAAGCCAGTTACTTTTGGTTGACTCCACAGCCAAAGGCTTCTCCCCCTTCTCTAGAAAGCTATCTCACAAATGAGCACCTTGATCCTCAAAGGGAAAGAGATAAGATCAAGGTAAACCCTAAGTACAACCAGAAAAACAATTCTAAAGCATGTGCTTTATTGACAACAGTTAGTATTTTCATCTTGGGATGGGGAGAGTTAAAGAGTACATTCATGTCAGAAACACGTTATCTACTGGTGGCAGACATCTCTCTCTCTAGGCATCTCTGATGCACTCTTTCAGCAGCCAGTATAGACTAGTGCCCACATTCCCAGCCTCATCTCTAGGCTGCACTGTCTCCCTCCCAGGTTCTTTCCAAGGGTATGATTTCTACTGCCATGAATTACCTGAAGTTTGACGGACTCAGGTAACCGAGTCTGCAATAAACCTTTGAATGGAGCCTGGGCCTCCTTGTTGGCCTTTTCCCCAGCCTCCACTGCCTTCTCCTCCACCTGGGTCACTTCTTCTTTTCCTGCTCCTTCCTCTGTACCCCTACTGTGCTCCCCAAATACGGAAGGATCAATCAGCAGAAGGATCTGCTGTACGTCGTCATCATCAAATACTCCCATGACCAGTAGGGTTCCAATGAGTTTCAGCACAGGCACAAACTGGAACTCCACAGAGCCCCCAACAGGGTCACGGATGTGAGCCCCACTGCACTGCACGGCCTCTGTCAGCATGCTCAATGCCTTTGTCTTGAGAATATCCAGGGGAATCTCAGGGCTCTGTTTCTGGTGCTCCTCACTGGTCAAAACAAAGCAAGGAGTGGAGAACCTGAACCCTGGCTTAAGGCATGTCCTCAGGCCCACCCCAGGCAGTCCATGCCTCTTAGACTCATCTGGGTATAAGCAAATTTTCCTGGTGGTACTTGTAATGGGAATGATGTACTCATTCTTCATCATCAGCTTCCTTTCCTTAGCATGGGCCAAGTGGATGCTGATGAGTAGGTCATAGAACCCAGATCGAAGGAGACCAGGGAGATATTTGTTGTCAATGGTGTAGAAGAGCTGAGAGAGGTCTACATGGCTGCACAGGGCGTAGGCTACTCGGTTGTTTCCCAGGGCACACACAGCACTGTAGAGTCTCAGTGTGTGGTAATGGAACTGCATCAAGTCCTCCTGCTCGCAAAGCTCCAGGATATCCACACACCTGAGGACAGCACAAACAGTCAGTCACTCTATGGGGAAAAGAATGCATCAGAATCCAGCAGAATTTTCTCTCTGAACCCCCTGGGATTTCACTCAATCCAACAAAGGTGGAACTCATAGGAAGGAGGAGTTTGCCACACATTCTCTTGCAGGTTATCATTATCTCAGCTCTGGTCTATAACCTAGTTCCTGATAATCTACCATTTCTCACTATGAGATTCTCAAAAGCCTATAGGATTTAAATGGTTTACCAAATCTAAAGTCCTTTTCATTGGGGAAATCAAAACCCCTAAAGTGAAAAACATTTCAGGTACATGGCAGAGGTGACTAGGCCCTCATATTTGTAGACTCAAGTGGAACCCCTGTTTCCTGATACGAAAGAACCCTTCAGAAGACATAGCCCATTGTCTTTTGTCAATCTACCACCACCATCATCTAAGTAACTTTAATCTACCATCATCCTTTGGCTTTTCCTTCTTCGAAAACAAACACACCTGCACTCTCGTGTCTAGACAGGAAACAATTTCCATTCTGATAAGTAATGGCATAAACCAATTCACATTTTCCTTCTTGATTTGAGAGCTCTATTTGCCTGTGTGTTGTTTGGCTTTGAATATTCAGGGCTTAGGCTCTCATCCTTGCACAGTTCTTCAATTTATTCAGTTCTTCCTGATCTTTACCCATCCCAGATCTGAGTCCCCTCCAAAACTGGTTTACTTAGCTAGGCTTCTGGTCTTCTCTGCTCCTTTCTTACACTAGCCTATCCTGCTGCTGTCCATGAGCCACTGGATATATAAATGGTAGCTCAGCAGGTGTTACCAGCCATTTTCTCCCTCATAACTCTAGTTTTTAGTCAAAAGATCCAGGTATAGAAATATCCACAACAATGAAATATGTTTAATACTTACTATGCACAGAAACCATACTAAGATGTTTTCTATACCATCTCACTTTCTCCTTTCAGCAACCACTTGGGAGGGCATTTCTCTCAATGTATATATAAGGAGGATGAATCTCTGAGTGGGTGAATAATTCACCCAAGGCCACACAGTCTGGAGGTGGTTGAGCTGGGACTGAACCTATGATCCAGACAATAATCCACTAACATCTCTTAACAGAGAGAGACCAGAAGCTTGATTCTTGGTTCTCTAAGTAAACAGGCATGCCTCATCCTTGCCCTTCTCATCAAAAATAATGTCTATTTTGGTCATTTGAGGTTTAATTTAAAAACATGGAGGAAATGCTCCCTGAGTCTAGGCACTAGGGGCTACAATGAAGGTCCTATAGCAGGCACATCATAATGAATTTCCTGCTGTAACTAAGTAATTAACAAAAGTAGAGAAGTAAAGACAGAAACTGAGATTTTTCATTCATTCACCTTGGTACTGAGTAAGGCTCTTGGCCAGTGAGGTTGCTCCTGGTTCCCTTGTGGGCTTGTCTGGCACTGCCTCACCTGCCTCCCAGGTCTGCCCTTCTTCTTTGGGCCCTCCAGTACCTGTTCTCCTCTGGGATGTGGAGTGCCATCATCTGTAGAGGCTCCAGGCACTGTACAACCCAGCCATGGCGCTCGCTCACCCGCTCGGTTTCCACCTTCAGGAAGCTGCTGGGCATGCGGCTCCAGAGCACGGGCTGGATGGTCTGGACGTCCAGCCGAGGTGGACACTGCGGGACTGGGTTCTTCTCTTCACTCTTAAATATGGTAGCTGACAGGGGCATTGCATTCTGCAGTAAGGCAGAAAGGCATCATATTAGAAAACATGTCAATACAGACATCCTCAGTTACTGGCCCATGATAACCAAAATGGCTACTGTAAATTAAAGAGAGAGAAATTATCCAGGGGACCTCAAATGGCTTTATCAGCATTAATTAGGAACTTGCAAAATAGGTTATATGAGGGTTAATTAATTATTCCATACTCAATAGAGGTGGGAGGAGAAGGAAATAAGAATACAAGTTCTGCCATCTGAATTTCACAGACAAGTGTAGGGGGCAGGAATACTAATCTGCAATTTGTATGAGAGGAAGAGGGATGTCCTTGCTTTCTAAGGCCTAGAATATTCACCCTAGGGTCAAGTCTGCCTTCTGGTGCCATGGCCTTTAGATGAGGGGACATATAAATACCTTCAGTTTCCCAAGCTCAAACTGAAACAAAGCAGTGCTTGTGGGCTGCAGGAAGACTGCTGGAAATACTTTGGTATTGGGTTCCACCTGGAAACCAAAAACAAATTGAGAAGTTTGCCCAGAGTTATAAAATCATAGCCGGCTAAGTCAGTGAGTGTTTTTTTTTTTTTTTTTTAATTAGGATTTGGGTGAAGATTTACAGAG
>NW_006921655.1:11454208-11479468 GCF_000298275.1 Orycteropus afer afer | reverse complement strand
CAAATCTGCATCCTTTCCTTCAAGGCTCAGGGGTCCAAGATTATCTTCTGTGTCTGTATTAATTGGTTTCCCTTTTCTTTGTTGAAGAGGGTCTGTGTAATCCTTCTGCCTAGTCCGCCATCTTGACCCGCCCCTTCAGTGAGTGTTTTAACCCACAGCCTTTGCGGTTGAATTGTGTCACCCAAAAACATGTACTGAAGTCCCAGGACTTGTACCTATAGGTATGATTCTGTTTGGAAATAGAGTTTTTCTTCTGTTATGTTAATGAGTTAATATAAGAGAAGGGGAGGTCCTAAGCCTAATTCTTCTTACTTATAAAAAGATCAGAAATAGACACAGAGAAACACGCAGGCAAAGACAAACACCAAAAAAAGCCAAGGAACAGCAAGGAATACCAAGTATACCAAAAATCTCATGGGGCTACTGACAAAGATCAACCCCTAGAGGTGAAATCAGACTTCTAGACTCTTGAACTATGAGAAAATAAATTTCTGTTTTTAAAGTCACCTACTTGGGCTATTTTTTGTTACAGCAACAGTAGCTAACCAAGAAAATATCTATTATATCCCTCTTTTGTGTCAGACTCTAGGCTTAAGCAATGAGAGATATAAATATAAAATTCTGATTTGATACTGTTATGACTTTGGCCTTAAGGCAAGAGTCATCCTTGGTCTGACCCTCAGATTCTCCAAACAGCCCTCTTGTGACACCTAGAACGACTTGTGGTCCCTCAAGTCACTGTAGCCTTAAGCAAGCAAAATCTGGTGGCTGAGAATACATCACCTGGACCAGCAAGAGGCCCATGAGACTGCTAATGGGGAAAGATAAATGCATTCATCTCTAGGTGTCATACACAGCAGTATAGGGTGCTAGAGCCTGAACAGTGGTGCATTTTCAGGTCCCTCAGGACTGTCTGGAGCTCCGATGGTACAGTAGTTAAGGCATTCACCTGCTAACCAAAATTTTGGTGTTTCAAACCTACCAGATGGTCAGCTGGAGAAAGGTGAAGCAGTCTGCTTTGTAAAGATTTATAGCCTAGGGAACCCTAGGGGGCAATTTTACTGTGTCCTAATAGGGGTGCTATGAGTCAGAATCAACTCAAGGGCAGTGGGTGCTTTTTTGGTTTCAGGATTGTCCTTACAAGCTTCCTAAACAGCCCTTCTCACAGAGAGTAGGTACTTGTAGAGCATTTAAGACATCCTGAGATAGGTTTATTTCTAACATGCTAAATAGTTCCAGCATGCTAAACAAAGGAAATTTCTTTTAAATCACTAAAATAAGCAAACACTACTTGTGGTTGCCTGAGGATGTAAACAAGGCTAAAAATGGCAATAATGGCAGAATTATAGATGGTCCTCATTGCCTTGACCCCTGGTGTTACTCCTGTGATTATGTCATGTCACATGGCAAAATGTGATGTCAGAAGAGACTTTGAAGATTGCTCTTGAATGCAAATGGAAGAAATGACAAGATAAAAGAGCTGAACAGAAGATTTCAAAGAGCAGCTGAAGAAGACAAAGCAAATTATTATGATGAAGTGTACAAAGACCTGGACTTGGACAACCAAAAGGGAAGAACATACTCAGTATTTCTCAAACTGAAAGAACTGAAGAAAAAATTTAAGCCTTAAGTTGCAGTACTGAAAGATTCTATGTGCAAAACATTGAATGACGTAGGAAGCATCAAAAGAAGATAGAAGGAATACACGGAGTAACTGTACCAAAAAGTATTGGTTGATGTTCATCTACTTCAGAAGACTGCATGTAACCAAGAACCAATGGTTTTGAAGGAAGAAGTTGAAGCTGCACTGAAGGAATTGACGAAGAACAAGACTCCAAGAATTGACAGAACAGCCACTGAGATGTTTCAACAAACAGATGTCACGCTGGAGGTACTTACTTGTCTATGCCAAAAAATTTGGAAGACAGCTACCTGGCCAACTGACTGGAAGAGATCCTTATTTGTGATCATTCCAGCGAAAGGTAAGCCTACAGAATCTGGAAGTTCGAACAATATCATTAATATCACGTGTAAGTAAAATTTTGCTGAAGATAAAATGATTGTAGGAGTATACTGACAGGGAACTTCCAGAAATATAAGCTGGATTCAGAAGAGGACATGGAATGAGGGATATCATTGCTGATGTCAGATGGATTTATGCTAAAAGCAAAGAATACCAGAAAGATGTTTACTTGTGTTTTTTTATCCATGCAAAAGCATTCTACTGTGTGGATCATAACAAATTATGTAAAACATTGAGAAGAATGGGAATTCCAGAACACTTAATTGTGCTCATGAGGAAACTACATAGAACAGGAGGCTGTTGTTTATACAGAAAAACGGGATATTGCATGGTTAAAATCACGAAGGGAGTGTGTCAGAGTGTATCCTTTTACCATACTTAATCAATTTGAATGCTGAGCAAATAATCTAAGAAGCTGGACTATATGAAGAAGAATATGACATCAGGATTGGAGGAAGACTCATTAACAAACTACAACACATAGATGACACAGCTTGCATGCTGAAAGTGATGATGACTTGAAGCACTTACTGATGAAGAGTAACGACTACAGTCTGCAACATGGATTACACTTCAATGTAAAGAAAATGAAACACCTCACAACTGTACTGATAAGCGTATCACAATAAGTGGAGAAAAGAGTGAAGGTGTCAAAGACTTCATATTACTTGGTTCCACAATCAACACCAATGGAAATAGCTGTCAAGATATCAGATGACATATTACACTGTGCACATCTGATGCAAAAAGACCTCTGTAAAGTGCTGAACAACAAAAATGTCTCTTTGAAGACTAAGGTTCTCCTAACCCAAGCCATGGTGTTTTCAATCACCCCATATGCATGTGAGAGTTAGACAATGAATAAGGAAGATCAAAGAAGAGTTGATGCTTTTGAGTTGTGGTGTTGGTGAAGAATACTGAAAATACTATGGACCGCTAGAAGAGCTAACAAATCTCTGCTGAAGAAGGACACACGGAATGCTCCTTGGAGGCAAGAATGGCCAGACGGAGTCTTACCTACTTTGGTCATGTTGTCAGAAGGGACTATTCTCTGGACAAGGATATGATGCTTGGTAAAGTGGAGGGTCAGTGAAAAAGGGGAAGATCTCTCAACGAGATGGACTGACACAGTGGCTGTGATAATGGGCTCAGGAATAGTAAGTATTGTGAGGCTGGCGCAGGACAGTGCAGTGTTTCATTGTGTTTTGCATGGGATCACTATGAGTTGGAGCTGACTAGACAGCGACTAACAACAACACAATAACAGCATGGTAAAGGGAGTCTGTAAATTTAATTAAGGTTACTAATCAATTTACCTTAAGGTAGGGAGATTATCCAGGTGGGACTAATCTAATTACATTGAGTCCTTTGAAAGTAGAGTTATTTTCTCTGGTTGTGGGCAGGAGGAGGACCAAAGAGACTGAAAGCATGAAAAGGATTGAACATGCCCTTGATCACTTTGAAAATGGAGCGAGACACATGACAAGGAATATGGGTTCCTGGCATTGAGGCCTGACACTCCTTCCATTCACAGCAGCATTCCTCAGGGCTGCAGTACTGACTGGGACCAGTGAGGAGAATCATCCGGGAGCTAAGAGTGGCCCCAAGCTGACAGCCAGCTATGAAACAGGGACCACAGAACTTCAGACTGACAACTACAAGGAAGTGAGGTCTTCCAACTACCCAAATGAGCTTGGAAGTGGATTCTTCCCCAGAACCTCCAGGTAAAGCCCTAATATGACTAATAACTTGATTTCAGCCTTGGGATAACCTAAGCAGAAAAGTCACTCATGTCTGCCTGCCTACAGAACTGTGAAATAATAAAAGTATGTTTTTTAAAGCTGTTAAATTTGTGGAAACTTGTCAAAAAGCAATAAAAATGTAACACAGGTGCTTGCAACCAAGCCAGTTTCTCTGATAACAAAGTTACTAAGCACTCACCAGACACTAGATACTGTTCTGTGCAGAGGGGACAGAACAGCAAACACAAGGGACAGCCTGTGCCTTAAGCAGCTTGCATTCCAGATGACAAGCATATTGTTTTCCTAGGGTTGCTGTAACAGAAACGTGGTTCTCAGTTCTGGAGGCTACAGTAGTCTGAATTCAGGGGGTTGGCAGGGCCATGTTCTTTCTGCAGGATCAAGAGGAATATATTTTCTTGTCTCTCCCTGCTTCTGGTAGCCCCAAGTGTTACTTAGTTTACAATTGCAGCACAACTCCTTCCTCACATGGCTATATTTCCTCTGTTTCTGTCTTTTCCTCTTTTAAAAGGACACCACTAACACGAGATTAGGACCCTACTCATATATGACCTCATGTTAATTGATAACATCTTCAAAGACCTTATTTCCAAACAAGGTCACATTTACAGGTACCAAGAGTTAGGACTTCAGCATAGTTTTTGAGGGGCATTGTTCAACCTATAAAGGAAACGTACATTCTGGAATGTGCAGTCAGTCTGGAGTTGGGGCTGCCGTGATGCACCACAGCATGCTACTCTCTGCTCAGAAATCTCCAAAAGTTCCCCATTTCCTGAAGTTTTTCCTTTTGTATTTAAAACTCCTTTGCCCCAGTCAATTCCAACTCACAGTGACCATATAGGACAGGGCAGAATTACCCCCATAGGGTTTTTAATGCTGTAATCTTTATGGGAGCAGACTGCCACATCTTTCTCCTGCACAGTGGCTGGTGAGTATGAATCACCAGTCTTTCAGTTAGCAAAAGCAGCAGATTAATCACTGCACCACCAAGGCTCCTTTTGGTATTTAAGGCACCTTTTATCACTAGCTGATCTACCTTGCCCTTGCAATAATAAACATTTTATTTCTAATCATGTGTGAAGGTCAGGGCTTGGGAACTGACCTGAATGAAAGCTAGCCCCATCATAAATCTGTCTCTCATTCGCTGGACCTGCTCTCTGAGCAGTATGACTAGGCTGGCCATCACCATGGAGTGTCTCTTGAACATACATTTTTTTTTTTTCATTTTTTCACTGATTACATTAAGTGGGACAGTGAAAGGTTTTCTAATTGCATAGCAGTATTTAATGAGGAGGTCTAGAGACACTGTTTGAGAGAACCCTTCTTTCATTATTTTGGTTACTGGTCCTTTCTGAATAGAAAGCCAGAGTATAAATATTGCTGCCCTGCTCCCCTTGAGATAATTGAAAAATGAAAATGGTTACAGCTTCTGAATAACAATTATTCCAACTGCTAGGAGACCAGACGCCTGGCTGGACATGTTACTGTCTTGCATGGAATGAGAAGGGCAGCTGGCTGGGTGGGAGCTTCCCGAGTGTCCCTGGCACTGAGCCCTGACACTCCTTCCATTCACAGCAGCATCCTCAGGGCTGCAGTACTGTCTGGGACCAGTGAGGAGAATCATCAGGATTTATATATATATATATATAAGGAATAGAGAAGTTATCTGGGAGGTGGGTGCCAACACACAGCTCAGAGAAGATAACTGACGAGCTCCAAGTCATTCAGGAACGAGGGTAAAAGATGGGGATAAAAGCTGCCACAATGTCATCTTTGCTGAAACATCTCATCAGTATCACTAGTTCTGCCCTGAGGCAGCCATGTCACTGTTTCTGTGAACGCCATGAGGTTTGTTTTCATTTATTTTTTGACCCTCCATAGCCCAGCTAGCCTTAACAGTCATAAGATGCTTCAGAGTTCTCTGCAGCTCAGGGAGGACCCTTCAGCCAAACTCATTTAAAAAGTTAATAGGAAAAGTTAATGGATTCTGAAGGAGAGCAGTAATGTATATAAGCATTTTCTCCAGGGACTGGGGGGAAGGGAGAGTCATGAGAAAGTACTAGAAGAGTAAAATCTTACTTTCTACCTTAAAGCTTGGTTTCTGAAGGCCTTTTTCTGAAAATGGCTGTTTGGGCCCGAGCTATTGGACCTAACTTGCCATATGGCATTGAAAAGAAGACGCACAGGGTATCACAACAATGAAGGAGGTTCTGGAAGGATGGGGGCAGCTACTTCAATACTGTCCCAGGTCCTCAGGAAGAGATCGGTCCATTCATTTTTGTCACTGAACATTTTGAATTTGGGCAGCTATTTTCATATCTCACCTGATCCCATTACTCAACTACAGGCCAGATAATTCGCTGCTCAGAGGCTCTCCTGCCTGAAGGGTATGATCTGGGGCTGATTGTTGTGGTTACCTAGGGCCTCTCTGACAAGAATATACCACAAATGGGATGGCTTGAACAAACAGGAGTTTATTCTCTTACAGTTTGGAGGCTTTAAGTTCAAGTTCAAAGTGCCAGGCTGTAGGGGCTGGGTGAAAGCCCCTCAGCCTTGGGCTTCAGCTCTGCCTCCAGCTCCCGGCCCACTGAAACTAGAGGCTTTTCTTCACGCAGACAGCTGATGGCTGCTGATGCTGACAACCCCAAGGTCAACAAATAAAAAGGCACAGTCCCAATGTTACCAAACCAATGGCAGGCCATTAATTTAAGTCCACTGTAAGTCCCAAGGTCAGCAGAGCATGGCAGGCTGCTGAACGACGACATGGCTTCATGCAGGGCTCAAGTGTGCCATAAGCCAGAGACCATTCCCAAAGCTGCTTCTTATATACGGGAAGCAGACCATATACCCAAAGCAGCTACTCAGCTGCTTGTGGTAGATTCCATCATGGAGTTGATTGCCAGTCTCATCATGGGGAATAACTACCACCAGCTGCCCAGTCACTCAACCAAGTCCAGCTAAGTTGACACACAAACATAACCACCACACTGATTCTGGAATCTGGTCTTTTAGGCATCCTAAACAGCTGGATGTTTGTATCTGCTCTAGTTAGCCAAGATGGCAACCTCAGCAGACTTAGCTTCCTTCACACTATTCTCCTGCTCAGAAATCTTCAGTAGCCTTCCCATTTCCTATTAATATCTGCCTAGGGAGCTCTGGTAGCATAGTGGCTAAGGCACTTGACTGCTAACCAGAAGGCTGGCGGTTCAAACCCACCAGCCACTCCTTGGAAGGAAGGTTGGGCAATCCTAATTCCATAGTGATACTGCCTCGGAAACCCAAGGAGGGGTTGCTATGAGTCAGGGATGACTCGACGGCACATAACAACAAATAACAACCTTTCCAAATGAATTTCCCACCACTCCCCATAAAAGCCTCACACTATTCTGTGCATTCCTCAAATACACTTTACACTTCCCTATCTCTATGAGGTTTCCTGTGCCATTCTTTCAACCTGGCAAATGCCTCGCCACCTAGAATACCTTCTTCCTCTAAAATACAGTTCAGACACTTTCTCCTCACTGAAGCCTTTCCTAACAAGTCTTGACAAAAGTGGGCTCTTCCTCCTCTGAACTCTACAGCACTCTCTATTTACACACACATCTGACTCTCTATTTCCACTCCTACAGTGCCAACAATATTTCGTATAGAAATTTAACTGTACCCTTGCATTTCCAATAATATGTTCTGTGGAACGCTAAGTTTATAGAATATCACTAACTGTGAAAACAATGAGAAAAATGCTTTTCTTGGTAATTTGAGAAATGCTTGGTTAGACAGGTTTCTTTCTGAAACATTCAAAGTTTTTCATATACTAACATTCATTGCAATACATCAAGAGAAATAGCTAATACGTGGCATTTCCTGCTTACCTGGCCATAAGGGATGAACATCTTGCTTAAAGGAGATTCAGGCTTCTTGTAGTGAATAACAGGTAAAGCTACCTGTATATGAGTCATGGTTTTTTGTTTTGTTTTATTTTTCTGAGTAGGTCTATGGAAGTTCACAGTCAATAAAATAGGGAAACACATAATTTATGGAAGTGTATTTTTCAAAGAATTTTATAAGGAATCCACAGGGAACATGAAAAATCTTTTGTCAAAATGAATACTCCCTGGCAAATTAACCTGTTTTTCTAGGTCTAGATTTTAAACATAGAAGTTTCTTAAAGTGAGGAGTATTTATGTTCACCTTAAAACTCAAAAAGCCAATCTCACTGCCATTGAGTCAGATCCGACTCATAGTGACCCCTCCTTGGATTTCCGAGGCAGTATCACTATGGAAGTAGATTGCCCAACCTTCCCTCCGAGGAGTGGCTGGGGGGTTTGAACCACTGGCCTTCTGGTTAGCAGTCAAATACAGCTTGTAAAACACTGGTAACATAAAACTTGCCCAAGAAGTATTTATGGAATAAATGATAAACTTTTAGAGCCTGTCACCAAGGAAAATCCTTTTCGTCCTCCAGAAAGATCAGCAATACATTTGATTAACCAATCAATACGATAGTTCTTCCCACTGTTTTTCTTTTCTGTACAAAATGAAGCCACTTACTTTCTCTGTCCCTTTTTTGTTCTCCTAAATGTGGATTCATCCACTTGAGACACTGTGGGGAAGGGGTGCTGAGGATAGAGAAGCATCAGGATCACAGACCTGGGACATCACTGTTTCTGCCCCCAAAGCTAGCCCTACCTGGTAGCAGGTGCCAAGTTCTTTTCCATTGGCTGAAAAGGACAGCATGCCCATTGCCAGATCCACAAGGCAGCCAATCTCCAGGTCCACGTTACTCCGACTTGATCTTTGGGAATTGGCCACGATGTCCCCACCCCAGACCATGTAGCAGTTGCTGCGTTTCACACTAGAAGCCAATGAGAGGAAAAGGCACAGAATCTGGACTAAGGACGTTTTTAATCACAAGAATGAAATGGCCCAGGAAACTTCCTATGAAGCTTTCCCATGATCACAAATTTTTTTTTTTTTTTTCTTAAGTGAATGCATTCAGCTTCATCACAGTCCACCCAAGCATGAATCACCAGGGAGGGCTACCTCCTTCCACATAGCCTAATGTTCAGATAATTCGGTGTCAATTTCCTTTTATGAAATAGGTAACAGAGATGCTATTATTCCCACTGAGAGATGGAAAACTGAGGCATACAGGAGGTTAGGTGGATTTTATAGGGATTTAGTGTAAAAGGCAGTATTAAAAACCAAGTTTCAAAATCCTGGTCCAGTGTTTGGGGCAAAGACTACAGAACTTGAAAACTCAGGCCCACATTCCTTACGATGGCAGGCTCAGATCCTGGCAGACTTGCAAAGTAGGTGGAGTTTATCTCTGATCCCTTCTCCCTCCCTGATCTATCCCACTCTCTCCTTCCCAGCTCCCTGCAGTTCTGACCTCTGCCCTCTTAGCTTCCTTCCAACTGGGTTCCTTCCTTTAGTTAGCTGTCAGCTGTCTACCAATTCCCAGAGAAAAGAACTCCATTTTAGGCACCTAAAATTTATTTGTTGTTGTTGTAGTGTGCCGTCGAGTCGGCCCCGACTCATAGCGACCCCTCCTTGGGTTGCTGAGGCAGTATCACTATGGAAGTAGATTGCACAACCTTCCTTCCAAGGAGTGGCTGGTGATTTTGAACTAGAGGATGGCTTTGGGCCTAAGGCAGTCACCTGCCAAGTGCAAGGCTGGTGGTTCAAATCCACAGGCCACTCCCTGCTGCATAGACCTGGCCATCGCTTTAGTAGCTCTGGTAGTGTAGGGCCTAAGGCACTTGACTGCTAACCAGAAGGCTGGCAGTTCAAACCCACCAGCCACTCCTCGGAAGGAAGGTTGGGCAATCTACTTCCATAGTGATACTGCCTCAGAAACCCAAAGAGGGGTCGCTATGAGTCAGGTCCGACTTGACAGCAAATAACAACAACAACAAAATCTATTTACACCTACTCCTCATTTATTGACTATTTCATTATATGGCATTTCACTTTTACAACAGTAGTAAAAAACCTACTATCCAACTATTTTGTACATTAAAGTCATACATCTGGCAGTAACAAATGTCAAAATCCCTGATATGGTCCCTGACTGGCAGACATAGTGTGCATGTAGAAAAGAAGCTTGTATTGCATAGTGATGCACTACTGGGAGAGGACAGGGGGTACAGTCCTCTCCAAGCTGCTAGGTTGCCAGGAAAAGCAGAGTGGGGGGCTGGAGTGGGGTGACTAGGGATAGAACATTGCTTGACAGGCCCTTGGTGCTTAGAGAGGGCTGAGGCTAGGGCATTTGCAGCCAGTGTCTTCAAGGTAGGCTGGGATCAGGGACATAGTGGGACACTGGGGTCTGGCCCCAGCTTCCAGCCATAAGAAGTGACAGGAACAGGCTGGGCCATGGTCAGAAAGAGCTCTGAGAAAGCGCCCAGGGCCCAGGAGACCCTATATCAGCTGATCAGGACCTGCACAGCCCCTTACCACTCCTTGATGCTCCCTCATGGGTGGGCACAGGTTAGGGTGAGACGGGGTACCTGGGTGGGGTAACCTGGCATCAGTGAGTGAGTGGCCAGCAGCAGCTATAGTCTAAGGTCAAGGGCAGAGGCCTGACCTGGACATCAAGGCCTTAGAGGAAGCTCTCATTTGTTGATTCTCATGGGGATGTGGAAGAGGAGAGGGGCAAGGTTATCCAGTGAGAGCTGGGGGATACTTGGGCAAAGGGCTGGTGTGGGGACACAGCAGGCAGAGTGTGCCCCTCCATGTGGCACCCAGGCCCTCTTGTCAGCAGACAGGGAGCTCCCTGGCACCCATAAAGCTATCAAAGCATTCTGGGATTGTTAAGGGAATGAGCCAAGGCTATCCATCCTGAAATATCACGAGGAAAGGGAAGGGGCCCTGGGAATGGAGAGGGGCCAGTGCTTGGGCTATCATGGCTCTGGAAGACTGAGCAGGCCTCCTCTGTGGGCAGCAGGTGGGGCCAAGCTCTCCTGAGGTGATGTGAGGAAGGAAAAGGCATCAGTAGCAGGACACCTCAGCAGGGGTCTGGTGGGATGTTCACAGTATGAGTGAGGGGTTGGGGAATGTGGTCACCTTCATTTTTGTGTAATGCTGATTTCTGCTTACTGACCTGGTCTTTAGAACCTAACCATGTCAGTGAGTGAGGAATAGATGTAAAAACAAAAAGTCCTCAAGGCTCCAAAGAGTGGTTCCTTTACTGTAGGATTTTAAACACTGGGTGGGCTTTGGGGAAAATTCAATCGTGGTAGCAGAGGTGATTCCCAGAATCCTTCACAATGAGCTATGGACAAGAGGAACTGATTGGGTTTCCTCCTAATCTGGGTCCTTGTGTACATCATCTGAAGGACATGCTCCGTAAGGTAACATTATGTGACTTTTCCCAGGATAAATGAGAGCGTGACTCTATACATGATGCTAGAGCAGCTCCTTTAAACATCCTATGGTCAACCTGGTGCTATTCAGTTCAGTTGGGGACAGGGAATGTGGCAACGAGACTTTGGGACAGACTGTCTCCACAGACTATGAAAGCTGCTTTACCTGTATGGACTGTGTTCTCATTTAGAATGCAAAGAAGTTTATCAGGATTCTCTAAGGTTCCTTTTAGCTCTAGAAGGTTATCATTCTCCCCCATGGTTGGATATCCCGTTTGCAAACAACCATTTCTCTCCTCTCTTCTAGGACTGTTTTCTCAGTATGAATAACCTCACCACCCACTGCCATCAAGTTGATTCCAACTCATAGCAACTCCCATTGGGTTTCCAAGGCTGTAAATCTTTACAGAAATAGATTGCCTCTTCTTCCTCCCACGGAGCAGCTATGTGGGTTTGAACCACTGACCTTATGGTTAGCAGCCAAGTGCCTTCCCCATTATACCACCAGAGCCCTTCTGAACAACCTCAGATAAGGGCCAAATCACTTCTAGAGAGTTAAAGCCATTGTTAGATTTCCATAAAGGTTAAACAGCAGCCATGTTATTATTGCTTTTTAGTGAGTAAAGTACTGAATAGATTTAGGACTGCTACAAAATTCAATTAATAAAGTATTGGAGCTGTGGAAGTGTGAAGTGGCAGGCTTTGGCAATGCTTTAAAAGACCAAATTTGAAATGCCCTCAAGCATTTGAAAATCAATCTTGTATTTATTTCTTACTATAGAGGACAGAATTACTGAACATCTGCTATATACTGGGTCTTATTCTAAAGGCTAATGTATCAGTTAATTTTCACAATAAATGTGATCACTGAGGCTCAGAAAAAGCAAGTAATGTGCCTGAAGAGGCAGATCCAGCAAATGGGGATAATAAACCCAATTAGGATGGACTCCTCTTCTCTTTGCTCTTTCAGCAAAAGAACAAATTCTGGATTGGTCAAATGCTTTCACATGTCTTTCTTTCCAAACTAAACCAGGTGTTGCTTATAGCATCTTACGCTGGATCTCTTAACAAGATGGGAATTCAATAATAATAATGTCCATTTGCCATGAATGCCAACTTACAATGACTCCCGCTTGTCATAACAGAACTGTGCTCCACAGGGTTTTCAATGGCTCATTTTCTGGAAGCAGATTGCCAGGGCTTTCTTCCAGGATACCTCTAGGTGAACTCAAATTGCCAACTTTTGGTTAACAGTCAAGTGTGTTAACCATTTGCACCACCACCTTAGACCTCCTGATAACAATCAGTGTTGATAGTATAAGTGCAAGCACTGTTCTAAGTATTTTTCTGCATATTAACTCACTTAAACCTCACAACCCTTCTGTGAGATTGGTACTACTATTCTCATTTTATAGATAGAGATTGAGGCCCCAGGAGGTTCAGTGACTGCTTGATGGCTATACACCTAGTAAGTACTGAAATGTAGTTTAAGATCTAGGTAGCTTGCTTCCAGAGTCCATGCTCTCAACCACCAACCCACACTGGTTCCTGTTGAGATCACAGTGGGAATGACCTCCAGCCACTTGACCTTCATGGGCCAGTGGTATTCAAAGTGCACTGATTTTATAGCATTCCTGACTTTGTAGGGAGGAAAGGCTGACTTGAGAAACAACTTCCTATATTGTTGTACATGTCTGTATAGGGCACAGATTATCATACTCTATACAGGTGGGAAACAATGGATGGAGACAACAAGGCTCAGTTTCCAGGGCCACCTCTGGGGCTCATCTGGCCAAGGGTTCTTTGACTGCAGTGGAGGGAGGGCATGAGTGTGCCTAAAACACATTTGTCCCCTAAATATCCCTAATTTCTAGAGTGATTACTGTTTATGAACTTGTTATGTCTCTTTTATGTTCTTTATGTTTTCAGTTATTATAGACTCTTGGAATGAAAAGTTTTAAGCTTATCGATTCGTGTATAATGTGATCTATCATTTTATTTCTTCTGCATCAACATCTCTCAAGCACCCAGGGATTCTCCCTTGTTCTGATGTCACAGAATTTGGGGCTTATCTAAAAATCATGGAGAAAATTCTGAGACTGACCCCAGATCTTCCATTTCTCTATCTGTATCTCCCAACACTGGGCCATGTTTTAGAAACATGATGGTATTTTTCTCTATTTGCACCAGTAACACTTCTCCTCACTGCCATAGTACTCATTTACTTAAGTATTTTAAGCTCGTGCTTCATTTCTTTCCTTTTAAGAGAGATTGGGCTATCTACTCCCCTTTTTCTGAGAAGAGGGGTAAATGAGAAAATACTGGGGATGTGGAACCCAGTGGACAATCTGCCTCTCTTAGGAGCCTCCTTACCTTTCATGGACCCGGCCCCTCTCATCCCCCAGGGTCACAGTCACTGTGCAGTTTTTATTCAGGTCAAACTTTTCACTGTACAAGTGATAGTCGGGGGTCACCCATCCGACCCAGACGCAGGAAGGGTCCTGTCCAGCAAAGATTCGAATCGCGTAGTAGCACTGCTGTGGGGAGACCACAGAGAGGAGTGAGTGGCTATGTGGCAGAGCAGGCTTGACAGGGATAAAGGACACAGAAACCTACTTGGCCCCTTATTATTAAAAAGCACACACTGTTTAGAGATAATTCACTCTAGACTTGAAGGGAAGACTAAATAGAGAAATTGGTTTCCTCATTTCTCCCTTCTCTGTTTTGCTTGAGCACCTGGAGAATCATGCACTCAATTTCCCACTCTTTGCCTAGAAGACACCGCTGAAGTACTCAGTGGCTGCCATTCACAACAGTCAGTACAGATCATGAGCCCTCTGCTGGACATCAGGGCAGAGCCAGGCTACAGGGAGAGCTGGGCACAGCCCTTGCCCTATGAGGGATAACAGTCTAGGGTCAGAGCACTCTTGCCCCACTTCTCACTTCTACAGAAAAGTCAGAGGTTTTTTTTTTTTTTTTTTTTTTCCCTAAAGTCTTGAAAAAGAAGCTGCAAAACAAGAAGCCTGCAACATGGCTACATGTGTTTTGTGTGGCTGACACACTCAACAACCAGCAGTGTTGACAACTACAGCCATTCGTGATGGGCATCATAAAAATTTATGAGGTACATCACAAGGATTATGTTGTTATGAATTTAACTGTATCCCCACCTAAAAGATATGTTGAAGTCTTAACACCTATACCTATGAATGTGATCCTGTTTGAAAACAAGGTCTTTAAAGATGTTACTAGTTTGGTTAACACAAAGTCATACTGGGTAGGCTAGGTCCTAATTCTGTATGACTAGTGTCTTTATAAATAGAGGTAAAAGATACCGAGACAGAGAGAGAGAGATGTCATATGATTTTCTCTAGAAACTAGGAGAAAGGCAAGAACAGATTTTCCTTCTAAGCCTTAGAAGGACTCAACGTGGCTGACATCCTTTTTTTCATAATCTCAACATCCAGAATTGAGACAATAAACTTCTATTCTTACAAACCATCATTGTTGTCGTTAAGTGCCATTCACTCAGCTCTGACCCACAGGGACCCTATGTACAACAGAATGAAACACTGCTTGGTCCTATGCCATCCTCACAATCCTTGAGCCCATCATTACAGGCACTGTGTCAATCCATCTCACTGGGGTTCTTCCCCTTTGTCGCTGACCCTCTACTTCACCAAGCATGATATCATTCTCCAAAGACTGGTTCCTTCTAACAACATGACCAAAGTAGGTGAGAGAAGTCTGGTCATTGTTGCTTCTAAGGAGCACTCTGGCTGCACTTCTTCCAGGATAAATTTTTTCAGTCTTTTGGGAGTCCATGGTATTTTCGGGATTCTTCACCAACAACACAATTCAAAGGCATCAATACTTCTTCAGTCTTCCTTATTTATTGTCCAGCTTTCAAATATACATGAGATGATTGAAAAATATCATGGCTTAGATTAGGCACATCGAGAAACAAACAAAAAAACAAAAAACCAAACTCACTGCTTTCAAGTCAATTCCAACTCAGTGACCCTTCTTGGGTTTCCAAGGCAGTATCACCACGGAAGTACATTGCCAACCTTCCTTTCAGGGAGTGACTGATAGGTTTGAACTGTCAGTCTTCTGGTTAGCAGTCAAATGCCTTAGGCACTATGCCACCAGAGCTCCTAGGTTAGGCACACATTAGTCTTCAAAATAACAACTTTGCTCTTTAATACTTTGAGGACATCCCTTGCAGCAGATTTGCCCAGTGCAATACAACATCTGATTTTCTGACTGCTGCTTCCAAGGATGTGGATTATGGATCCAAATAAAATGAAATCTATGACAACTTCAATCTTTTCTCCATTTATCATGAAGTTGCTTATTGGTACATTGTCGTTGTTGTTATGTGCCGAGTCACACCTGACTCATAGCGACCCCTCCTTGGTTTTCTGAAGCGGTATCACTACGGAAGTAGATTGCCCCATCTTCCTTCTGAGTGGCTGGTGGGTTTGAACCACCAACCTTCTGGTTAGCAGTCAAGTGCCTTAGACACTATGCTACCAGAGCTCCCAATTCGTGAATTGTATTGGCACAGTTGTAAGAATTTTTGTTTTCTTTGAGGTGTAATCCATACTGAAGACTGTAGTCTTTGGTCTTCATCAGTAAGTGTTTCAAGTCTTCTTTCCTTTCAGCAAGCAAGGTTGTGTCATCTGCATATCGCAGGTTGTAAATGAGCCTTCTGTCAATCCTGATGCTGTGTTATTCTTCATATAGTCCAGCTTCTCGGATTATATGCTCAGCATATTGAATAATATGGTGAAAGGATACAACCCTGACACACACACTTCCTGATTTTAAGCCATGTAGTATCCACTTGTTAGGTATGAATAAAGCCTCTCAATGTACAGGGAGATTCCTCATGAGCACAATTAAGTGTTTTGGAATTCCCATTCTTCACAATGTTACCCATAATTTGTTATGATCCATGCAGGTGAATGCCTTTGGATAGTCAATAAAACACAGGTGAACATCTTCCTGGTATTCTTTGCTTTCAGCCATGATCCATCTGACATCAGCAATGATATCCCTCATTCCACATCCTCTTCTGAAATCTAGCTTGAATTCTGGAAGTTCCTGGTCAAAATACCGCTACAACTCTTTTTGAAATGTCTTCAGCAAAATTTTACTTACATGTGATGTTAATCATATTGTTTGGTAATCTCCACATTCTGTTGGATCACCTTTCTTTGGAATGGTCACAAATATGGATCTTTTCCTGTCACTTGGCCAGGTAGCTGTCTTCCAAATTCTTGGCAAAAATGATTAAGTGCTTCTAGTGCTGCATCTGTTTGCTGAAACTTCTCAGGGGCTATTCTGTCAATTCCTGGAGCCTTGTTTTTCACCAATACCTTCAGCACAGCCTGGACTTTTTCCTTCAATACGATCAGTTACTGATTATATGCTACTTCCTGAAATGGAAGGTTCATACTTTGTACATTCCACATTCCGATAATTAATGAATTTGCTGTTGTTTCTTCCCATTTTGAGTTGCTGCATCAGCAAAAGTTTTACCTACAAAAGCTTTACCCTATCCATGTCATTAAGGTCAGATCTACTTTGAGGAGGCAGCTCTTCCTCAGTCGTATTTTGAGTGCTTTCCAACCTAAGGGGGTCATCTTCTGGCACTTGATCAGACACTGTTTCACTGCTATTTATAAAGTTTTCCAATAATATATCACACAATGTTTCACTATTATACATCATGTTTGTAGTGGCCATTTTTTTTCCCAGAAGTACATGGCCTTGTTCTTCTTCCCAGTCTGTGTACGTCTGTAAGTTCCACTGAAACAGGTCACATGGGTGACTCTGCTGGTATTTAAAATACCAGTAGCATAGTTCCCATCTCACAGCAACATACAAACTACCACAGCATGACAAACTGTGAGGAGTGGTAGATAAGCCACCTAGTTTGTGGTAGCTCTGGGACACTATGACATATGTTACAGTAACAGCTATAGCACTGAAGTAGGTGACTGCTTCATGATTTTCTTTATGAAATTTATCAAATTTATTCTTATTGAGTAAACTCTTACTTGTACTGTCTACTGTCTCACATTTTCTTGACTGGGAGAAAAAAGGGTCAGCCAAGTAAACCTGGACCTGAATCGTGGCATTGTTCATTATTAATTGTGACTTTGGACAAGTCATTTGACCTCCCTGTACCTCAGAGTGAATAATATCATCCATCTCAGTGGGTCACTGAGGGGATCGAATGGGAAAGTCATGCAAAGTGCTTGGTCTAGTTTGCTTCACATACAAAATATATGATATGCTGAAGTATGAGTCTTATTCCTGATGACAGTTAACCAATGAACTCAAGATTGCAAGATAACACTATAGGATGTAGAAGGAATTCTTCGAAATAAACGTTTTGACAGGTGCTAAAGATAGACAAGAGGAAAAAGGAAATTAGGAAGTGCTGCTCATGAAAAAGAACCAAAAGCAACTTCCATTTCCTGGGCTGGCTTCCTGCTCCTTTTTTTCATAATTGCTTTCAACATTATTCCTGGCACTGCATGGAGATACGGGAAAACTGATTCATAGAAGTTTACAAAAAAGAGCAAACAAAAGGATTAAATTAATCCCTGCCCCCCCCCAACTGATGTTAGTTTCAATCAGACAGGCTGTTCTAGGTCCTTGGTGGCAAATTGGCAACAAGTACACAATGATGCCCAATTAGGAACATCAGGTAGAGCTACTCTTGTCCTTTGAAGAGCTGTATTTCTTTCCCTTATTTGAGAAATGGCATTTCTGGAAGCATCACTGTTCTGGAAGCATCAAGATGGATATTAAAAGGCAGAGTAATTGGCAATTAAAGAGGATCTCTAGACAGATCTTTGCTGTGAGGGGCATATTACCAGGCACAGCAAAGAATCAAATAATTAAAACCATAATCAAACACATTTACTTACTGTTGTTGTATGAGAGAGTATGTCTTGCATCTGTTTCCTAGGGGGAGAATAATCCATGTTTTAGTCAGTCATCTGTATAAAGAATTCATAGCTTGGACAGACCATTGATCTACCTTTAATGATCAAGGCAAGTTTAGAAAGCTGGATATTTCCTATACAGTAGTGAGTCCAACTAATCTTGGGACTTACTCATTTATAAAAAGCTGCTTCCACAAGGCAGGGCTGTGAGTTCCAACTCTTGTCTCTCAGCTCAGATGACAGATCAGAGTTGGAAGTTGGGGGGAGATTATAAAAATAGAGGTAGGGATACCTATGAATAGATTATTCTGTTTTTTCAACCAGCTATGCTTATTTTAAAAGTTTGATAGATAGAAACTCTAGAGGAAACCTGGACAAGACAGCTCCAGACACAAAGACACACATCAATGATTAAAAATAGACATCAAAGAATGTAATACTTGTCAGGAAGGAGATAACACATTACTCATCATTGGCACAGCTGCTGGGTGGGTCATTGACCATAACCATGCAAAGAAGGTAGTATCTGCCTTTAGGAACCTTTAACTCCATGTGAAAGCAACAACCACACACTGTCACATACTCATACTCGTTTTGCTCCCAAAACACAAGAATTATGGGCAGCAAGCAGGCTAGGGGCTCAGAGAGCTCATGAAGAATAGAAACTTTTCATCAGGTGTGACTGTTTAGCTTCACTGTTTACTACATAATTAAGGGTCCACACACATGTCATTATTTCTCTGATGGAAACACAGAGAACCATATGCACTGAGGTATCTTAACAGAAAACAAAAATCCATTTTTGCAGCAGGCACAAGGAGATGTCTAAGAGCCTGGTGGCCCTGTCCTCACCTTTTCTGGAAAGCATCACTGTCCAGGCAGGGGCTGTGGCTGAAGGAGGAGTGGCATTCCACGGGCATGCTCAGGCGGCAGTAGATCATGTTGGCGCTGCTATTCTGTGTGCCAAAAGTCTTATGGGATACCTTGAGGCACGGAGGACTGTCCATGGTGCCATCAATCCTCACAACCTGGAAACAACACAAGTCCTTATCTTGATATACTGAGGGCTTGACCCTGACCCTCTTTCTTTTATTGACATAATACTTGGCAGCAAAGCATTCTGTGAACTATAAAACAAACTGTCACCAGGGAGAACCAACACTATGCTGCTCATCACCACTTAGACCCCGTACTACAGAAAATATGAGATTTGCTTCTAGCTAGAGAAACTGGAGATTTGAAAACATGTCCACTGGGCTTTCTCCAAGTGTAAGGGAGTACAACAGGTACTGAAGTAGGGGTGGTGTAACAACTGGGCAATAGAGTGCAGTATCCACAGAGGCTGATCAGGTTAGGGGGTATTATGGATTTAATTGCTTCCTCTCCCAAATAAAAGCTATAATTCCTGAACCCCAAACTGTAGATGTAACCCCATTTGGGAACAAGACATTTTTTTGTTATTTAAAACTGTATCAGTATAGTATGTGTGTTAAACCAATCATCTTTGGTATATAAAATGAGCAGCATAGGTACAGAGAAGCAAGCACTAAAGGAGGGAAAGTTAAAAACCACATGAAAATCCCTGAGGAGCAGAAGTTGAAAATAGACAAAGACCTTTTCCGAAAGCCAATAGAAACAGAAAGCTTTGCCTATAGCAGGCACCCTGAGTTCAGCATAATACCCCCTAACCTGATCAGCCTCTGTGGATACTATACTCTACTGCCCAGTTATACCACCCCTACACTTCAGCACCTGTTGTATACCCTTGGACTTGGAGAAAGCCCAGTGGACATGTTTCTCACCTCCTAAACATATGAGAGAACAAATCTGTTTGTTGAAGCCACCTACTTGGGTATTTCTGTTAAGGTAGCACAAGCAAACTAAGATAGGGGCAAGTGGCTAAAGAAAAAAAATTTTTCCAAAAGTTTTCCTTGTCACTGGGCATGAGAACCACCAGATCATTTCCCATCCCTGCCACACTGTCAGAACCCAAGAGCTGACACTCCCAGGGCTCCTCCAAACAATGGGGGAAAGCCACTGTTCCAGGGCACAAACACTGCAGGGATGTTGAAGGAGCAAAGACCAAAATTGGAGTTTTGAAATGTACAGGTGGAGAGGAGGACACAGGAAATACACTGAGACTTACAATGAAAACTTCCTTGAGGGCTCAGCCATCTCCCATTCTCTAGACAACAGTTCTTACCCTGGGGTCTGTGGATATGCTGAAGTATTTTTGCCTGGTTGTACATTTTTCTAAGTGGAGAGCTTCTTGATTCAGTTTGTCAAAAGGGCTCATGGCCTCCAAAAGTTTACAAGCCACCATTCTAATGTACTGGTCAGGAGGAACTTACAGATATCACAGTGTCTACTATTTAACACTGTGGGAGAAAGGCAAGATTATGAGTTGATTCTTGTTGAATTCAGGCTGGAGGGTGAACTACAGACATTTATAGGCAGGTGGAATCAAGTGCTGAATCAACCCCAACTAATGCTCTGATGGAGCTGATTTGTTCGGCTTTCCACCAGGCCCTCCCCAAAAACATCCCCCCAAAATCCATGGCAGGCATGGGCAAAGTAGAGGCAAGTGGATGTAGAATTAGAACCCAAACTAGCCTCCCTACAGCCCTTGGCTCCGTGCAGCTTCCTTGACAAGGTGGGAATTTCATAATCATATACTATACACTTCTGCATAAAATCCTGGAAAAGGCTCTACAGAAATTAAACAGGGTCCAAAAGACACCACACTATGAACATTTAAGAATCATGTCCAGAAAATAAAATCTTGAGTATATGTATATAATTTTTTTTGAAAAGAAAAAGAACATTTAAGTCCTCTGGATACTATATTGCTACCACAATATAAGAAGGTCTGGAGGAAATACAGTAGCTCAAAGGGCTGTGCGTGCGTGCAAGGTCAAATTCACAAGGGAGTTCTTCCTTCCAAGGTGCAACTAAGCTGCTCCACTTAAGGTGCCTATAATTACAGCTGTGAGGGCCAGCGGAGAAGTGGCTGGGCAGGAGACAGGTCAAGGACTTAGGTAAGCAGCTACATGTTGACTTGAGAATTAGTGGGAGCTTAGTACTTTGGGCTACCTGCCCTACCGGAGCCATCTACAGTGTGTAATGTTACCTCTATGTGTGGATGATCCTTTGGCACGTTGACAAATGTTGGGAGGCGCTTGCTGAACCACATCGCAACATCTCGGTTCATGTTGACAGCAAAAGGCTCAAAGCCCTCTTGAAGGCCACACATGGTATAATACTTGAAGGTGCTGGCATCCATTCCAAGGTTCATGCGGCCGATCTGAGACAGCCCCAGAGAGCAGATAGGCACAAAGCCTGTAGAACAATCAAAGAGAGCCCTGCCTCAGCCAACAGGTACCACCTCTAAGACACTGTGAGGAAGCCAAACCTTTTCCTCTGTAAGGGCTATGAGCCACAGAAGGAAAGATGAGCCTTAATCCTTTGTTGTTCTTCCCAGCACATAAACTTAGCAACAGGTGGCTATATGGAAATGGAGTCAAAAGCTGTCCTCAGTATATGGGAAAGACACACGAGCAATCTCCCAGCTAAAGTTATTCTTAAGATGTAAATAAAACTAAAAGGAGGAGGATAAACAACGTGAAATTCCTCTTGGATATCTTAATTAAAACTTGTATCAGGTCTGGGAAATTTTAAATATTACCAAAAGCAAAACAAAAACTTTAAGAATGACTTTGTGCAAATCATCTAATTTTTTCCGGCCTCAATGTTTCCCCCGGTGAAATGAGAGGGATGGATTAAGGAGCCTGATGGTCCTTCATTTTTCATTTGAATAGACTTTTTAAGAGCAGCTTTAGGTTGGAGGAAAAATGGGGCAGAAAGTACAGAAAAGTCCCATATATCCCCTCACTCTCTGCAAGCTGTTTCTTCTAACATCTTTTTGTTTTTGTTTTTGTTTTAAATAATATTCTACTGTTTTTGGTGAAAGTTTACACATAAATTAGGTTTCCTTTTCACAATTTCTATATAAAATGTGACATGGATTATGCTTTTCACAACAGGTCAACATTCTATTTCAATGCTGGTTGTTATCCTTCCTTTAATCTAGTTTCCCTGCTTGCAATTACTCTCATTTATGTGACACCAAATGGTAACTGTGTACCATTTGATCTCACATAATTTTTTTTTTTTTTTTTTTAAAGAGTACAGTACTCACAGGTGACATTGTTTATTGCATGAGCCAATCTGTTATTTAGCTGAAAGGTACCCTCTGGGAGTAGTTTCAGTTCAAAGTTTAAAGGGCATCTCAGGGTGTTATTCCTGGGGATTCTTCTGGTTTCAACAGGTCCAGTATGTCTGGCCTTTTTTTCTCCCTTCTTATCCAGGACTATTTATTGTGTCTCTGGTCAGAATGATCAGTAGTGGTAGCCAGGCGCCATCTAGTTCTTCTGGTCTCAGGGTGGGTGAGGCCATGATTTGTGTAGACTATTGATCCTACAGACTAGTTTCTTCTTTGAATCTTTGGTTTCCTTCTCTTTTGCCCAGGATAAGTAGAAATGAACAGTTGTTTCTTAGATATTAATATTTTGCATTAAGTGGCACATTTATTATGATTGAGGAACCAATATTTATGCACTATTATTAACTCAACTATATTTTAAATTAGAATTCCATCTGTGTGTTGCAGAGCCCTGGTGGCTCAGTGGTTAAGAGCTTGGCTGCTAAGTGAAAGGTGGGCAGTTCAAACCCACAAGCCACTCTGTAGAAAAAAGATGTGGCAGTCTGCTCCTGTAAAGATTTACAGCCTTGGAAGTCCTAAGGAACATTTCTTCTCTGTCCAATAGGGTGCTATGAGTTGGCATCCGCTTGATGGCAGTGGATTCTGGGTTCCGTTGTTGTGCAGACCCTTTGGGTTTTGACAAACACATTATTTTATGTGCCTGCCATTTCAGTGTCATGTGGAACAGTTTCACTGCCCCACAAATCCCCGTGCTCCATCTATTCATCTATTCCCATACCACCTGTACTACCAGAAACCACCAGTTTTCACTATCTTAATAGTTTTGCCTTTCTCCAGAATGTCACGTGATTGAAATCTTTCAGTATGTAGCTTTTTCAGACTGACTTCCTGCACTTAGCACTACGCATCTAAAGTTGCTCCATGTCTTTGTGGGTCCTTCCCATTTTGAGGGATTGGGTCTATGAGATTTTTAAATGCTAGCATTAAATACAATTTTACGAAACACAATTTGCTACCTCCCACAATCCTAGTCTACTGGTCCCCTCCCCACCTAAGTAGGGAAGAGAGAGTTAGAAGTAGAACAGAAGAAAATGCCTCTCTTCCCTCCACATCTATTTTCTCTCCAAAAAAAACCAAAAACCAAACTCACTGCCACTGAGTTGTTTCTGACCCACAGCCACCCCTCCTTGGGTTTCCAAGGCAGTATCTCTATGAAAGTAGGTTGCCCAATCTTCCTTCCAAGGAGTGGCTGGTGGATGTGAACTGCCAGGCTTCTGGTTAGTAGTCAGATGACTTAGGCACTTGCTTCTATATCCTGATCATATTTTAAAAAGCCACCATACAGAACAGAACGAAGCAGGAGTTGAAGTTGTCTGGAGTTCTTGCTTCTGGGCTATTTATAAATCATAATTGTGGACCAACAAATTGGCAAAGTAGGACAAGCAAATTTGGGAGAACGTGGAAGGCAGACAGGCAGCTGGAGGGCAGCCATGGCTGCCTACGGCACTTTGAAGGCATACACTGCTCCTTCTCCAGTGGCTAAAGCAGCAGTCCAAGCTCACCATCAAGAAAACTGGTGCCGCTCTAGGACAGGAATGTTAACTTATGGGGAAATTTGGGGAAAATGTGCTATCCTTCATAAGGTTCAAGGCCAAAATACGCTCTTCCTAGATGGAATGTTTTATCCTTTCATCTAGGCCATGGAGCTTCTATTTAAATAGCAAGTCACATAAGTAAAAAGTAAATCCTTCCCAAGCTAAGGTGGTGACTATGGTTATGTGCTGAGTTGGACCCGACTCATAGCAACCCCTCCTTGGGTTTCTGAGGCAGTATCACTACGGAAGTAGAATGCCAAACCTTCCTTCTGAGGAGCGGCTGGTGAGTTTGAACTGCCAGCCTTCTGGTTGGCAGTCAAATGCCTTAGGCAGTTTGCTACCAGAGCTCCTATTACTATTATAAATGATGAATTCACGTAACACACCAGGAAAATAAAAAACAAACAGATTCCATTTAGTTGACTGTGACTCAGAACTTCCCCATGTGTGTCAGATTAGAACTGTGCTCCACAGGGTTTTCAGTGGATAATTTTTCTGAAGTAGATTGCCAGGCCTTACTTCCGAGGTGCCTCTGGATAAACTGGAACTTCAAACCTTTTATTTAGTAGCAGAGCTTGCTAATCGTATGTATTACACGGGGATTCCAGATGCTTTTACTACTACTTCTAAACACAAAAGCACTTGGATGTTACTTTACAAGAATGAGGGTAAAGTTCCTATTAAGAGTCTCTCCTCAGGGCCACCAAAGACACAGAATAGATCGATGGCCCTGCCCCTTGGGAAGATAGATGGACTGGCTAATTGTACAAGTTCTCATTCATTCAACACCCCAAGCACCTCTATGCTTCTGGCACTTTGATGTTAGGGGCTGTGAACCCATCTCAATTCTACAAAAGAGATTTTAAAATAATAAACCTTTAGAAATCTGACTAGAATGGAGTAAGGATTGATTGTCAACAATTTTTTTTTTGTGTGTGATTTGGGTGAAAGTTTACAGAGCAAATTCATTTTCCACACAGCAGTTCACATACACTATCTCATGACACTGACTACAACTTACCACAAAGCAATAGCTCCCCTCCCACATCCTCCCCATAATTACCTCTTCCCTGTGTCCTTCCCTCCATGCACTGCTGCCCCCTGAGCTGTCTCTGTGTGCAAACATAGCCCTTCTATTCTCCCATGACTGTTCTCTCCAATAAGTGTATCTACCTAATGTAAATGTTCACCTCATATGCCTGTCTTTTGTTTGGCTGGAAGCCACAGGAGTGTGTTCAATTCCAGACCTAAAGGACAACTAGAGGCCATAGTCTCAGTGGTTCTATCAGGCTCCATCAGACCAGCAAACCTGGTCTTTTTTTTTTTTTTTT
>NW_006921655.1:11453315-11454055 GCF_000298275.1 Orycteropus afer afer | reverse complement strand
ATTGTTTCCATGCATCTTTGGTTTTCTTCATTCTTCTTTGCTCTGGATGAGGAGAGACCCATCATTGCATCTAGATGGCTGCTTGCAAGCTTTTACGATCCCAGTTGCTACTTGCCAACGTAGAATGTAGAACGTTTTGTGTAGAATGTTATGCCAATTAAACTTGGTGTCCCCTGAGACTATGGTCCTGAGCCCAAAGGTCCAACTACTTGCTCCCTCTGGGTAGCTGGCTGTGGCCAAGAAGTGACTACAACCTTGTCCCTTGTCAGCCCTACTATATACCTAGGAATTCTTACAGGCCTTCATACAGATATACTTGTGGAAACATTGTCTGCCAAACCTATACATTGTCATGGGCACCCCCCACCCCGTGCATAGACATACCTAATAGTTCAGCCTGTCCACCCATCTATCTACCCATATATCAATGTCTGCCTTCACTGACAACACAGTACTCTATGTACAAAAGGGTTCATTTTTCTCGTCTGTACCTTCCATGCATCTCTCTCTGACTCCTTCCTCAATGCTGATCACTCAATGTCAATCACTCACATTTGGTATGTTGCCCTTCTCTTCACCCAAATCAATACTTGTCTCTACCTAACTAGCAGTGATCCCTCCCTTCCCCTCCTCTCCCGGTAACCAACAAAGAAAATTTCCTTTCATATAGAAACTTTTCCTTAACTTTTTTTTTTTTTTTTAGGATTTGGGTGAAGATTTACAGAGTAAATTCACTTTTC
>NW_006921655.1:11446896-11448285 GCF_000298275.1 Orycteropus afer afer | reverse complement strand
TGATCCTTCAATCATTATATAATGTCCTTCCTTGTCTCATATGGTGGTTTTTGTCTTAAAGTCAATTTGATCAGAAATTAATATTGCCACTTCTGCTCTCTTACAGTTGCCATTTGCTTGATATATCTTTTTCCAACCTTTGATTTTAAGTCTATTTTTGATTTTGTCTATAAGGTTGTGCCTCTCGTAGACAACATATTGATGGGTTATGTTTTCTTATTCAGTCTGCAACTCTCCATCTCAAGCGGTGCATTTAATCCATTAACATTCAGTGTAATTATCAACAAGTATGAATTAGTTGCTGTCATTTTGTTAGGTGTTTTTTCATAGTGTTCCTGGTTCCTTTGTTCCATATAATTTTCTGTGAGCTCATTATGTTTATGAATTGTGTTATTTCCTTTGTTGCTATTGTTTTAGTATTTGTTAAATATTTGTGCTTGTCCTCTTTTTTATTGTGATGCGAGGGCTTATCATTTTTCTTTGAGGTTACCCCTGTGATTTATAAATTTTTCCCCAGGTTTAGAACAGTTCATTCTATCTTGCAACCCTCTCAACTTCCTCACCATTTAGAAGTTCTGTAACTATACTATGTTTTTTCCCTCTCTATGGTTTGTAGCAGGAGCTCTGGTGGCTTAGTGCCTAAAGCAATTGACTGCTAACCAGAAGGCTGGCGGTTCAAATTCACCAGCTCCTCCTCGGAAGGAAGATGGGGCAATCTGCTTCCATAGTGAGACTGCCTTGGAAACCCAAGGAGGGGTCGCTATGAGTCGGGTCCGACTCGATGGCACACAACAATGACGACAACAACATGGTTTCTAGTTGTCCTCATTTACCAATTGATGCCCCCGGTTCCCTGTTTACAATCTTGTAAGCTTACTTTACTTGGATACTTCCATAGCTGTGTTGGTTTCTGGGTTATGTCATCTTGTGTATTAATGGTTGGTTGTTGTTTGCTATTATTTGTTCTCTGTTCAAAGGACTCTCTTTAGTATCTCTTGTAAGGTTGGTCTAGTTTCAACAAGTTTCCTTAATTTCTGCTTATCTGGAAATCTCCTAATTTCACCATTATATTTGAGGGACAATTTTGCCAGGTAAATAATTCTTGGTTAGAAATTTTTCTCTTTCAGGGTTTTATATATACCATCCCACTACCTTCTCACTTGTATGGTTTCTGCTGAGAAATCAGAGCTTATTGTTATTGGTTGTCCTTTGTAAGTAACTTTTCATTTTTCCCTTGCTGCCTTCAGGATTCTTTCACTGTTTTTGGTTTTTATGAGTTTGATGATGATATATCTTGGTGATTTTCTTTTGGGTCTATCCTATTTTGAGTTTTTTGCACTTCCTGAATGGACATATTCTCATCTTTCATCGTACCAGGGAAGTTCTCTT
>NW_006921655.1:11443157-11445594 GCF_000298275.1 Orycteropus afer afer | reverse complement strand
AATAAACAAATAAACCCAGGCAGGGTGGGGCAAGGCACCCAGGTTCCATCCAGCATATAGACTGGGATAGAATTCCTGATAGCCCAGAAGGTGGGTACAAGTAAGGGATAGCTATAGCTCTGTTCTCCGAGAAGGTGTGGGCTCTAAGAGTAACAAGGGGAGTATCGTACCTTTCCAGTTGTTCATGTCCTCAATGTCCTTGTGATTCCTGGCAAGTGAAGCCTATTCTTAAGTCCCTAAAATCTGGGAGAACGCTGTTGCTTTAAATATCCAAAATGGTCAAACCACTGCATAAGCTTTCAAAATGGCTGCACCCTCCGGACAGGCAAAAGTCCACAGCTCAGCCCACCTTCCTCTTCACTGCTTCCCCTTTTATTCCACCAGCCATCATTGTAGTCCTCTGTGCAGCCCCTGGCTAGCAGGGCTGAGTTTTTGGTTAACTCTTAGGTCTAACACCACTTGGCAATATCCAAGCTGTCCATGCTGTCAGGTTTGCTGACAGATCTCAGCTCTGTATGTCTCCATTTTCGGTGTCTTCGTGCAGGTTCTTCTAGTTGGAGTTTAGTCCACTTCTCTATCCTTTCCTTCAAAGCTCAGGACTCCAGGATTATGCGCTGTTTCTGTGTTAATTGGTTCCCCTTTACTGTGCTGAAGAGGGTCTGTGCAATCTGTCTGCCTATTCCGCCATCTTATTGGAACCTCCCTGTTTTTCTGAACAAAATTTCTCGGGTCCTCACTGAGGGCAGAGGGCTGTACTATATGCCATGAGAAGATGTGAAAGGAGAAGAAACTGTTCCAATCCCAAGAAGCTTACAGAAATGAGGGTGATAGATAGAATACAGAAAGTGAACGTGGTGCTATAAACCATCACTATTCCCAGGATAGTATTTTGGTTTCTTCTAAGGCAGAGTAACCTAACCCAGAAAACCTCACTGCAGAAGTTTCCTCTTAGATCCATGATCTTGAAACATACCACCCTTGATATATGCAGAGAAGAGGGAATCTATAGAACATCATCTCTCTTTTCCTTTCTTCTCCATTAACTTCAACCAAAATCAAACTCACTCCTATCAAGTTGATTCCAATTCATAGTGAGCCCAGTGGGTTTCCAAGGCTGTAAATCTTTTCAGAAACAGATTACCCTACCTTTCTTCCATGGAGCAAGTTATGGGTTTGAACCACAGACCTTTTGGTTAGCAGCCAAATGCCTTAATCACTACACTACCAGAGCTCCATTAACTTGAATAGTAGAGTAAGTGAGCAGCAGGTTTAAAAGTCTGTGTGGGAAGCAGCAGTAATGACAACTTTAGCCTAGGGACATATGAATAACTTCCTAGTCACAGTCTCACTGACAAGGGAAGATACACACAGAAGGAAAAAGGGTAACATTTGCATGAAGCCATTTTCTTTAAGGTATTTGGGCTTCACAGCATTCCTAATCTATCAGCAGAAGGCAGCACTTTACTGAGGATAAAACTAAGACTTGATCAAGGTCATGAGAAGGGCTGATGACAAAACGGGACTAGATTCCAAACCCTGTGACTCACAGACCAGCTGCCAATCAGTGAGCAAGAGAGGGTATAATTGCTATAGGGGACATAATGTCCCAGGGCAGAAGGGTAATTCATTACGGAGTGAAGTGCTATCCCTAGAGGGACAGAAGTCCTCTCTGCAGGGGACAGCTGAGCACTGCATGAGAATGAAGCCACATCAAGAAAGTCATGGACACAAAGCAACGGAGAGAGAGTAAAAGAGACCTCCTGGGTTCTGAATGGGTACAGCTGGGGTAGCACTGCAAAGCAGCAGAAGAGAAAACTCAGAAAGAACCAAGAGTCAAGATGAAGCTTACTCCTCTAGCACTTTTCTCTTGGGGATGCACACCTGATTTCTGGACTAATCTGCTCTCCCACCTGGCTAAGAGATGGAAGCTAATGACCTCTCCATTTCTAAAATTTCTTCACTTGAAATATATAAATGCCACGCAGTTTTATAACTGTGCATGATAGCTAAAGATTAAACAACCACCACAATAGCTGATGTATGTCAAGTACTTGTTAAGTTCCAGACACTTGCTAAGTGGGTATAGTGCTCTGTAGATATATCTCATTATTATGCCCATTTTTACAGATGAGGAAACTGAATTCAGAAGTTCAGTTCTCAAGGTCTGTCAGAGCAAGCAATGGAGACTTACACCAGGGTTTCTGTTTTCTAATTCTTATCTATACTGACATGCTTGGTGACTAACTCTTCCTTTGTTGTGGTTGTTGTTAAGGGCCGTCGATTCATTTTCGACTCATAGCGACCCCATGCAAAGCAGAACGAAACACTGCCTGATCCCGCGCCAGCCCCACAATCCCTGCTATACTTGAGCCCAGCATCGCAGCCACCGTATCAATCCATCTCCTTGAAGGCCTCCCCCTCTTTCGTCGACCCTCCA
>NW_006921655.1:11404992-11440787 GCF_000298275.1 Orycteropus afer afer | reverse complement strand
CTTCCAATTTTCCTAGATTCATACTTCATACATTCCATGTTCCGATGATTAATGGATGTCTGCGGCTGTTTCTCTTCAATTTGAGTGGTGCCACATCAAACTCTTCCTTTATTTTCAGATTATTTTCCTAAGTGTCATGTAATTGACCAATATGCCTCCAGATTAGGCTGGTGGAGACACATAACTACAAAGCACTCCAGGCCCCTTAGAGGAAAAGGGTAACCTGTATACAGGTGAGCACATGACCTTAGAGTTGACCTGGATATAATGATTCATTTGGTACAGTTGCATTGCATCACTGTCATAACTCTCATAAACAAGGATTTATACTTTGGCAACAACTCAATTGACTTCTACCTCAAATGAGATTGAAGAACTAAGAAGACAGAAAAATAAAAAGGGGAAAAAAAATATTCCCCCTCCCTACATACAGCCTATCAATACAATTATGCTGTTAACTATAAAAATTTGAGGAGTAAAACTAAAAATGGCCATCATCCTAAACTGAGATATACATAAGTATACTTCTTGTCTCAGGAAAGGAATGTCAAGAACACACATATTTACATTTTGTAGAAGACTCTAGGATTTGATAAACATCATACCAAAAAGTCCCATACTAGCTTTGTAATAAGGTAGGAGGTAGCAGGAAACTTATCTTTTCGTAACTGAGGAGCTTGGAAAGAAACCAGTTCTCCAGAAAATCCTAACAGTGGATCCATTTTCAATTCATTTCAACATGAAGAAAGATAAGAGAGAATCACTATCAGTACTCAACCTACCAGTTGCCAGTGAGTCATCTCTAACTCACGGCAACCCCATGAGTGTCAGAGTAGAACTGTGCTCCATAGGATTTTCAGTGGCTGAATTTTTGGAAGTTGATCAGCAGACCTTTCTTCTGAGTCATCTCTGGGTCAACTCAAAACTCCAGACTTTTGGTTAGCAGCCAACTGTGTTAACCATTTGCAACACCTAAAGAATTGTACCAGTAACACCAATGAAGAATCTGAGATCCCTGGGAGGGGTGGTTAGATGGCTACAGCAGGCCACTCCTGTGGTGTTTCTGCAAGTCTCAATCCTTCAGCATGTATTTTACCCATTTATTCCATTTCTGACTCCATGAAGATGAAGCTCAGGGAAACAGTGAGTTGGTCACCAGCCTTGTAGAAACTATAGGAAGCAAGATGAAACTATGGTCCCCAGCCACAACTACTTTCTGAAGCATACCACCCTTCTGGAGAGAAAATGACAAAGGGACCTTTGATGCCAATGGCTTTATGGGTAGACAATAATGATACTTCCTACAAATAAATTTTATCCACCGCCTCGTAAAGAATTTTTTAGTTAAGGTGCAGAATCTGTCAGAGCCAGAGAGGTCAATGGGCAGGAACAGCCTGGGAGATTGTCCCTACAGACAAAAAACTGGAGCAGGAGGCAGGCTGGCCCTCAGGGGAGTACCGGGTAGAGAGGCAGCCTGGAAGACCAATTCCTAGTCTAAGTGACACGCTGTGAGGTTTAAAAGGATGCTCAGGATTTTATATTCCTTTCCTTCAAACTGAATAAACAAGAAGGCTAATAGCTTCACATTGGAGGCTTGTGAGCTTCCAGATGGCTTTAGGTGACAACACTGAGAGCTATGATAGAGTTCAGGTCAGGAACCAGGTTAGGAAACAATGATTAGAAATATTCTAAGAGGCTGTAAGAGTAGATCATCTGTGATGCATTAGAGGACTGAGATAAGAACTTGTAAGTAACATAGAGGGAAAAAAAGAAAAAAAATCAGCCATGAATTTTGATGTCTGCCCCATTCCCTCCACAGAAAGGGCTAAAGCCATGCTACTGCACACCAGCTCCCACTGGGGTAACAGCCTGCATCAAGGCTGGCAAGCTGGCAATAAGAACACAACCAGATAGGGAATTTTACTTTGTAGGGGGCTATAGTGCATGAAATGTTGTATTTTCAACAGCTGCTTTTCCTAACAGCTCAAGGCAAGAACTGTTGCCTCTTTCTACTTTACACAGAGCAGAGAGATGCTATGTGGTTATTCTGGGCTCTGGGCTACTCTTATCAGAGAATGCCATTCCAACTTCCTTGCTACTGCCCCTCCACCACCTCCAGAGTCATCACAAAACTGAAAGAGACTTCCAATTACCTTGTCTCAGTGTTATTAAAATATGACACAATACCACAGTATAATGTGTTAACACATTACAGTACAATTCTATTATAAAACAGCTTCCTAATAACAGACTTTGTTATTCTGAAGATCACATCATGTCTCTGTACACAAAAGGCCTATGAGGCATCTTTTTCATTGTAACACAGATGATCTCTAAAATCATGGTATCCTAAAACATTTCTCTCCTTCAGCAATCCTGTGCTCAAATTCTTTACTAGCCCTCCATTTCCTAGAGGGGAAGTTAAAGGATACTTGGTCCAGAGTAAACAATAAGTTTCTTGAATGAAAGGCCTCAGTCTTGGTATTTGAGGCTATAATCTACACTTTATTGGCCTGCTTTACAGCTTCAGCTCCCATATATGTCCTATACCAATCTTCCATCACACCACCTTACTGTGTGGCTTCCCGAGTCTACACCACCATTCTACTCACATGCCCTAACAGAAATACCCTTTCTCCTTAGCCAGTGGCCATCTTTTACATTCTAACATCCACCTTAAATCCAATTCTTAGAGAATTTTCATTCTGTGTTAGTTGTTTACCATTTATAACTTACTGCTTTGCTTTATTTGTAACTTTTCATGTTTATTTTACAAGTAGAAAATGAGCTTCTTCATACTGATACTACTTGGCATTTGAATGTGCTTTAGACTATCGCTTCTCAAGCTTTAAAGTGCATAGAAATCATATGAGTATCTAGTTCGAATGCAGTCTGGTTCTACAGGTCTGGTGTAGGATCTGAGTTTCTCCATTCTTACCTATCACGTGCCCCAGGCTTGGAGTAACAAGACCGTGGACTTGACAAAGTTCTCATAACCACACAGCATGTAAGAGTTTTATCTCCTTACAGATGAGCCAAAGACGCACAAGTAGCCAAGCTCCCCAGGTCACAGAATGTTAGAGCTAGGAAAAGGTCTTTGGACTCTTTCTCCCAGGGAGCCACTTCCCCTGGGGATGAGCCTGCATCTTCTAGTCCTTTGTGTTCCTCTGGCCTATAGAAGACAGCACTGCACATGGTGGATACTTGGTAAATATCAGTTTTCTAAGAGCAGTATCAGAAGATGGTTCTTTCATACTGCTCTGATTTCTACCTACATTATTTTCTCTCCTCTGCAACACCATGCCAGCCATTCTTTCTGCTGGCAACATCCGTTCCACTTGTCCCTGAAATAGGATTCTTTCTTTAAAAATTTGACTTTTTTTCCAGAAGGCATTAAATAATGACCCCATGCTGCTTTAGTCATCCCTTCTTTCTAGGAAAACACATTGACTTATAGCCTTTCTATTTAATCAACTGTTTGGCTCTTGGAAAAATCTTTAAAGCTTTTTAAAGCCACCATTGAAAATGCATGCTGCAGACAATAGGCATCGATAAAAGTGTGAAAGTGATTTACAAAGCTCAAAATACTCTGTAAATAAAGCACATTTATATGATATATACACAGCCATGTTTTTGTGCTGCTCTTCCTAAGGTTATATCTTTTTGCATTTCTAGGTAGAGAATGCTTCTTTTTGTAAAATCCTAGATATCTAGAGCTAAAAGAAGCCCTAATCATTTACAGAAGGGAAAATGAAGTCCAAAGAGGTTAAATGAGGTCAGCCCAAAATTATACAAGTGGGCAGAGAAAGGAGGAGAGCACAGGTCTTTGGATCCAGAGCAGTCTTTTGTCCTCTCAACCACTCTGCACATATCTCACCTGTAGTGAAGAAGCAGGAAGTGGTACAGCACTGAGCAGGAGTGTGTGCCCAGGCAGGGAATTAAATCTTTTTTGTAGAATTGTGTAGCTCAGAAGGATATTGGCACTTACTCCATCTATCTTCTTCTTCTCTGGTAGAAATGAAGGAAGTAAAGCCCAGAGAGGGTAAGTGAAGACTCCCTGAAAGCCTGACAACATTAGGAGCAAGTCCAATGACTCTATGTGCCAACAAACATGTGTACATGACACAGTTGTGTAGACAAGAGATACTACATGCCAACTGCACTTTTGTGTAGCTGGAAGCATTGCCTTGATTGTGGTCTATAAATGGCCATTAGTAAGGGCAACTGTGCTTAGATATCACAAGTGTGTTTGAATTTCAAAGTAAATTATACTTCATTCAAGGGAATAACTAAGTCAAACTTTTGAATTTCAATTACTCTAATCACACCGTCAACTTTAATTAGACAAATACGCAGATTGACTATTCAAATTAGAATAAAAGGATAATTTTTTAACTCACTGATCTTTCGGACATACCAAGGGCATTAGTCCATATACAATTAGCATTTCCTGTGTAATACTGGAAAACCTGGGGCATCTTAAAATGCTAAGGTGCAGGGTAGGGAATTAGAGGTGAGCTTACTGGTAAATCTGTAATTTTATGTAATTTATGCTACATATACCAACTATCACTACTACTTAAGGAGCTCTGGTGGCATATTATTTACCTTAATTCTTCATAAATTCTAGTATAAGGGCTAATATCCACCATTGTTGTTGTTGTTGTTGTTGTTTGCCGTCGAGTCGGCCCTGACTCATAGCGACCCCTCCTTGGGTTTCTGAGGCAGTATCACTACGGAAGAGGATTGCCCAACCTTCCTCCCGAGGAGTGGCTGGTGGGTTTGAACCACCAGCCTTCTGGTTAGCAGTCAAGTGCCTTAGGCACTATGCTAATCCACCATTAGAACTTCAAAAATGCAGAAGGCAATAAATAAGGAGGGAGAACAGCTCAGACAGCTGTCCCTGGATTTTCTGTTAACCTCACGTGTTTGGATGGAGGAGAGTAGTAGGTAGATTTACCATTCTCAATCTCGTAGTCTGCAAAGGCAAGTTCAGAGCCTTTGTTTGTGATCAGTAGTTCCCCATTCAGTGTGAAGATCATGGAGGCATCATCTAGGTTAATCATACATCCAACCACATCACCGGGCTGCCAGGTACGCCCAAAATAGCCACTCCCTTGATGCCAACGCTGGCCCTAGAAAACAAGACTTTGAAGTTTAGCAAAATGGAGGTCCCATAAGTCCCTCTTCACAACAATGACCACATCAGCAACTTCCCCTACCTGGCAGTGGTATATGATTTCTACAAGGCACCTCTCTACCAAGGATAACACAAAGGGAAGAGGGGTCTATCTTACAGAAGAATGAAATGGAGCCACACAAGGCTCAACTGAAAAGGCAGCATGGGTCTCCTGATTGCTAGTTATGATACCAAGCAGGATTCCCTTGAGGGCTGCACAGTATTCTGTGTACTGCCTTGGGAGTAGCGGTAATGAACTAGGGTGCAAGAACAGATATGGAGGTGATTATAGAAAGGATTTGGTCATGCAATTCTCCCTTTCACCAGAGCAAAGTAACACTCATCACTAGGAGATGCTCATTCAAAAGTCTCAACTAACCAGTGATGACAGCAACTCACTTTTGAAACCAAGGAGCCAGATATTCAGTTATTCCAGCTTCCTTGTAAAGGTTTAGAGAAGAAAACCATTGAAGACATGTGGACATTATCCAGACTCACCCTGCTGCCTTCAAACACAAAGGCTTGGTCATCGGCCCCCAGTTCAATGTCAGGTCGGCAGCCTGGCCTAGCCCAGCCGACCTTCATATCTCCTCCAGTTACCACTTCAAACTCAAAATACCACTTTCCAGATCGCACTGCATAAGACCGTTCTACCCGGAAAAATCGGATCTTGTCTATGCTGACTTTCTCCACTGCTGGGTCAGCTATTGAGAAGGAAAAGGACAAAAGGGTGCAGGAGGGAAAAAAAGAGAAAAGAAAACTTTCATAATTAGGTGAAATTCCTCAGTAGAATGGAGTTTGATAACACAGACTGACTGACTCATAGCAACCCCTCCTTGGGTTTCCGAGGTGGTATCACTATGGAAGTAGATTGCTCAATCTTCCTTCTGAGGAGTGGCCAGTAGGTTTGGATCGCCAGCCCTCTGGTTAGCAGTCAAATGCCTTAGGCACTATGCTACCAGAGCTCCTACAGATCTACTACTCTCCCATGTAGCATTCTGTTCACAGTATAACCCTCATTATCATCATATCATAATAGCAATATAATGTTCCCCATTTTACAGATGAGAAAACTGAGGCTTAGATGGTTAAAACACTTGATCTAAGGTCACAGAGCCAATAAACTGAGGAACAAAGTTTGAACCCAGGTCTGTCTTACTCCAAAGCCATCCTCTCAACCATTATATAGTACTGCTCCAGTAACCAATGGGACCTGCTGGGTTATGAGATGACAATGGTGTTTATCAATTTTAAGTTGGTTATTTTAATCAATGCTAGAATTTTATTTGGAGGTCAGATTACTTGGAAAATAAGAGAAATAATGGTGACTTGGTCCTGTGACCAGGTACTCCAAAAACACTTAGCTATCCTGGGGAATAACTTAATCCCTATGGCATTAGTTACAGAAGCACTTATCATAGAAAACATCTGTCAATGGGCCAAAGTTTATATCACACATAGTCCCCATTTTGTTAAAAATATATCAGTCAGTCTTTTAGTACTCTTCACCATGAATATCATTTTTAATAGTATAAGTTAGACCTACTTATGTTTAGCATTTCCCCAGAAGAGGACCTATTTAGTACAGTGGGATTAGAATGAACAATCTTGAATGAACTTTACCTAATTCTTGGTCTGATGGCTCAATGTTATACCCATAACCAATAAATGTTCGAACAGCTTCACGGAGGCTGTCCCTATTTGACTTCTTGGTACGTTCATCAAGTAATGCATATGGCACCAGACGGGGATTTCTTTTGTTCTTCAAATCCTATGTGAGGCCAGAGAGAAGAGGTGCTGAGAAAATACATTTTAACTTTACAAAGGCTCATTCCACTCTCATAGACCCAGCAATAGTCCTGCTTCCTGGCTGGCTCATATCAGTCTATCAGCTTTTCCCTCAAGAGCCTCAATATTTAGCAATGTACATATTTGCTATTTCTCTTCAGGATTAAATGAGTATAAATAGAAATTTTTTTTACTAATGTTCAAAGCTAGCATTAAAAAACACATTTTAATAATGTCAGCCTGTGAATAAAATGAAGTGTCACAAAATTGGTTAGAGACTTTCATTCCCAAGGCAAGGCAGATGGGGATTTGAGTAACTATTCCCCTATGGAAAATCATGCCATGATTTAAATTGTTACAGCCTCCTCAGAACAACCTCTTACCAGGACTCATAGAGAAAGATCAGAAAAGGTAGCAGAGCCATGGTGCATCCCCCTAGAATCATACTGTTGTTATTAGGTGCCATTGATTCCTCTCTGACTTACAGCAACCCTTTGCACAACAGAATGCAATGCTGCCCAATCCTGCACCAGCCTCACAATCCTTGCTATACCTGGGCCCATCATATCCTTGCTATACCTGGGCCTATCATTGCAGCCACTGTGCCAATCCATCTTGCTGAAGGCCTTCCCCTTTTTTGCTGACCCTCCATTTTACCAAGAATGATATCCTTCTCCAGGGAATGGTCCCTTCTGACATGACCAAAGAAAGTGAGGCAAAGCCTGACCAATCTCACTTCTAAGGAGCATTCTGGCTGCACTTCCTACAGGACAGATTTGTTAGTTCTTTTAGCAGTCCATGGTTTTTCAGTATTCTTCACCAACATCACAACTCAAAAGCATCAACTCTTCTTCGGTCTTCCATATTCATTGTCCAGCTCTCACATGCCTATGAGGCAACTGAAAATGTCATGGCTTGGATTAGGCCCACCTTAGTCTTCAAAGAGAAATCTTTGCTCTTCAGCACTTGATAGAGGTCTTTTGCAGCAGACTTGTCCAGTCTGAAACCCTATCTGATTTCTTGACAGCTGCTTCCATTGGTGTTGATTGTGAATCCAAGTAATATAAAATCTTCAACAACTTCAATCTTTTCTCCATTTATCATGATGCTGTTTATTGGCCAGTAGTGAGGATTTTCATTTTATATTGTGGTCTAATCCATACTGCAGACTGTAGTCTTTAATCTTCATCAGTAAGTGCTTCAAGTCATCTTCACTTTCAGCAGCCAAGGTTGTGTTATCTGCATATCACAGATTGTTAATGAGTCTTCCTCCAATCCTGATGCCATGTTCTTCTTCATGCAGTCCAGCTTCTCAGATTATTTGCTCAGCATACAGAATGAATAAGGACAGTGAAAGGATACAACCCTGATGTACTCCCTTCCTGATTTTAAACCATGCAGTATCCCCTTGTTCTGTTTGAACAATAACCTTCTGGTCTAGGTACAAACCATAATTGCAGCCACTCTTCAATCTATCTCATTGAAGGATTGGGAGCTCTGGTAGCGTAGTGCCTAAGGCACTTGACTGCTAAGCAGAAGGCTAGTGGTTCAAACCCACCAGCCACTCCTCAAAGAATGGTTGGGCAATCTACTTCTGTAGTGATACCACCTCAGAAACCCAAGAAGTGGATGCTATGAGTCAGGTCCAACTCAATGGCACATAACAATAACAACAAACTAGGTACACATTTCTCATGAGCACAATTAAGTCTTCTGGAATTCCCATTCGTCTCAATGTTATTCACAATTTGTTATATCCACACAGTTGAATGCTTTTGCATAGTCAATAAAATACAAGTAAACATCTTTTTCATATTCTTTGCTTTCAGCCAAGATCCATCTTATATCAGCTATGATATCCCTCATCCCACATCCTCTTCTGAATCCAGCTTGCATTTCTGGAAGTTCTCTGTCAGCATACTGCTGCAACTATTTTTGAATTATCTTCAGCAAGATTTTATTTACTTATGATACTAATGATATTTTTTTATAATTTCCACATTCTGTGGGATCACCTTTCATTGGAATGGGTACAAATATGGATCTCTTCCTATCAGTTGGCCAAGTAGCTGTCTTCCAAATCTCTTGGCACAGCTGACTGAGTGCCTCCAGTGTGGCATTCATTGGTTGAAACATCTCAATGGGTATTCTGTCAAATCCAGGAGACTTGTTTTTTTGCCAATTTCTTCAGTGTGGCTTCAACTTCTTCTTTAATACCACTTGTTCTTGATCATATGCCACTTCCTGAAATGGATGGACATAGATCAATTATTTTTGGTACAGTGACTCTGTGTATTCCTTCCATCTTCATTTGACGTTTCCTGCATCATTCAATATTTTGCCCATAGAATCTAATATTGCAACTTGGAACTTGAAATTTTTTCTTCAGTTCTTTCAGCTTGAGGAATGGTCAACGTGTTCTTCCCTTTTGGTTTTCTAACTCCAGGTCTCTGCACATTTCATTACAATAACTTTGTCTTCTTGACCTGCTCTTTGAAATTTTCCATTCAGTTCTTTTGTCTTACCATTTCTTCCATTTGCTTTAGCTACTTTCCATTCAAGAGCAAGTTTCAGAGTCTCTTCTGACAACCATTTTGGTCTTGTGTTCCATTCCTGTCTTTTTAATGACCCTTTGTTTTCTTCATGCACTATGTTCTTGATGTCATCCCATATTTAATCTGGTTTTCAGTCACTGGTGTTCAGTGCATCAAACTTATTCTTTAGATGGTATCTAAATCCAGGAGGGATGTATTCTAGGTCATATTTTGGCTCTTGTGGACTTGTTTTAATTGTCTTCAGCTTCAACTTGAACTCACATATGGCAGTTGATGATCTGTTCCACAGTCAGCTCCTGGCATTGTTTTGGCTGAAGATACTGAGTTTTTCCATGTCCTCTTGCCACAGATGTAGGTGATCTGATTCCTATGTACTCTATCTGGTAAAGTGCATGTATATAGCCAATGTTTATGCTGTTGAAAAAAGATATTGGCAATGAATAAGTCACTGGTCTTGCAAAATTCTGTCACATGATCTCTGGCATCATTTCCATCACCAAGGCCACATTTTCCAACTACTGGTGATTCTTCTTTGTTTCCAACTTTCACATTCCAATTACCAGTGACAATCAACACACCTTGAGTGCACCTTTGGTCAATTTCAGGCTGTAGAAGTTGATAAAAATATTCAATTTCCTCATCTTTGGCTTTGCTGGTCGGTACATCAATTTGAATAGTAGTAGTATTAACTGGTCTTCCTTGTAGGCATATGGATATTATCCCATCACTGTACTTCAGGATAGATCTTGAAATCTTTTGTGTGATGATGAATGCTTCACCATTCCCCTTCAATTTGTCATTCCAGCCATAGTAGATCATATGTTTATCTACTCAAAATGGCCAAAACTTGTCCACTTCAGCTCACTAATGCCTAAGCTATTGATCTTTATGCATTCCGTTTCATTTTGACAACTTCCAATTTTCCTAGATTCACACTTCATACAATCCATGTCCTGATTATTATTGGATGTTTACAGCTGTTTCTTCCCATTTTGCGTTGTGCCACATCAGCAAATGGAGGTCTCAAAAGCTTTACTCCATCCATATCATTAAGCTCAACTCTACCTTGAGTCAACAGCTCTTCCTCAGTCCTATTTTGAGTGCCTTCTAACCTGAGGAGCTCAACTTTTGGCACTCAATTGGAAGTGTTTCAGGGGTATTCATTAAATTTTCCAGTAATATATCAGACAGTGTTTCACTGCTGTTCATAAGGTTTTCACTGGCCAATTCTTTGAGAAGTGGATATCCTTTTCCTTCTTGTGAGTCTGTCTTAGTCTGGAAGCTCCGCTGAAAACTGTCCACCACGGGTGACTCTGTAGGTACTTGAAATACTGGTGGCATAGCCTCCAACCTTGCAGCAACACGCCAGCCACTACGGTATGGCAAACTGATAGACTAGTGGTGGATCACTGTAGTAGGCACATTCATAAGAAAGTTCTCAGTTTCTTAGGGGAACCAAGAGACAATATGACAATCATAATGGTAAGTCATCATAAACTAATATATGTGACACTATGCTTTGAGTCACTCAGCCGCTCCCTGTCATGGTTTACAGAGTTATAGTCTTCTTGGCTTCCTGAAAAGGACAGGTATGAAGTAACAAATATGTATATAGCTACCCTTTAACCTCCTTGATACTAGCCCTACCACTGGTGATTACAGACATAAGAGAAGTATTCTGAAGAAAGAAGTGTGCCAGACAGTTAGGCTCCAATCTCTACCTGATACCTTGTTGTGTCCTGCCTCTCAAGCTACCTTCTACTCAAGCCAAGAACTCTGCCCAGGAATCTTAAACCCAATGTACTGAAGTAAAAGTGCACACAGAAATTCAGAGAGAAGGCTTTTCATCCACTCCCAGGCTAGCCTTCTTTCCTTTTCAGTTTCATTGGTAGATCCCTGGACCTTCCCAGAAATACTACTGACCTGTGACAATGATTTGTGTGAGCCTTAGTTTGACCTTGATGTGGAACATGATAGCTCAATTTTCCACAATGCAACAGAAGACAGAAAGTGAGATAAGATGCAGGTCGAGTGGGCATGGGTACAGGCCAGCACATATGATAAGTGGATCAGACTAACAAAGGGAAAGGTATGCCTACTCCTGTTTGCCAAATTGTAACTGTGCTTGCAGTCAATGTCAGTGTGACCATTACAAATTCTGTCCAGTCCCAGGATTCTCTAATGTGTGAGGGATAGAGTGCAAGGGTAATCTCCATCTTCCAATCTAACATCCACCAAAGCCAAGTGGCATTTTGATGGATGACCACATTTCCTACCTTTCACAGCATGCCCAACCCAGCACTCCTCACCTGTTGAATGCCATAGGTCCATCCTTGTTTTATTCTGTCTTTTGCCCAAACATTATGGGCATTCTCTGCAAGCTTATCCACCAGAATTTCTTGAGGAGGTAACAGCTTCACATCAGACAAATCCAAAGGGGCTGGCTTATAGCCACTGGACATCATGTAGCTATAAGTAAGAAGAAAATTATGTATTTTGAACAGATCTGTTATGATGCTCTTAGCCCAGATTTTTAGACCAACAGCACATGGTAAGAACATTGTGTAAATTAGCTAAGGTCACAGCTTTTACACTTTGGTGAAATTAATAACTTGGTTATATTTCAAGCCCATAGATGAAGCCCCTAATCTACCACTCTGCTTGCCAAAGTTGGTGGGGGGTGCAAATCTACCCTTATTTCTAAGAAAATGACTTATGTGCCCTACCAATGATGAGCACATTCACAGTGCCATATACTACGATAAATGCCTTTGTCCTACATTCAAAACACAAAAATTATACCCAGATTGGCCAGGACAGGACCTCGAGGCAAATAGTTTCTTATTAATCAGTATTAGATGATCATTATAGTGCCTAAGGCACTTGACTGCTAACCAGAAAGTTGGCGATTCAAACCTACCAGCCACGCTTCAGAAGGAAGGTTGGGCAATCTACTTCCGTAGTGATACCGCCTCAGCAACCCAAGGAGGGGTCACTATGAGTCGGGTTCTACTCGATGGCACATAACAACAACAACAACAACAAGTCTTAGAAAGCTAAAGCTCTACTTTTGGAATTAAAAAATAATCATAACATGAGAGAATTTGTGAGCTTGCGTGACCTCAGTGCTGAGCTCTCCAGGCTAGGAGTCAGAGCCTCAACTCTCTTTTGGGGTTGGGAAGATCATGGGAAGGTGTGAAAAAGCTCAGTACACCACATGAGGGGAGAGGACCGGGACACATTGTGGAGGGAAGGAGAGTGCCTGCTACTCAGTTGCAGCTGGGTGCAGCCACACCGTAAGGTGAGTCCAGAGGTGTCCACAGTCACAGGGCCAATGACCACCTAGAACAGGGCCAGAACCTAAATGTGCTAACTTAGACCTAGGAACCTCTGAGCAGCATGACATGCAGAGTCTACTGCAGGCATAAGATACTGCCTCTTGTCCACTGTTCTTAAGATTTAAGGGTCTGGTCTTGAGCAGTATCAGCATGAGTTCTCAGGCATGGGATCAAACAGTCTTGCCAGCAGTCTGCCCCTCCAGCTGCTGCCTCTCACATGTGTTTCTCACAGCACCAAGAGTGCATCTGAGAGTAGAGCTTGGCAGCTTGGGAGCTGAACAGGGAGGAAGAGGAAGATAAGCGTTGATTAAAGCTGGCACTGCTGAGGGCTCCTAAGTAATTATGACACCTCTGTGTGAATGTCTGAGCACCCAAGGCACATGAGAGAGGGAGAGTGTGAGCAAGCCAGCAGGTGCATCAGTGTGTGTGTGTGTGTGTGTCTGAGTCTGAATGTGTGGGAACAGGTGACTATGAATGTGGGTGCAGATGTAGGGTCTGAATTAAATCTCAGCTGAGACACCATTTCCACAAAGGATTTATAAGACTGGCCCAATGCCAGAGGAGTGAATCTGTGCTGTGGCTGTCAACTATGTTTAGGTTCTGTGCCAACTGTTACTTCTACAGACCAAAGACAATGTACCCATCTGAGGGTGCTGCACTTCCTGGCTCAAAATCAAAAAATAATGTGAAGCCTAGGCAAAAAGCAAAAATACAGAATACCTTGAAACACTCCTAATTCAGCAGGTTCTTGTGTGGGGATTTTACTCCAATCTAAGTAACTGAGAGGCATCCTAAAACTGGTCTTGGGGATAACTGAGGCTATCATCTGCTTTCTGGCTTTTGTACATGGGCCTCCCAATCTTCTAGTTTAAAAATTCGAGCTGAATCGTTGACACCTGGAGTCACTTTTTAAACAAACAAACAAAACACACTTACTTTTTGGGAAGTTTGACTTTCTTGAGATCTTCCTCAGCGGCTGGATTAACGTGAGCAATGTGGCATCCCAGGGCCAGGAGGGTTCTGTGACATAGTAGAGGAATGGACTAGGATCAACTGCAAGATAAAGGTTCACCAGAACCCTAACCTACTTCAGAGAGGACAGACATTCATCTAGACTAGGAGTCAGAAAACTTTTTCTGTAAAGGGCCAGTAATAAATATTTTAGGCATTGCAGACCATAGGGGCTCTACTGCAACTACTCAACCCTGCCGTTATGGAGTGAAAGCAGCCGCAAATAATACGTAAATCAATGAGTTTGGCTGTGTTCCAATGAAACTTGACAAAAACAGGTAGCTGGTTACATTGGCCTGTGGGCCACAGTTTGTCAGTGTCTGATTTAGATGACAGCAAATACAGAACTATGAAAGAGAACATTCATGAATAGTCTCTTCTGAAAATATTTTCTGGTTTATAAACTTGTATTAGGGTTGCATTCTGCTCCTCTGATTTTATGGAACAGACAGGATCCTAATACTGAATCTGTAAGCTAGCATGTATTTACCGCTTTCTACCTGTGTGCCCTGAACTGCACTTGACACCATATGGTACCAAAGCTACACATGCAAGAGCATCAATTTAAGTGAAGAAGACATTACATACATGAGCCTATGGGAAAAGGTACCATTACAGAGCATTATTGTACCAACTACCTACAATACTGAAATGTTCTACATTGACAAGTAATTCTTGTTGTTAGGTGCCGTCAAGTTGGCCCCGACTCATAGCGACCCCTCCTTGGGTTTCCGAGCCAGTATCGCTACAGAAGTGGATTGCCCCATCTTCCTTCCAAGGAGTGGCTGCTGGGTTTGAACCCCAATTGACAAGTATAGAACACAGAAATACAAAGCAGAGTATATTGTGAACATGTAACAAACACAAAAAGAATTTTAGAGGGTAGATTCCAACTTGGGCTAAAGTTAGGGTCTGAAATAGGCTTTTGACCACAGGTAGGCTTTTCATCATGGTAGGATCATGGAAGAAGCCCTGGTGGTGCAGTGGTTAAAGCATTTGGCTGTTAACTGAAAAGTTGGAGGTAGATGAGGCAGTCTGCTTTTGTAAATATTTACAGCCTTGGAAACTCTATAAGGCAGTTCTACTCTGTCCTATAGGGTCACTGTGAGTTGCAATTAACTCAATGGCAGGGATTTTATTTTTTTAAGAATCATTAAGCAGCTAAAAATTTCTATGAATTGAATTTTAGTGAATCAAACCATGTTTTCCCATTGGTTTTTAAGAAATATTCGATCTCCTGTCTTTTGCCTTTTCCTTGTCTCTGGCAAAAAATAAATGGTCTTTAAAGAAATATATACACTAAATAATAATGGTGGATTGATCACTCATTTTGATAGATCCTTTTGTGGCATGAATAATCACCCTCCCTTCTAATATATCAGAATGTGTCATGTTGTCCAGGAAAGAGACTTAACTTTGTATTTTAGTTATAATGCACTAAATTATCCACTTACTGTTTAGTCCATCACAATTAAACACTCACTTTAAGGTTTCAGTTGACATTTGCAAATTGTAATTCTTCTCCGTTTCAGGGAGCTTTGAAAACTCTACAAGGCAGGGGTGTTGTCTTTTATTGTCATCTCGTACCTATGTTACAACATAAGAAACAATATAATTTAAACTTTGACAGCTGGCACTGCCTTGCAAAACAAAAAGGGACACACTTTTGAAATATGGCTCAGGCCATCCATATCATGTAAGACAAAGACAGTTATTTGCTGATAGGTAAATAAATGATCTTCTCTCTAGTAAATGATACACACAGTCCTTAAGTTACCGATGACCCATGCTCTGGGGATCTGTTTTTAGTCAGGTGTCTGAATTCCGAACATACTTTCCCAAAGAAGCAATATCAATTTTACATGTGGGAGCCATGCTTTTGCTTGTCTAAAACTCATAAAAGCATAATGCTACAGAACAAAAAATTTATTTTAACATGTGATCAATTTATAAATATTATATACTTTTTCTTTCCCATACTAAGTCTTCAAATTCCAATGTGTATTTTACACTTACAGTTCATCTCAATTTGAGTGCTTAGTAACCACATGTGGCTAGTGGTTATCACAGTAGATAGCACAGATGTAGACATTAGCTAATTCATTGATTCATTCAACAAGTACCTACTTGAGAGTCCACTATGTTGTAGACTCTCTGATAGATATTAAAATTTCAGTGGGGAGCTCATATAGAGAGTCCCTACACTCATAAAGCATACTGTCTAATGAGGTAGAAATAAAGACAAAACTGCCATCATGGTAAATTCTCTAAAGGAGAGGTCTATGGTGTTATGAGAGCACACAGCAGAGAAAGGTCATATATGAGGAGGACATTTATACAGCAGCCATATAAATAAGTGCTAGAGTGCAGGGACCCTTTCAGTAACTAAACTGGAATGTACATAACTTGAGTCAAGGTCACAGGAAGCTTCCAAATGTACCTATCCTTCTGCCTGACATGACCTTATACAAACCTCAGAGCAAAGTCAATTTATATACTTTATGAAAAATACATTCTAGTAGAAGAGATTCTCTAACCTCCTCTAAGGGTCCATTAATCTTAGTAAACCATATTATATCTGAAAACCATATAAAACAATGTCTGATTCAAAACCGTGAATCAGGCTCTTCACCACCCATTCAGGGAGAACAGCTCTCTCTGAAGGGAACGGTATACCCGAGCATTCTGAAGGAGGTGCTGCAGAGCAACTGGATCCCACGGCTCCCCCCAAAGTAAACCAGCATCTGGTGGTAAGGAAGAGATAGACTATTGGTTCTGTCTGTGAAGAGCTGGTTTCCTCAACACTCCAGACTACAGCTAGACACACAACTTAGGTTGCTGGTGATTACAATGAAAGTCAGATAGATGGCAGTGAGGAGAGAGAAAGTTTTGGCTCCTGAGGTTCTCATACTCATTTGTGTCTTTGAAGAACTCTTCCAGGTAACAAGGCAATCCAACTCTCCACTCAAGACTAGCCAATGAAAAACATACCTTGCCAAAAGTCCACCCAAGCTCTATTTTATTCATTCCCCAAAGCTCGTGGATATTTTCAGCCAGTCTGTCTCGGATTTTCTCTAAATGAGGTGGCAAAACAACCTGAAAGGAAAGGAACAAGTGGAAATTATAACCAGAAGAATCAAAATGACTAAAACCTAACATCTGTGTTGCTTAAGTGCTCCAATCAAATTCACAGCCATGCCACCTAGCAGGGGCTGCACCTCTTCCAAACTCATCCTCTGGACCCAGATGCTTCCAGCCCTACTCTCCCTCAAAACTCCTTTCCCCCTTGGTTTCTTCTCTGCTTGTTGCTGCCTGTCTGAGCATCCCCTTCCATCTTCTTTACAGATACTTCTGTTGTATTTTCTTCACATGTGAATTCTTTCCTCACCCTTATCTCCTTTCACATGAGTCACACTGCTTCACAGTTCTGTTTCCTTGTATATGCTGCTTCTTTGCTCATTAACTCTCCGCAGTAGACACACAGCACATAGATATACACACACATATGCTTGGGAAATCTCATGTACTGTAGATGATCATTCCCAAGTCTGTTTATCTCTGGGTATCTTTAACCATGGTGTCCCCTGAAGTTCAGATTCACAGTTACAACTGTCTACAGGATTTTCCCACCAAAATGAACTATATTCAAACATGAACTTATTCCTTCTAAACCTATATTCTCTTTCTGTTTTTATTTTCTCTTTTTGTTGACTGGACTCACCACTGTGTTAAAATTGTGTCTTCTTTCTCTCCTGACAACACCCCTCACCGATATCTAATCAGTCACAAAGTCTATCAGGTTTATCTTCTAAGCATCTCTCTGAAGTGCCCCCTCTATATCACTCATCATTCATCTGGATTATTGTATACAATGTTCTTCTCCACTCCCCACAAATCCATCCCCTACACTGTGGCCAAAGTGATGAATCTACAACAAAAAAACCACATCAAAATAGTCTCCTGCTGAGCATCCCTAGAGGGGGTGTTAGCAACAGTCTCCCCAAACACACCCTCTCCAAACTTTCTGAAATTATCCCAAAAGGACACACTGTTTCACAGTGCTTCACCCTTGCATACACTTCCTCTGCCCTTACTAACCCTCACCATACACACACACACACACACACACACATACATATATAGGAGTTCTGGTAGCGTAGTGCCTAAGGTAGCTGACTGTTAACCAGAAGACTGGTGGTTCAAATCCACCAGCCACTCCTTGGACGGAAGATTGGACAATCTACTTCTATAATGATACTGCCTTGGAAACCCAAGGAGGGGTCACATGAGTAGGATCCAAATCAACAGCAGTGAGTTTGGTTTTATATATACATACAAAACACACACATATACACACCCCTCTTCACAGGAAAACACCTTCAATATTTATCCTTCTGAATTCAGCCCAAATTTCACTACCTATGAGAAGCCTTTCACGATAAACTTCAGAGAGTGTAACAGCTTCATTCCTTATGTTTCCTTTGTTCATCTCTCTTCACAGAGCCACAAACTGGGGGCCCATGTTGTTTCTCTCTTCTTCCCTCCTTCTTTTTCTTGAGACTTCCTAAAACATTCCTAAAGGGTAGCTCTGGCAGCATAGTGCTTAAGGCACTTGGCTGCTAACCAGAAGGCTAGTGGTTCAAACCCACCAGCCACTATTCGGAAAGAAGGTTGGGCAATCTACTTCCGTAGTGATATTGTTGTTGTTACGTGCCATCGAGTTGGCCCCAACTCATAGCGACCCCTCCTTGGGTTGCCGAGGCAGAACCACTATGGAAGTAGGTTGCCCAGTACTACCTTGGAAACCCAAGGAGGGGTCGCTATGAGTCGGGTCCAACTCCATGGCACTTAACAACAACAGCAACAATATTGATTTTGCATTTAATATGTCCATGTTTTTGTGGTAGTTGACAACTACTAAGAAAGGGGAGATTTCATCTCAAAATCTAGATTTCAAGTTTTTTTTGGTCACATGGAAGATCACTAAGATTGGACGCACTCCTGCCTGGCAACTACTGGCTTGAGTCGAGAACACAAGGTTAACAGAGCCTGTGCCTTTTTGATCCACTCACTTCTGCATCACCTGCCTGGCCCCTGTATTCCTCTGCAATATTAGAATGGTTTTCAGTGTTCCCACTATGAAAATTCATTGCCTGATTTCTTAAGGCTCATGAAGAAAATATCTTTTTTTGGTAGAAAAAGTCTATCAAATTTGTGTATTTTAGGAGATCACTGGGAAAATTTTATATTTAAATATTTAAAATATGTGTTATAGTTACTACTTGCGTTTCAATTAAAAATAAATTTAAAATAATTTTTGAAACAAATTTAATTTTCATATTGAAAAGTCAATGTTAGCAAGTGGCATAATGTTTTGATAAGAAATGATATGGGGAAATTATTAGCCAACAAGTTACAGCTGTACCTGGACTTCAGTTGTTAACAAAAATAATCTATTTAAACTAAATTCTCCTTAGTGATCATGGCCTGTGAGTAAATTTGCATGTCAGAGGAATAATGAGGTGAAAGAAGAAAATGAGGGTGCTGTATTAAAGGGCTCTGGAGGCGTAATGATTAAGGCACTTGACTACTAACCAAAAGGTCAGTGGTTTGAACCCACCAGCTGCTCCATGGAATAAATGATGAGGCAGTCTTCTTCCATAAAGATTTACAACCTTGGAAACATAATGGGGGTTGCTTTGAGTTGGAATCAACTGGATGGCAGGGAGTTTGGTTTTCTGAGTGGTAAGAGGCCTCCCAAAACAACCCCAAACCATAATTTCAGTGACCTCAATTTGTGATTACTCAACTGGCAATTACCTAGGACAGATAAACTATGGCTTGGTAACCATCTCATCTCCTGTTGTATCTAGGTCTGGGCCTAGAGTCAGAGGGAATGCTAATTGGGGCTGGGTTCCTGTCTGCCAGGACTCAGCATGGGTCTGGGGGTGGTTTGAGCAATCAGCACTCATTAGTCACCCCCTAATGACAGGGCTCTAGTTAGGCCAGGCATAAAGCACATCTCAGGCTTCCCATTCCTTAACCTGTAAACTGGTTAATGTGCCCCAGGGAGCAGGGAAAGTTGACTCTGCCTGAGTATCTTACTTACATTTAACTTCTCCTTTGACAGTAATTTCACAGAATGAGAGGTTCTAAAAAATTACAAGGTCTCATTCAAGATAATAAACTGTACCTTTCCAATGAGAACTTCCCTAGTATTTGATTTTTCAGCAATATTTTTCTAGTTCCCAGGTCCATATAAACTCAGCTTTTGATGTAGACATCTGAACATCTGTTTCTGGAAGGCTGATTTACCTCTATCCTTGTATTTCCAAATCTCCAATTCTGGCTGTGTAGGAAACTTTTCCAGCTTCTTTATTGAGCTCTCCTGCCCTCCCTCATCAAAACTTCCCTTCATTCTCTTGAACTCTTTTAGAAGCCAGTTTTTCCCAGGAAAACTTTTTGGAGTAACACATACATTCCTGATTACACAGTAAGAAGACCAGCTGAGAGACAGAAATCATGCTGAGGAGCGCTTGTTCTCTCCTTGCAGGACACAAGCCACCTTGTGTGCCGGTGAAGCTACTTTAGTTCTTTGGCTCTGGGGCTGCAAGTCTAGAATATACAGGAGCCAGACGACCAACTGATTTCTAGGATCACCTCCAGTTCACACTCCTCCTCAGATTCCTATCAACATTCTCAGTCTCAGTTACATTTAAAGTGCTTTCCTAGGCTCTGTACAGCAGCCCAAGAAATACTGCTGTTTCTATTTTATGGCAATTCATAATCATCAACTATAGAAGCTGAATATTAGGAGCTCTGGTAGCATAGTGCCTAAGGCACTTGACTGCTAACCAGAAGGCTGGCGGTTCAAACCCACCAGCCACTCCTCAGAAGGAAGGTTGGGCAATCCTACTTCCATAGTGATACTGCCTCGGAAACCCAAGGAGGGGTTGCTATGAGTCGGGGGCGACTCGACGGCAAACAACAACAACAACAACATAGAAGCTGAAAAGCAAATGCATAACACACACGCACATAAATATAATAAGGCCAAATTAATATTATGGGCAATGACATGCTGGAGACAATGTACAGGCAAAAAGAGCTATACTCTTATAAACTATTGACCCTCAAGAGGCAAGGTCCCTCTGCATTTATTTTCTCTACCACCTCACTCAACTCATTGCCATCAAGTTGGATCTGACTCATATAGTGCTGGTGTGTAGCAAATGTTAAATGCCACTGTATACTCTTTGAATATGTCTTTCTCAAAAGATACACTCTGGAAAGATTACCTGCCTATCAGCACTTCCAAGGCTTTCCTTGCTATGTGGCCCAGTTTCTTCTCTCAACTCTATCTCTACAAGTTCTTTACATGCTTCTCCTCCAGGCATCCAGCCACCAAAGAATCTTCATTAACACCCATCGAGCTTTAACTTCTGGGCCATTCATTATCCCATCCCTGTTACTTCACTCCTAGAGCCTCATACCCATTTAAGCTTATTAAAGATCGTGACTGAATTCCATCCTCTCTACAGATACTTCCAGAAACATTCTGGCCTAAAGGATGGCTCCAGCATTTATTTGTGCATAATATTCATTTTTCACTTGTAACATTTGGCCTTTTAAAAAAATAATACATGTGTGCACCTGCATAGAATGTAGAAGTATATATACTCATGATTTTGTATGACTCGCTGTTCTGAAAATTTATATACAAAGAGAAGCTTGAAGAGGCCCTCCTCAGAGCAGAACTGGAGGCACTAGGCCCAGCTGTTCCCTTCCCTGGCCAAAGAAAAAAGCACCTTTCTGTCCCATCACCCCCAAAAATAGTAATACATTTGCTTCTTGGCCATGAATTCTCAAAGAATAATGATTGCAGTATTTCTGCCTACACTTCACAGAGCCTAGTAGTGACTGGCATGTGGCAGATGCTCAACATGTTCACTGGTTGAGAAATCCTCAAAGAACCCAATCTATTTGTACGGTGGAAAAATAAAGGATAGTTGTTGACATCATGTGACAACTCTATAGACCATACAATATAGAATGACTCAAAGACAACATAGAAAGAACTAAATCCTATTGTTTCATCTACATGGGTTGCCTCTGGCTGGTGATTTGAACCTACCTGACTGGTGTCTATGGGGCATGGGATGAAAGAGGCTTGGGAGAGGAACTGGGTGGTACCCAACAGATCTCTGATGTCTTCAGCATCACGTTTGTATTCTTTGACAGGTTCCAGTCTCATTCTCTCTTTTGGAAGTAAGGCTTCATAGCAAGGAGCATAGCCAGAGGGAGGCAGGAACTTAAATTCTCCATGACGTCCACCCATCAGGAAACGTACTCTGTGTCATTTGGAGAGACCAGGCAAGAAAGGTTAAAAAAAAATACCCCAGTCCAAAGGAGTGAAAATTAAAGATCAGTCCCCTTCAAACCTTTTGCTGGGAAAGGATTGAATTTGGATCCAGCACAGCAAACACCATACAGTATGCAAATAAGCTCTTGGAGAAATAACTGAGTGTCAACACCTGGTCCTCAGATGGCCCTAATATGTATCAGCTAAGACCTTCAACAATTTTTAAATAAATACAGCCAGATTTTTAAAATCAAGTATATGCTTACTTTGAAAAAAATGGCTTGGCTGTGAATGCTGACAGAGGAGGTTCCTGCTCATAATTCCAGAGTACAGAGCAGAGATACTCAAACTCACTGTCATAGAGTTGATTCCGACTCTTAGCAACCCCTCCTTGGGTTTCTGAGGTGTTATCTCTTCAGAAGTAGATTGCCCAGTCTTCCTTCTGAGGAGTGGCTGGTAGGTTTGAACCTCCAGCTTTCTGGTTAGCAGTCAAGTGCCTTAGGTACTATGCCACCAGATATTTGCTGCAAATATTATTATTGCAGTATAAAGAACAGTAACAGAAACAACAATAAGCTTATTCCACTGTACAGATCATACTGTTAAAATTATAGCATGAGTCCTCCAAGTCTTCTTCCTTGAGAAGGATTATCCTTGGAAGGAAGAGTGGGCAATCTACTTCCCTAGAGATATTGCCTTGGAAACCCAAAGAGGGGTTGCTATGGGTCAAAACCAACTTGACAGCAGTGAGTTTTTTTTTAATTAATGGTGATGTAACTGTCAGTGGGTGGGGAATGGGAAATCCTTGTATGTAGGCAAAAGAAAAAAAAATGATGAAAGGAAGCACCAGAGTATTAAATACAAATAAGTGGCATACATGCCAGGATGATATTATTTAATAGAAATGATACACTAGAGAAGCTGCAGTTCCCCAAAGGGACCATATGAGGGTGATGCTGAGAGCCAACATCTGCTGGCAACCACTCTAGGTTGCCAGTGCCTTTCTCCGGTACCAGTACCATCTCTCCTGCTGGCATCTGAGCCTGACAACCCGGACCACCTCAGCAGTACTGGCTAGGAACTCCCACAGAAGTGGGAAAGACACTTAGCGGCTCACAATAAGGACATGCACTGTTTATCAACACACGACAGTCTTTAAGTATTTTAATTCAGTATATTGGCTGAATGTCACCCTATATATATTTGATTCCAAAGCTCCCCTTGCAAGGATTCCTACTAGAGAGGGTGAAAGTAGAATACTTCAAAACAATACTTATATAGCCCTAGGTTTTTAACTAGAAATATAGATTTAACAAATCAACTGCAAACACATTTAATTGATGAGGAAATATGACCACAGTTTTAAGTAATTAAAATACAGTGAGACTGTCACAAAACAGAATGTGTATGGATTTCTTGTGGAAAAGAAAACTAATTTTCTCTGTAAACTTTCAATCAAATCAAAATTAAAAAAAAAAAAAAATACAGTGAGACATGTAGCCCTGAAGATTCAACAAATTTTCACACAGCAAAAATTTCAGTACATACACATAGGATCTGCATACGACATTCCCTATTTCACAAAGATTTAGTGAGCAGCCGCAGCTTACACTGTTCTCTGCACTGGGGATTCAGCAAGGAACCAGGGTTTTGAATTGGTTCTGCCCAGTTCAGTCATAGGCAACAAAGCAAAACGAGAATGGACCCCAATTTGTAAAACATGAGTGTACCAAAACGATAACCAGAATGGGAAAAATTACAGGTCTCCTTCTGATGAGACTCAGAAGAGGCAGAGTGAGCTCTTTCAAGGAGCCTGATATGGCAGATTGGATTACTGGCAGAACTGTGGAGAGTAGCACAGGTTCAAAGTAGCATGGTTATCTGCTGTCTTTGAGCTGGCACAACTCTTTCCCACTCTGTCAAGATATTTGGTTGCTATGCAACGCACATGCTGCCCTTGTTTTCTAAGAGGTATATTTAATTTCCAGCAGGTTGTTGAATAACCATTCTGGTTATTGTTCTGGTATACCCACATTTTACAACTTCAGACCTGTTCTAATTTCACTGCATCAGCCATGACTGAACTGGTTCAAGGACCTGCAGTGAACATGGTACACAGTGTCCTTGCTCTCACAGAGCAGGAATTCTACTATACAAAGGGGCTTATGAATAAATCAATTTATTACTGAGTAGGAGATGTGACAGGAGATGTGAAACAACTTGGGGAGGGTATTGCTCCTAGAGATAGAATCAAGAAAGATATCCTGTAGGAGGAAACATGTGAATTAAAACCTGAAGGATAAATGGAGCCAATGAGTCCTGGATGTGCAGGAGAGCATTCCAGGCAGAGAAACAACAAATACAAAGGCCCTGAGGTGGTGAAGAGCTTAAGTGGATCAGATAACAGAAAGGAGGGCAGTGTGGGTAAGAACATTAAGCCAGAGGGGCAGGAGATGAAGCAGGAGGGGACAGGTCAGGCTGGGCTGGTGAGCCATGGCAAGGAATTGGAATTTTATTCTAGGTGGGAAGTTTCTTAAAGGAAAACGAATGCAAGATTCTTCTAGCTGCTCTATATACATGGATCTGGGCACCACTGTGGAGGTGCCCAGTGAGAGCAGCCCGAATGAGAGATGAGGGTGAATTGGAGTAATGTGTTGATAGGGAAGATGAAAATCAGCAGCAAGATTCCAGTTTTGTTTTGGAATTAGCATTATTAGGAACTACTGATGGAATGTGTGAATGTGTGCATGTGTGTGTGCAGTCACACACACGTATGCGGCACAGAGAAAGGGTTATGATTTAGCAAAACTCTGACAGCAGGACACTTTCCATGAGGCATCACTTCTTTTAACTGGGATACTTTGGGACAGCAGCCCTCTAGGAGACATTCATTGTTAGCTATATAATCATGATTAAAAAAATATCCTAATTATGAAACTGGAAAATAAAAATCTCTCCAAGTAAGAGACATTAAGTTCCCCTCTTCTTAATAAGAATACTTTATCCAAACAGCATTTTATAAAATGTTGCTTTAAAATTAATTATAGAAACCATATGAAACCTCCCACTTTTCGATTTTAAACTGCTAAACAACAATGAATTAGGACCACAATGGTGCCTGGTGAATGTTCTGACATTAAGTGTTATATAACAGGGTACGATCTATGTGTAGTAAGAATATGAACAATGACATTAAACTAAAATTAAATCATTAGCCTGCAATGTTACTAATTTAGTGAATCTTCAGGAAATAATGACTAAGACTTGAAATTATTTGTTGAGAAGTTTCCAATTCAACTACAACATAACAGATTGTGTTACTGACATGCTGAAACTATAGGATAATATTGGATCCTTCTGAGCAAAGGATTAATTTAGGATGTTTTTTGCCTCTCCTTTCTCATTGATCATCCTTCCTGTGAGAAACTGAGCTGCCAGAAGCTTGTTGAGCGAGTATGTTTTGTGTTGCTCACTGGAGTATGGATTCCAAGAACAAGTAAATAATCTCTTACAGGGACTTGTCAATGAACTTAATAATTCACGAGCTCTCTGGCCAGTTGTTTAGTTTTAAAACTTCTCTTAAGTCTTCTCAACAGACAACAAATCAAGGGAAGTGGAGTTACATGGGGCACTTAAGGAAAATGATGCTTTCTGGTTTTATATTCAGGTATTAAAAAGAGATAATAATTTAGTTATAAATTGTAATCTTATTTAATGTCCACAAAACTTGTGAAATGAAAAATGAACATAGCCAGAAATCAGCTGTTTACTGCTTACTGAAGCACCATTTGTTTTCAAACTCTTACACTGTTCCTGGGTTCCTTTCAAAGCCCTGCCAGAAAAAGCCCCTGCTCCCCAATAAGCAAGTGAATGGGAGCTGGTGCCAGGCATCTCCACCACCTGAGACCTCTCCCCTCCTGACTCATGAAGAACCTGCCCAAAGAGTCTGGGGAAAAGAAGCCAATAAATCATCACCAATATCAGTGATTAACCTCACAGCTTTCTGTGGGAGATCCAGATTGATAAGGTCAAAGGAAATGACTAGGGATAAAATATATGTTTCAGGGGAATTATCAAGAAAATGAAATAAAATGTACCTGAAACCCATTTTAATTATGAGGCTATTAAAATGGGATCTTTTTGCCTTAAGTTTTGATAGAGGATGTAAAGGCAGGTAATTCAGAGGGTGCCATTTCTGCAAGATATACCAAAAAATTGTGAAATCAGTTCCATCTGCTTTAACCCACCACAAACCTCAAAACTGATAAAAATTCATTTGGAGAGAACTGTCAGGGAGAAAGCGAAAGGGATAGTTTTCCCCCACTAGCAGTCAAATGATGGTGACTTCAAGGAACTTCTCAGAAACTTGACAGTTGTGCCTGTAATGGGCGACAAGCTTGCCTGGGGGCGGGGGGTGCTGCTGCAGGGGAATGAACTGTACTTCTGCTGAGGGTAGGGTCATGGTTGTGCTCCCTGGAGGGCCGGATACAGACTACACAGGGTGGATCCAGCCCTCAGCCATCCCAAAAGGGATTCTAATGATTCAGTGGATATCCGAAACCCAGGGGCTGGCAAAGGTGGGGATGGAGAGGTGGGGGGCATCAAGCAGAGGAGGCTTTTGTCAAAAGAACTGCTTTGTAGAAGGTTCCCAGCATGAGGCTCTCCAAGAAAACCACCAAAAGCCCCCAGAAGTAAAACAAGGAACAATTGTGCAACTGCCATGTAAAGACCTGATGCTACAAGTGGAGGAGCTTGCTCCTCCCATCCCATAGCATTCCTCCCTCCTGAGCCAGGTCTACAGCAGCCTGAAACAGGAGCTGATTCACTGGGGAAGAGACAGACCAATGGGGAGAACCAGATGACTTCATACTGGAGGCACCACCTGGGGAGACTTAAACTTCAAACTGGACACTAATTTGAAGGAAGGTTGGGTAATCCTACTTCCGTAGTGATATTGCCTTGGAAACCCAAGGAGGGGTCGCTGTGAGTCAGGGCCGACTCGACGGCAAACAACAACAACAACAACATTGTTCAATAGATGAAAATTTTAAATCAGTCACAAGACTGTCTTTGTCCCTAACAAATGAAATAAAAGTTACAAGACCTGCCTAAGAAATTCCAGGATCAGAAGTCCAGAACATGGATTTGAAGGGGTAGGAGGAGGACACAATCGAGTCACACCTACTCTGTCTACTTCTTTCAATAAATCAGTTATCTAGCAATTAAAGTTTAAAAGATAAACACTAAATATGAAAATTCAGTTACAATGTTATTCTCTCTTCTCTAGATGTTTTCTTTTCTGCTCCATTGATTCCTCTAGTGTCACAAAAATGTTAAATTTCTAATAAAAAGTTAAGAATTGAGTTTATTAAAATTAGTTCTACTTTATGCACAAATTTTTCCCTACATTAATGGATTCAGAAAATCAATTTCATTAATCAATTTAACCTCTTCCATTAAAGCATCTGCATTATCTTCTGGGTTTCCTCCTATAACTCAACATTCCAGCTCTCAAAGAAAGCTTTTGTCTTCCCAGGGTGTATACAGTAAACAACTGTGTCCTTAGGTTCCTTCACCTCTGCAATGAGCAATAGCTTCAGTAATAGCCACCTGGGAATAGTGAAGCTTTGGGGTGTGCACAGGAATTTTTTGTATTTACTTGATTAATTTTATAAACACAGAGTAAATGATATTGAAAACCTCCTGCCAGCATTTTCAATTTCATCTTTTGAGACTGGTGCAATTTTGCTTGCTAACTTGTATAAGAGATGAGAATATCTATTGCAAATTCCCAGATCGGAAAGACTGACCCATGAATAACATAGAATAAAAATACATAGTAAAAATAAAAGCTTTATGGTAATTCAAAAAGGGTGACTAGCTTTCCTTTAAAATTAGGCTAAATATAATTATTCATAGCTTACTAGTAAACACAACGAGCTCTGGTGGCATAGTGCCTAAAGCATTTGACTGTTAACCAGAAGGCTGGCGGTTCAAACCCACCAGCCACTCCGCAGAAGGAAGACTAGGCAATCTACTTCCGTAAAGATTTACTGCCGCAGAAACCCAAAGCATGTCCCTACAGTTGATGGCAGTGAGGCTTTTTGTTTGTTTGTTTTTGGTACTAGTAAACATGTGAAGTTACTTTGATTTTAACTAGATGCCTCATTACTGTTATCTGGTGTCAAATCCCTCCCAGGGAGCTGGGATAGTGTTCCAAATAAGAAAAGGCTTGGTTAAGAGGAGAATGAATTAGCAAGCTTTTGTTGACCTCAGTTCAACTCCTAAGTCATGATTCATATTTGCATCTTTAGTCCACACCACTAAGAATGGAGAACAATCTGAGTTATGTATATTCCCACATTCCTATTTCTTCTTGGCTGGGGTTTGACGAAAGCCCAGGGCAATCCAGCCAGCACTCATCATGTTCTCTGCAGAAGTATATTCATCTCAGCAATAATTTCCACAGCAAGCTGGAAATAGCTAAGCTGTTACCTGAATTTTAGCCAAGTCTGGGCTACCAACGGAAAACAAATAGCAACCTAAAATACCAGCCACTTTGGATTTTGTTGTTTTTATAAATTAGGAAGGGCTGGTAAAAGAGTTATGTCAGATGATTACATAGATATATGGGGAATTCAACTATAGCTATAAAATATAGTCTATGATGACAAGCTCATCAATTTTCTGCAGAAAAAAAAAAGCACCCAAATCTCACTATGTACTGGGGCTTCTGCATAATGCCCTGTAACAGGAATATAGCACAAATGGGATGGCTTGAACAAACAGGAGTTTATTCTCTTCCATTTTGGAGGCTTTAAGTCTGAGTTCAAAGTGCCAGGCTCTAGGGGCTGGGGGAAAACCCGTCAACCTTGGCTTAAGCTCTGCCTCCTTCTCCCCGCCCACTGAAACTAGAGGCTTTTCTTCCCTCAGCTGCTGGTTGCTGAGACTGACAAGCCCAAAGTTGAGAAGTAAAAAGGCGCAGTGCCAATGTTACCAAACCACATAGCAGACCATTAATTCAAGTCCATAGTGGCTAAGTCACTTGCCTGCTAACCAGATGGCTGGCGGTTCAAATCTACCAGCCACTCCTCGGAAGGAAGGTTGGGCAATCCTACTTCCGTAGTGATACTGCCTCGGAAACCCAAGGAGGGGTCGCTATGAGTCGGGGTCGACTCGACGGCACATAACAACAACAACAACAACAAAAGTCCCAAGGTCAGCACAGCATGGCAGGCTGCTGAACAACAACAAAGTTACATGCAGGGTTCAAGCATGCCATAAGCTGGGGACCATTCCCAAAGCTGCTGTCTATATATGGGAAGCAGACCACATCCCTAAAGCAGCAGCTACTCAGCTGCTTGTGGTAGATCCCACTGTGGAGTTGATTATCAGTCTCATCATGGGGAGTAACTACCACCAGCTGCCCAGCCACTCAACCAGGCCCAGCCAAGTTGACATACAACTTTAACTACTACATATGGGGAGTTCAACTATAGCTATAAAATACAGTCTATGATGACAAGCTCATAAATTTTCTGCAAAACAAAAAGCAGTCAAATATCACTATGTACTAGGGCTCCTGCATAATGCCCTCCATGTGGTTCATGCCATGATACTATTTTGGGGGGTGAGAACACCCTTTAAGAAGAGCCTCCTGACACCTACGTAACTCAACCTTTTGCGTGGGCTCCAAGGTGCATTTGCCTCATACCAAATTCTGTTCTGTAATGAATAGGGTTGTTACATTGAGAGGCTACTGCACTAACAATACAGTCCATAAACAAACCACATGGAGAAGAACACTAAAGAGGCACATTCATAATAGTTAGAAAAGAGAGTACATACTGATTTGGGGATTTTGTTAGTCATTACTCATGCTGCCTTTGACTTCACTGTAGGTAAATCTTATTGAAAAATATTTGTGCTCTTCATGTGGCTTTGCTCTTTGAAGACTTCTGGCAGTAATATCCCAATCAGGTATTATTAACAATAATGTTTATAATTATAAAAATAACTATGAGGTCACATAGGAGTATGACCTTAGTAAAAACAATTAAATGGAAAAAAATGGATCTGTGAAAGAGAAATCTAATTTAGAAACCAACTCAATACACTGCCATCGAGTTGAATCTGATGTATAGTGACCCCCATGGGGTTTCCAAGGGTACAAATCTTTACGCAAGTGGATTGCCTCATTTTCCTCACATGGAGCAACTGGTGGGTTTGAACTGCTGACTTTCTGGTTAGGTGCCAAATGCCTTACCCACTGTGCCACCAGAACTCCTTAGAACTTACAAATAAATATGATAATTCCAAAAGCTTTCTATAATAGTACAAGAGTAGTATTGGTCTATAATGGAAATAATCTTGTACCTAAACTGTTAGAGATGCTATAAAATCCTGGAAGTATTCTAGTATTGAGTCAAACCAATCATTTCTATTTGATATTACTAAACACATTTATTTTCAATAGGATATTTTAATTCACTTGGGATTATTACCCGGAGCTCTGGTAGCATAGTGCCTAAGGCACTTGACTGCTAGCCAGAAGGCTGGTGGTTCAAGCCTACCAGTTGGTTTCTCTTTCTAGTTTTTTATGCAAGTGGACTGATATAGCACACAAAAAAGAAATGCAGAGTTCAAGCACCAAATCATGCTTTAACAGTTGATATAAAAATAAGTTTTGTTAAAATGGTAACTTTTGCTTGTAAGTGAAAATAAAACAGTGGTTCCTCTACAGCACAGAAACTGACCCTGACCAAAGAGATCAGAAAAATGTATTTACCACCTAAACATGCAACTGTGATTCCCACCTCTCTTCAGACCACATCATGTTCTAAGCACCAAAGACAGAAATGTACTAGAGCTGATATTTTCTGGACAGAAAGAAGGCTTGAGAGACATCAAGCCTCCTGCCACCGTTCTTTAGCATACCACCTCTTCAGTTGCTAAAAGCAAAAAACTTCTCACATCTAAGCTGTTGACTTTTCAAGTCAACACATCTGGACCCTTCAGTTTCTTCTCTCAGCAGTTGTGATTTATAAATGCATTAAATATCTCATTTTTCATATCATGCAACTTTTCTTGATCTGCTGACCTAGACACAAGAAGCTTAGAAACACTTTCTATGTGAAGATAGCTTTCAGTCACCTACTTTTTCACCTGTTAACTATGGTTCTTTGCCAAGACATTTTTTAAAAAACCCTTCCAAAAACACATTCACATGCATAAATATCATCTTTCTCTGAGCAAGAGTGGATGGAGGAGTCTGTGACTAACAATCATCATGCAACATCCGAAAGCAGATGCACCATCTAAGCACAGAAAATGCAGAGCAGTCCATTAGCTAGAAGGCTGGAGAAGAATTTTCTTCAGAGATGTGAATTCCAGCTAAGCTTTTTTCTCAGATGAGACATTTGGGAAGTAAGTGCACTCTCTCTGATCAGAACTAAATCCCAGCGAGGACATGACCGAAACAAATGAAGAAGGGAAGCGCACCCTGAGGCTGGGTGCCCGAGGTAATTATCACAGGCAGATGCAGTCCTGGGACCTGACTGCTCAGAGGGAACTTATTTCTTCAGAGGAGGTACTAAGTTAAACTGTGGATGATGCAAATGCGTTTATGTTCTATTCAGATTTCTACTCATTCTCTTCATTCCTACATGCACAAAGTGGTTTATACTGGTTTTCCCCAACTGCCAGAGTCTTTGATCCATGGGTCTTTCGTTGTGCTTATAGTGGCCCCATCTTTCAAAAATATGCTCCATGTCTTCTACATGTTCTTTATGAATATCAGTGAGAAACAATCTATTAGGTTACACTTAACAAGGAAGAATTAGGATGAAATATCCCCAGCACTGGGAAACACAGTTAAAGAACTCTCCTTCTTTACAGTCCCTGGGACCTTGATATAAGATCCTCTGGCTTAGATCCTTGACTCATACATATTCAACCCTATTAACATTTTGCTGTAGTTGCTGTCTGTTTCAAGAAACCTGTCTTAAATTCCAAAGGATTAATATAATTAACAAAGGATAATTCTTCATTCCATTAGCTTTATAATGAAAAAGAACCCAATTTTATCCCTTTTTGGAAAATAAAGGAACAAGTCTTGATTTCTCAAGTCACAAGATATGCTGAGGCCTAATGGTTTCATTCTAAGGATTCTGTCACTTGGATGCTTGGACATGTGAGACGGTTTCTTTGTGGCCTCAGTTCTAAGCTCCTGCTCTCTATAATAATTTTGCCACTAGCAACTCTCCTTTCCAATGGTTGACAAAGAGACTAGCATAGATCTGTCTTGACTACAGCCTGCTGCTCACTTGATTGTGACCCTTTTAAGGCAGGGATGGAAAATAAGTAAGTTCTGAAAGGAAAGGTAATCATGGAATCCTGTCTTACAGTTGTTAAAATGCATTATATGGATAAAATAAATAGAATGACACTGAAATGGTACAAGTAAAGAGGGGCAGAGCAAAGAACACAATAGTTAGCAATGGTTTACAGAAAAACAGCATGCATAGTACAAACCAACTTAATACAAAATGTTTAAATGTAAAGATAAAAAGGTAATATGGTTCTCTCTTCATAGTATGATTAAGGGTTCCTGGTATTTTCTTTGACTTGCATTATTTTTGTAAAAGAAGAAAATAACTAATAGGAAAAGAAAAAGTAAAATGGTAAATCACAAACTAGTTGAAAATACTTGATACTAACACAACAACATTTAACAGTCCACTTATTTTATATTATATAGTAGAGTATAGAATATATATTGAGCTCTGGTGGCATAGTGGATAAGGCATTTGGCTGCTAACCACAAGTCTCGTGGTCTAAACCCACCGGCTGCTCTGTGGGAGGAAGATGATGCAACCTACTTCTATAACTACTTACAGCCTTGGAAACCCCAGGGGGTCTCTATGAGTTGAAATTGACTCAATGGCAGTGGGTTTGGATGGCAGTGGGTTTGGTTTTGGTATATATCTATATATCTATCTATGTATCTATACATATATATCAAGTCAAAAAATAAAAGGCTGAGAACACAAAATTGACAAAAATATTAGGTTATATAATCCATAAGAATAAACATACAAAAATATTTACCACACTGAAGATCCAAAAATAGAAAGTTAAAACTGTAAGATATAATTTTCTCAAATTGTCAAAGATAAAACAAAACTAATAATAGTAAAGGTTAATGAAGACTCAATTTCTAGGAATTCTCATATGTTATTTTAAATGCTAATACATGCCCAAATCCTTTATTTGAAATCTTTGGAGATATGTTTCAGAATTCAGCATTCTTCAGATTTTAAAAAAGAAATTAGGTACATGTCCCATTTATTAAGCTGAACTTCCAGCTCAAATGCATTGCTATTTTTTTAGTTAAATATATAAATACTTAGGAGCTCTGGTGGTGTAGTGCCTAAGGCATTAGAATTCTAACTGGAAAATAAATATTCACAATAAGTGGAATAAATAAAAGACTGAAATAAGCTTCATGTCTGTTCGTGTCAGTTTTTGGCACAAAATGGGCCCAGGCCAGATTTTGCTACCAAATGAGTTATATAAAAAAATTAAGGTTTATAGAGTTTTTTTTTATTTTGGAATTTTTGATAGGGAACTCTAAATTATTTATATAATTTTTCTGAAAGTCAATTTGGCCACATAATTATACATTTAGACTTTAAAAAGTTCATATTCTTTGATTTACTTCTAGGAAGAACTAATGAGAAATGTACAAAAAGAGGTATGCTCAAGGATGTTCATAATAAACGCTATTTGTAACAATAAAAATAGAATCTGCATTAAAATCTAACAGCAAAGTAATGGCTATATTATGAAACAGCCAAAATAAAGGAATATGATATGGCCATAAAAAGTCATTCTAAGGAGGATAATTAGTGATAAGAATGTACTACTTTTCTATTATTAAAATGACTTTATACATAGGTCTTATCTTATTCATTTTAATATTTATCTGAATATGTTATGCAATCTCTGGAAAGATATATGTGTTCAACAAGTCTTTACTGAATGAACGACTCACTGCCACCCTTCACCAAGACTTTCCCAGGGGAGTCTGACTTGTGCTCCTGAAGCCCTGAAGGGAATTACCCCACTCTTCAGCTCATAGGGGCAGTGGTGTGGCAGCTACTCGCCATGAAATCACAGCCATAACTTACTTGACACCTGCTGAAAAGCTCACCACAGGGAAGAAGAGCCCATCTGTGTTGAAGTTCTCAAACATCCCCTGTACCGGCTGCCCATTGATGCGGAAAGAGATGCTGGGCACCCCAAGGTCAAGGCAACAGCTCACAACATCGTCGGACCTCAGGAGATGCTGATTGATGGAGGCCACAGCTCTGGGGATCCGGCCTGGAGGGCAAATAGAATCAAGAAGAAATGTGGGACAATGGAAGGAGTCACCATGCTGGAAGGACATGTTGAGGGATGACACTCAGTGATGGTGGAGGACCACTCACAGGCCACCAGTGGGAGGATGGGATGGGCACATGGAAGGTCCAGATATGGCACTGCATATGAATACAACCTTGCTTTCCTTGTGTGAGATGAGCAATGAGAAATTCTACAAATGGGAACAAAAAGACTTCTACCCACTCATTACGTGCTCAGGTTCTAGCCGGGTGTCCTGAAGTGACAAACTGCCTTTGTACCTTGGAGCCCACCCAAAAGGTAGAGTTACATAGATATCAGAAGCCTCTTCTTAAATGATGTTCTCACCCCCCAAAATTGTATCATGGCATGAATCACATAGAAGGTATTATATACAGATGCCCTAATACATAGTGAGATTTGGTGTTTTTTGTTATGCAGAAAATTGATAAGCTTGTCATCATAGGAGACTATATTTTACAGCTATAGTGAACTTCCTACGTATCTATGTAATCATGTGACATAATTATTTTACCAGCCCTTTCTAATTTATAACAGTAATATCCAAAGATGGCTGGTATTTGAGGTTGTTATTCGTTTTCTATTGGTATCTACCACACTTTGGCATAGATCATGTGTATATGCATGTGTGTACTCATGGGTACCTAAAGACCTTGCTCTCTTCTATTTCCTCTATTTCCAACACAGAAGCCATTTAAGTGAAGAACAGGAAGGTCATCTAGTCATTAAAGTGTGTGTGTGTGTGTGTGGAAATATATACATACACACACACATACACGTCATTGTTTCAGATAGGAGGGAAGCATATTGTCAGCTATAGTCTGTATTGGTGATTTTTCTGGGGGTCATTTATCTTTCTGATGATTTTTCATTTCCTGACCTTAGTGAGAAAATCACCTATCTGCTTTTGTATCACATACCATTCCATTCTGGAAATTCTAAAAGTCAATTATTATAATCACTCCACCTGTCCCCCTGTGAGATTTATAGTTCTAAATTTGGAAGAGAACAATTAAAGGATGCTGTTGTTGTTGTTATTTGCCGTCGAGTCGGCCCCGACTCATAGCGACCCCTCCTTGGGTTTCCGAGACAGTATCACTACAGAAGTAGGATTGCCCAACCTTCCTTCTGAGGAGTGG
>NW_006921655.1:11403946-11404892 GCF_000298275.1 Orycteropus afer afer | reverse complement strand
GCCCAACCTTCCTTCTGAGGAGTGGCTTGTGGGTTTGAACCGCCAGCCTTCTGGTTAGCAGTCAAGTGCCTTAGGCACTATGCTACCAGAGCTCCCCAATTAAAGGATAGATGCTAAGAATTAAAATGGGGTTTCAGGAGAAAAAAAATCACACATACACATACGCACATAAAAATACAGCTTGTTCCTACTCACAGAAGTAATACATGTTCATTGTAGAAAATTGGGAAAATATAGAAAAGTGTAAATAAGAAAAAAAATCTAACTAATATAAACATGCAGAAGGAATTACCATTAACATTTTGTTGTAAATGCTTCCAGTCTTTCATATATACATGATTTTCACCCAAACTGGCAATAGTATAGGTTTTCTTACTTTTTAATCCACTTACATATTGCCAACATTTTATTATATAATACAATTTTCATTAGCAACTATATGTTTAATGGCTTAATATAATGCCATCAAGATATTTTTTTCTTTTAAAAATTCCTTTCTGATAGGTATGTGGTTTATTTACAAATACCATACATTCATCTTTCTGCGTAATGCTGCTCCTTTCAGCTTAGTACTATTTAACGTTTTCCATGGGTACTCCTATTCTAGTAATAGATTCTACATTAAGTGGAGGAATTTAAAATAGTAATATCACTATAAAAGATTAGGAACCTCTTCTAATTATTTTAGGTAACTAACAAATCCATACTGTATTCCCTACCCCTTTCCACAGAGAGTAGCAAGGCTCTATTCTGTGCCACCTGAGCTCTGGCAGCATAGTGGTTAACACATTCAGCTGCTAACAGAAAGGTCAGTGATCTGAACCCACCATCTGCTCCCCAGAAGAAAGATGAAGCAAGGAGGCGGGGCAAGATGGCGGACTAGGCAGAAGGATTGCACAGACCCTCTTCAACAAAGAAAAGGGAAACCAATTAACACAGACACAGA